>NC_062531.1:12689215-13061715 GCF_022655615.1 Tachysurus fulvidraco | reverse complement strand
TCTCTTCAGATTGATTTAGCCATGAATTGTTGCTAGGCATCTGAAGGAGCCCCCAGCGGCTACAGCTTTAAGTGGAAGGCTCGAATAGAGAGATACAAAGCATGGGACTGAGGAAGAGAGAGTATTGTATTGAGATTGTAGTGAGATAAGAGAATTGGGGGGGGGGGGCGTACTCACTGGGTGTTAGAGCATCATCGGGAGCTGATCAGCTTTGTTGTGGTATTGTTGTTATTATAATGTCCAGGCTTTTGCAGCCTCGTTAATTCAGGTTTTGTCCTAATAAGGCAGGCATCTGTTAGCTATCTGTTAACTCGTTAGTCTCGCTCAAATCAGCAACTCCAAGTATTTAGACACATGATACATGATTAAAATCCAGACCACAAGAGTACAAGCCAGGATGCCCTCAGAGTCACTTTTTTCAGGAAATAATGAAAATAAAGTTGAGGCAACAATTGAGCTATTGCACACACAGTTTTGTTTTGCTTTGTTCCATTTTGCTGAATGTGAACAAGAGTGCCATCAGATATGACACAAACACACAGCATCCCGTTCTCCCGTGTCTCACCTAGTTAGTTTGCTTTTTACCCCGAATACCCTGCTCTTACTCACTTTTTTAATGAGCCACTCCAGATAAATTGTGCTGCTGAAAATTACAAATGGAGGTGCATTACTGATGAGAGCGAGCGAGGCGGCAAGGAGCATGATCTCATCACATAATAAGAAAAGTTGCACGTGGTGTAAATTCCGAGCGGGAAACATTGATGCGTGAGAAACCTGAAGACAAACAGTGTCTAAAAGATGAGTTTAATCTCTTGTTTAACAAGGTTCCAGCCTGCCAGCCGGATGACCAAAATTGGATCATTAAATTTCACATCTGTATTCTTGTGGAGGGAAGGGAATGAATCTTGACTGCTTTTTTTTCCACCCAGCACAAAAGTTCAATTATGGATTTGTAAATGAATTAAAAAAACCCAAAGCTATAGGAGAATGTGTTGAGTAGATGGGTGCACAGTGAGTGTGTGTGTGTGCATTTGTATGTGTGAGTGTGTGTGCTGTAATTCTGTGTGTTTTTCACAGTAAGCTCCAGCAATAGCCTCCTCATTCGCATTCTGTTTGCCCTCTCACTGCTCTACTGCGTCTTTATCTCTGTCTGCGGGAGACACGATGGCCTACCGCCAAGACCTAATGGACTTTTGGAAAACAGAGAAAATAATATATCACTTGGGCAGCGGGAAGGAGAGAGACAAAGAGACAGACAGCAAAGCCTTTAAAACGTGTCCTCTAGGCCTGCACTTATCCAAGAGGATGGCCAGATCAGATCTAAAAGAGAGAGAATCCACCTAGACTCACCCTGACTGACTCTGCCATTCTTTTCCTTTTTCTAGCGTTGCTTCTTCACTTCGACTTGTCCACCAAACACACACACACACACACACACACACACACACACACACACACACACACACACACACACACACACACACACACACCTGTGTGATTGGGTTACTTGAGGCAAAGTAATTTCTGGAGGCCATTTAAAATAATTTGGCAGGCAATATTTGAAGCATGTAATGTGATTGTGCTTTTTCTGCACTGTTGTGTCTTCTCTCTTAAATGCTCAGGTGTCAACATGAAGATACATTTACTCAGTGAAAGTTATATAATTTAATTCACCTCACATGGAGATAGTGGATCTGTTGTGTAGTGTAAATGACTGGAGCTGAACCTCTGTCATTCATGCATAGTCTCTCTCTCTCTCTCTCTCTCTCTCTCTCTCTCTCTCTCTCTCTCTCTCTCTCTCTCTCTCTCAGTCTTTCTCTCTCTCTCTCTCTCCCTCTCTCTCCCCCCTCTCTCTCGCAGTCTTTCTCTCTCTCTCTAGCAGTCTCTCTCTTGCAGTCTCTATCTCTCTCGCAGTCTGTCTCGCAGTCTCTCTCTCTCTCTCTCTCTCTCTCTCTCTCTCTCTCTCTCTCTCTATCTCTATCTCTCTTTAATTAAAACCATATATACCATAAACTATATATACTTATACCAATGCCTCATTTTATATCAGACTTGTAGTGATAAAATAAGTCTATTTCCATTCCGCCTGTGGACTGGAAGCCAGTGTACTGATAAAAAGGGGTTCAACATTGCTGTAAACGTTGTGCTTATTATATTCAACATTCACAAACCTGTGTCTTACTGGTTAAATGCTTAAGATGTCATACACCATCATGTGTTTTCATTATACTTTATGTCCACGGTCAAGAAAATGTTTAATGTCAGGGTAGCTTCCGTTATTTTACATTGCATTTATGGCATTTGGCATACGCCTTCATCTCATTTTATACAACTGAGTAATTGAGGGTTATGAGCCTTCTGATTCGTAGTCAGACACCTTAACCAGTAAGCTTCCACATCCCCACCCCATGTCACATGCCAAGTGCCCAGTAGTAATGCAGTATGAACTGAAGTTTCAAGACTTTTCTTTGTCATGTTTCCAATTATACACAGTACCCATCTTGCAGTGAAATCAAAACAACCCTATTATGTCAGAAGTGAGATTTAAACTCACACGTCCAATCTGTGGCCAGAACCCTCCTTTAATAGTGTAAAAGGTTTGATCCTTGAGTTTGCTGTTTTAGATCAGTTAGCCATCCTGCCACTAATGGTAGATGTTATTATAATTGAAGACAGTTGTCCTAAATCTTGACGAACATCCACCTGCTCTGATGTCTGATGTAATACTGCATATCATACATAATTACTGCCAGCCAATGACTCTTATTTTCGAATGTGAAGACCCTTTGCCTGTTTTTAGCTCAAATATATCACCAGTATTTTTAAGAAGAAAAAACAACAGCATTTTCTTCAGCTAACTGCAAATACCCTCATACTGCAATATAGGTACTGTTGTACAATGCTGCTATAGTTATCCCTCAGGATGCATTAGATCCAGCTTATTTGAATAAGATTTCCATGCAGTGTAGTTTTAATGTTAGCTCATTTACTAACATCTAGCAGTGCAAGTAAGTATAAATATCGGAATGAATTTATGCTGTTTGGTACATATTGGGAGTTGAGTTGAATGTTTGGAGTGAGGTGTTAAGACTGAAACTGCACACATCAATGTTCAGACTTTATTTGTTACTACGATCATAAGAGGTGTTGGGGGATTTGCACTCACTTGAGGCAGGTATTAGCATGCAGAGGAACTGATTATGTTCAGTGTTTGACAGGTTGATGTAATCACATTATATAAAAAAATGTGGACTGATATTTGAAGCTGTTTGAGTACATAATTGATTAATAGTATAAAACTTTTTAAATTCTACAAAAAGGGATTTTTTTTCACCCAAATGGACAGGGAAGGAGCTCTATCTCAAACAGCGAGCTAAAATTATGAACTCTTAACCATATAATCTTAAAGTCTTGAAAAACCTTACCTAAAATGTGCTGTGAAAATAGACAGTAAGTGCTTGTTCAACTTATCCTTAAAACTTTAGGCGTTTTTTTTTTTTTTCCCCCTTGGAGAGCTCATCACCTTTATCAAAAACATTGTTTGATCAATAATTCATAATATGAAATTAAAAGCATGATAAACAGTATACAGTAAGTCTCATGCATTTTAGTATCTCACAGCTTCGTTAAATTGAGCATATGCTTAATTATTGATGCACAAAATAAAGTACTAAAATAATTAATAATTATCTGGATCAAGGGCTTATTTTGTAAAGCTGCTGAGGTGGAAGAGTGAAATCAGACCAAACGTTCGAAATTGAGTCTAATTTATTAGATGTTATGACAATAAAATATGTCTTTAGAAACTTTTCACTATGTTGGTTTGAATAATCACAAATGAAAAAGCCTATCCTGGTATAGGTGAACAGGAAAATGTTATAAATGACTTTTTTATTGGAACAATCTCATGTAATCAGTCTAAAGGCCCAAATCCTTCACTCTAAATGGTCATTAATAAAACAGAAATTACAGATAAATTAGACATAAATTTTTATCACTCTAATTCAATGTAAATTAAGTTTTATAGTTAAAATTAACCCAGTCTATATCTAAAGATTTAACAGTTTTAGCCTCCAAATGTCTTTAATAAAGCACTGATTATGATCATTATGATTATGATTATTATAATTCCACAAAGTTTGGTTTGTTTATATTATTATTTTCTTATTGTTTCTTTTGGTCTGTGGCAATAATTCTGTTATTTATATAATTAATTGATTTAACTATAATAAAACATACAACTTTTAACTGATTTTGTGTGTGTGTGTGTGTGTGTGTGTGTGTGTGTGTGTGTGTGTGTGTGTGTGTGTGTGTGTGTGTGTGTGTGTGTGTGTGTGTGTGTGTGTGTTAATGGGATCAGTGAGATTTAGAGACTCAGGAATACAATTCTGTGAAGTGGGATTGTGTACACATGTCTGAACACCAGATTGCATGTTTGTACTGTACACCCGTGCATTTTTGTGCGTTGGAAGACTGCGTATGTTGTTTCCTGCGGGAAACATGGCTGATTTTTCCCCAGAGGGCTGATGACACCTCTGTGATCTGTTCTTTGCTGTCATCAGTCTGACACACAGGAAAGCAGAGCAGGGTTGACTTTGACTTTCACTGCAGCACAACATTCTCTCCTCTTTAGTATATGCCATATAATAGTGATCAATATGAAATATGCATTTGTTGTTGTTGTTGTGGTGGTGTTTGTTTGTTTTTTGTTTTTTTTTGCACAGTAACAGTCACTGAATTATATTAAAACTAAGATTTACAAGTCAGTCATTAGATTTTCTCAAACTGCAGCTCTTTGATCCTCATAATGCAACTGAACAACTGTCCAGATGCTTTTCCAGACAGAAAATTGCACCCGTATCCAGTTATGACCTTACATTTCTTCGATTAGCCTGGCATTACTCTACATTTATAGACCATGTTTCCTTTCTGTAAGCACAACCAGTGAAGGGCTCATGAACTCCCAACACACACATGAATCTGGATTCACTCATAATGCAATTATTATTGATATTTGTAGAAAATCCATTTGCTAGGAAACCCTTCTATAAGGAGCCCAATGCTATAATGGGTCCCTCGACACGACAACGCAATCCTTTACACTAATGGGCAGTCAATTCCTCCACTTTGAACTACAGACCATTTAGAAGTGCAAATATGGTTTAATAATTAGCAGCACAGTCTCTCTCAGGCTGTCACGATGGAGAGTGGGACAGACATTGTGCTGGTGCTGCAAATCTTACCATTTACAGAACTGAATTAAAACACTGGCTGCCGATGAGCACATAGATTGCCTTGTGAGCTGTGTTTGTCATTTATTTAAAGGCATGTCACAAATACTGTCGATTATTATTATTATTTATTCAGAGTTGAAGATTTAAATTGAAAGATTACTGTATGTCAGTATTTATGTTAGAAATGTTCCTTACATATTCAAAGACAGGATTTGTTGATTTTGAATGTTTCTGCACTTTAAAGGGAAACTTTAACTTTTTTTTTCGTTTTTATTCAGTTATAATGCTCACATTTCAGATGTGACTTAATAATGCTCCTCACTCATGCCAATATCATGCATGAAAATGGACTGAAGTCCAAGGACAGTTTTGTGCATAAGTGAGAGCTGACTCTGAAAACTGGTGTGTGCAGTTTTGGTAATAATTCCTCAGTATGCAATCGTAACTCAACTATGAACACGGTCCGTAGAGTGGTACAGTTTTGCATAGTAAGGCATTCATTCTACTCACACATCTTTTAGAAGTGAAACGTTTAGTGTAACCCCTCTTGAACTTGTCCCACGTTGTATTTTAAATGGATATAGAGTCTCTAAAGATGAAGAGGAGTGAAGGGCCCTGTATATGCTTTTCTCAGGGGGTCCAGGACATCTAGCCTGAAACAAATTGAGAAAGGAGCAGAGGCTTTGGCAAAATCTTGCCCTTGTCAAATAAAGATAACCTACAACTGTAAAGTCCTGCAATATATTTAATATCTTTTTAAAGCAGCAGGAAGGACAGAAAGTAGAACAACACACAGGGGTCACAGTGCTTTCCACCCTCCGTTCAAGCTTACGGCACTTTGTCCCCATTCTGTGTTTCCTTTGTGTGGTAGCTTGAAAGAGAAACACACCCGGATCATCTTCCTTCCCACTCGCCCACTTGTAAGAAGGATTATTTATTACTCCAGTGTGTTGGCAAAAAAAGATCAAAGAAATACAGAGGCTTATATGTAGACTCATTTTCAAGGCTGAATTTGCTATTATAGTTATTTGTAGTCTTTCATTTATTAACAGAGAACACTTGAGGTGACAGAGGGCCAGATGTGCATATGTAAAGAGGCACAGCACATAATGCTGTCTGATGCAGCCGCAAAATGTATTCACAATGCATATGAAATGAACATTCAGTTTACTATGGCTGTAACTCATCACACACACTATGCCCGAGACTGTCTACTAAATGCACTCTGAATGAAGTGCAAATTGCAGTTTCAAAGCTACTACGAGGGGGTTGACAAGTTCTAGCATACATTCAAAAACCTTACCAGCAAGTAACTACAGAGGAAATTAATAATGATTTCTACTTTATATAGAAAGTCATTAATGTATTACATTTTTCTTCATTAAAATGTGCTGTTACTGTATTAAACAAGGTCGACTGCAGCTTCTTTAGTCTTTAGAAAATTATTGTCAAGTTTTTTTTTGTTAGATGTAAGTAAATTGCTATCGTTTGTGTGGTTTGACCAGGGTTGCCAGATCAGGATTTGCAGATGCTCAAAAAGCAGATCAATAGACAAGTGACACTAAAGGAAATAGTTTCCTTAATAGTCTCATAAAATGGTTTCATTGTTCTGTCCTTCTTTGTCTTTGTTTCAAAGCTTGCACTTTCACTACCAATTACAAAACTATCTTCTAATCCCTCACTGCCAGTAAGATGGTTGACAGCTTTGTCAAAACATGGTAGAATAACTGTTTTTGTGTTTTTCCATAAGTGTTACTAATATAAGGAACATCTCCACATCATATGAGAAACAAATGGAAAATATAAATGTCTTATGACCCTAAAGACACTTCGAAAGCACTTCTCATCCGTTCAAAAGCTTTCTAAACATAAGCTTTTAAGAAAATTGTCTGCTTTTAGCTAAGCAAATTAACTATTCATTTATGAAGGACATGCTGTGAATATGAGGTCTGACAGTCTGGAAGTTGCACTTTAAGACAAAAAAGAAAGTTTTACATTTATATTTTGCATAATCAGGGCTCATGTCATTTTTAAAGCAATTTATGTTGTCTTATATTAGTAACAGAGTTTCGGTTCTAGCACAGTGAACGGTCCTGGACTATTTATGAAACATCTGTCCTTAATTATTCCCCTCTCCCCTACCAGCTTGTGTCTTTGAGGAGATGTTTGCCAATCTGCATGCGTTTTATGATAAACTGTTAATTGCCTTTCTTTAGTTTTCTAGAAGACATAAAGCACTAATGACAGCTCAAGGCCACTTAGGGAGGAGGAGGAGCAGTACAGGAGAGGAAGTCTTCACACTTCTGCTTCTCTTAGCATGTTGATTCCACAGAGATCCTGTTTTGAGAACCAGTGATTTGTGTGTGGCTTCCTTCCTTAAAACACATTGCTGCTCAACCATCCACAGCCAAATACCCCCAATTAAAGTCTTTGACTCTTTTCTAGTTTAATAAGCTCTGCTCTTTTTTCTGGCCCTGATTAATAAAAAAGAAAAAACATGTCACAATCAAATTAAGGACAATCAAATTTTAGTTATACAGTATGTCCTGGGTATTGGGAGGGGGTGGTTTGTCAGCAGGGCTACCCTGCATGTTTGTGGGTTTTCATACATTCATTCTTTCATCTTTCTATCCATCAAGGTGGTCAATCCAGAGCCTATAATAGGAACACTGGCTACAAGGCGTATACCTTGGATCCCCATATGCCCGTGCACACACACAGAGACAGACAGACAGACAGACACACACACACACACACACACACACACACACACACACACACACACACACACACACACACACACACACACTTTGTAAGGTAGAAAGAAACTGGAAAATCCAGAGAAAAGTTTGAAAAAAGGCACGATTGGACTTCAATTTCGGATCGGAAAGCATTGGTCAATTGACTTTTGGGACTGATTTTGAGAGATTTTTTTAAATTCTAGTGGCCTGGATTGTTGTGCATATCTGGCAACCCTAACCCCTAGCATCCTCTATAGAATTCAACATTCAGCCAATTATAAACCAATTCAGTTCCGTTCATCAAATGCATCAAATCCAAATTTTAATTATTACACTAAGAACCTTGTAACAGTGAAACTTGAAAACCTGCACATACATATTCCAAAAGTGACAATATCTACAGTTTAACTGTAGCATTTTTTAAAAATGTTTTTATCAGATGTGAGACACATTTGCTTCTGGTTGCAGTTTGTCCTGTGACGAGCCTCTGTTTCATAAGCAAATAGAAACCAAGTGGGTGGGACTGTGGTCTCTTTGGTCAAAGGAGCTAGTCATTATTAATTATATATATAATAAAAATAATAATAAACAGACTTTTTTTTTATTCATTGTTTTCTTACACTTGCTTGAAAGACATCTGAAAAAATTAGCTGCCTACTCCACCCATATACATTTTTGAGGTCCTTTTTATTTCCTCCCTTTTTTTACTTTCTGGGTAATATGTACATTTTTGTTTAGCAACTCCCACATAGTTATGCAATCTACTTTGGTGATTAAATCCATATACCTCATTATGCATGAATAAAATATTGGTGGGCATGAGACCCAGTTTTATATAGTTTATATAATTAAGGTTTAAACAGACTTTTTTTAGAATAACACAAACGATTGGTTTCACGCATCATCTTTGCATTTATGTGCACACCAAATTTGCACACCAAAAACATCAATTCTGCTTTTAAAATAGCTGATTAGAGAAAATAGGATGAGACAGGCTTGAGGTGTTAACATTAGACCTCTAATGCTCGAGACTTATCAAAAAAAGACCCAGCATGAGAACAACAAGAGCTGGCTGCCTCACAGGGTAGCTGGATGGTCTCCCGGAGAAATGCCCTTCTTTATTAACTAATGTGCTCTTGTGTTCAGCTAATATGGTGACACTGAAGCTAATTTATGTGTGCTGATGACCTTTTAGGACTGCACCCGATGAAGGATGGTGTAAACACAAATGTCACTGTATTCAAACAAAGGAAAGCAGAGGTTATTATTAAACCTTTCGTAGGGGGTGGTTGATAATGAAGTGCAATTATTTTGTTGTACTTAACCTCTCATACTTTTGAACAATGCAGTATTTTTTTTTTTTTCATTCACCAGAATCAAGATGAGGTTACTTTACTTTACTACTAAATCTAAGCACATCGGAACACATGATACAAGAAGTGGCGGTTGGAGTATAGGGTTTTGTCTTACCATTAAAGGAGGGAGAAGAACAGGGAAATTGAGTAAATAAGCTGTATTATGATAACTTTTAAATGCAGGATCAATCTTGAGAATTGAACCAGGGATCATTTTGTAAAAAAAAAAAAAAACTGTCATACACCATTAAAATAGACTACATTCTCTTTTAAAAGTTTTTCTTACCTTTACTTTAATAATTGATTAAATTCACTCATAACATTGAGCTGTATTCAGAGACCCAAGCTGAAAAGTTAAGTCTGTATTTGCACTGGGATTGATTTTGAAGCCCTACTGGAATTCATTTCTTATAATTCATGCCTTCAATGTTGGCAGTTTTTTTCTGTTCTGTAATTAATAAACGTATTTGTATGTAGAGTCGGTTTACTTAGGTAGTTGATTTTCTGGTTGACCCACTCAGATTATTAAAATTACCCATATGAAGTTCATAGATTAGAATTAATTCTCTGATTGTGATGTTTTTCCTCTAATATCTTCCGTACATACAAACTCATCGTCCCCTCTACAGGGACGATTCATATGGTTCATTCATTAATAATTCTATCTGTCTATTGAATATTTCACAATTTATTGAGTAAATTTGAACTGTCAGACAGTGACATTGGACTTATAATACTCTTCACAGGGGTAGGCATCGTACAAGAAGAATGGCTTTCATTTTGTGGTCGGAATTTGGCATAAATGAAACACTTGTGCAATTTCTTTGCATCTGTCAGCCATTTCACTGATGATTCAAATAAAAATAATAAAAAAAACAAACCAAAAAATTATAATAAAATGATCCATTATGTTGCCTCTCAATAGGTTGGTAGTTTCAAAAGCTTTGGCTTCACATAGTTTTTATGTTCATGACACTAGAGTGTGTATGTACAAGTGTACGTGAGTGTGTGTGAGCGAGTGTGTGTGTTTGTTCCCCTGGAAAATACTGATGTGATTAGGATGTGCACAGCATCATTTGTTCATGGTAAAATTGCTTCGAATTACCTTGGCACAATTAGAATCAAACCTCCCTGATTGCCATGACTGCAGACTGCACCACTGTCAATCCGAGACCCGCTTAATCATCCTCTTTTTAATGTGCTCTGACTCAAGAACTAGAAACCCCACTCTCTTTTTTTTTAGCCAGACCTTAAGGTTTTTTGCTCTAAGTCATGGTCCTCTGGTTACGTTTCCTTTCCGTGGCCCAATCTCACTCTAATGCACACGTGTTTTTTGTGCTACCTGAATTTTTTCCATCCTGGCCTCCTGAGGTCAATTGAAATGAAATCAATGGAAACTGCCTCTGGTATGCTTGGATGCACTTCTTTCGGCCTCTGGTCTTCAATTTAGTGTTCTCACACAGTCACTTAGGGAGCAGGGAAGAAAGCATGCCTACAATCTGCTTGCTAGGGCTAAACAATGGTAAATATAGTATATCTAGTTGTTAAAAGGGTTCATCTCATATCTTATCAGTCTTAGTAATTTAGAAACATTTTTGTTTCTACCTGACCTTCAAAGAGCACTGACCATACCACTTCCATGCTATTAATCTAATGTACATCAATCATAACATTAAAATCATCTACCTAATACTATGACTTGTTGAAGCATAGACTACAAAACACCTCTGAATGTGTGCTCTTCTTTCTGGCACCAAGATGTTAGATGCTCAATTGGACTGAGATCAAGTCAACACTTTTGTCCTTAACCTCATTTTCCAGTATGGTAGAGTGCATTATCTAGCTAAAATAGTTCACTGCCATTAGGGAATACCATTATCATGAAGGGGAATAGCTGATCTGCAGCTGTATTTATATAGGTGGTAATCTGACAAAATAACATTCACATGAATGGCAGGTTCCAAGAAAGAATTAATATGTGATTCATCGCTGTCGTGTATACTGCTATATCCATATAGCTGATTACTGTACTGTCTATTGCTTTCTATTTGTTAACTGTTGTGGTTGTTGATCGTTGTATGTTTACAAATGTACATAGGATATTTGGAGAAAAACAAATATCATGTTGCCTGGCTGAATGACAATAAATTTCACTTAGACTTAGACTTCACTCCATAGTCCAGTTCTGATGCTCACATGTCCATTGTAGGTACTTTTGCTGGTAAACAAGGGTTAGAATGGGCATTCTGATCCTGTTGGTCTTTGGACCACTTTTGGTATTAACCAAGACTCTGTGGTCTAGCCATCATAGCTCAGCCTTCAGATCAATTAAGTCACTCAGATTTTTACACTTGCCCATTTTTACTGCTTCCCATTCATCGACTTCAGGAACTAACTTAGTGCCTAATATACAGTACCCCACCCCTTGACAGGTGCCTCTGTAATGAGATCACATGATAGTGGTTTTATGTTCTGGATGATTAGTGTATACAGTATATACTACAACTTTAGTGTATAATTCTGTTAAGCTAAAAACCTTGCAGATTTGTGTTCGCACATTTTGTGTACTCAATTATATTTTTAAATATTTAACAAATGTTCCACTTATACATATTTTTGAATTTTAAACAATGGCATGAACCCTCTCTAATCATTCTCTTGTGGAACTAGTTACATGGTGTGCATATATAACATATTTATGCTTGTACATTTATACACTGGCCACTTTTGCTTGTCTGTATTTGGCGGTTTCTCTGGAAATTTCATTCTCTTTCTCTGATTTCCTAAAGCAGCTTGATTGCAGACGTGTGCAGCTTTTATGAGTGGACCATGAAAATGTTTCATTGTCAGATACATGCCTTAGAAATGAAATGAGCACTTTTCCTTTCTGCTAAAATTTTACTTAAGTAAAGCAATAATCATTAATCTTATATTAATATCAGGTCATTTCAAATGTCACAGATCATGAAGCATTCAAAATAATTTCACCTGAGATCCAGATACGCTGTAAAAGAAGCCATAGTGTCAGGGCCCATTGATTTTTGCATAAAGTCTCACCTTGAAATGTTCCCTTTAAGGGGAGAAGACTTCTTTTACATGAATGGCTTAAGGCAGTACCTTACATACTACAAACTAATGTCTGTCATTCTGTCTGCTGGCCTGCAATCAGTAAAGGATGCATGCAGAGCAAAGGCACTGATGAAACCAGGCTGAAGTCTCATGGATTGGATTTTTTTGAAAAGACGTTCTTTTCTTTTTTGTGATTTAACCCTTTTAGAATCTCTGGTTATTAAGACGCTCTTCAGTCTATAGCACAATAAGGAAAATACGATTTTAAAACAATACAAATCTTTAGTTCATTTTAGTATCTTATGTTATTTAATAGTGTAAGAGACAGAATGATCTCAGCAACAAGGTTAACGGGAGATTATTGATGCGACAATGTTATTATTATTTTATTATTATTATTTTTTTTTATTCTAGTAAACTTTATTTTCATTAGCAGGGTCCTTTTTTAGTCTTGTATTAATAAGCTTATTATAAGTCATTGGCACACAGTTAAAGGAGATAAAGGACCTCATTTTGTTCCTATTGAAAGCAGATGTTTTCCTTTTCAGCAACTCCATTTTCCCTCTCAGTATTCTTACCAATACAGTCAGCACCTGTTTGCATTATTAGAAATGAGTCTTTCAGCCTTCCTATTTGGTTTTATAATTCGTCTAAGTCCATGCATATTTAGCAGGCGGCTTGTTTTTGAAAATATTTTTATTTTTTTGCAAGTTTCTCATTTGATTGTGTTGTTGTCCCCCCCCCCCCCTTTATTTTTCTCTCAGGTAAAGTATGGCCGCTTTGCATTTGTGTGGGATGCAGCTGTGCTGGAGTATGTGGCCATTAACGATGAGGACTGCTCCTTCTACACTGTGAGCAACAATGCACCAGACAGAGGCTACGGCATTGCTATGCAGCATGGCAGCCCTTACAGAGACATCTTTTCTCAGAGGTAACATATGACACAAGCACCCAGACTGCTTCCTGCAGAATATGCTAGCTCAAAGCTTTAAGCATGGAGTAAATACTGATTTTCAGCAGCATACATGCAATCACCTGAATATATGGTGCCTTATCAGCAGTCACGAACTTTTAATAAGGTCAGAGGGTTGCTGCCTGCTTCAATCACTTTTTTTTTTAATGGTTTGAGAAATGTCTCTGTAGTGCCAGCTTGCTCTGTTTTATCTGAATTCTGACCCGAGATTAGTAGCAGAAATGATGTCCACAGACGCGAGCACATACTATACACCCATGCCTTCAAGTCAAGGATTGGGGTTCAAGCCTAAACCTCCAAAGTTGAGATACGCATAAAACAGAATTTCACTGTGCGGTAATGTTTATGTTGCAAAATTAAGGCCTCTTTAAAAAAAAGGCTTAAATTGACCTTTAAAAAAAATTGTAAATATTTGTATTTCTATTTTAGTAATTTAATTTATATACTCATAGTAAATTATATAAAATTACTATAAGTCTATAATTATGTGTTGATTAATTTACTATAATAGCACAGCTCTGACAGTCATGTGGGCTGCAAGTCAAGTCACAGGTTTATATTCATGAACACATTCTCATTCACAAGGACCTCAGAGGCAAATAAACAAAGTCTAATAATAAACAGATTTTAACAAGCAAGTTATTATACAAAAATATTGAAGCTTCCTGTAAGACATTTTTTTTTTACATTTTGAATGTGCCTCCAGTGCCAGTACTTTGTGAAATGATAGGAAAAGCTTTCATTTCGGGTTCCTGATTATTTTCTGCTGATTATTTTCCCTCTTCCTGTTATGTTTTTAAATGTCTATAATGAAAACAGAAGCTGACATAATCTGAGATTTATTATTGCGTTAGCCAAAATAGTTTGGTTGTGGTTCCTTTAGCCAAAATAGTGTTTGTTGCAACAAATATTTTCCAGCCACACTACCATTCTAGCTTATATCAGTAATGCTTATTTGCAGAAACAAGGTATATATCCTATCCTCTCATGAACACATTATCTCTTCCCAAAAGACTTAAGACAGCAGTGCAACAAAATATGAAAGGATATACAGTTTCAACATAATTTATTAAAAAACAAAACAAAAAAAAAACAACAACAACGAAAAAGACAAGAAATTAATGTTAGTATTGCTGATGCAGAGTTCTTAAAGGTTGAGACCGGAAAAGTAATTAATTTTCTTAAATAAACAAACAAACAAATAAATACATAAATAAACAAACATACTGTACATGCATATACCAAATATATGCAGAAAAAAAAAACATTATTATGCTACTAATTGTTTTCAGCATCCATATTCATTTACAACATTAAGATTTATTGTTCTATTTCACTCGAAAGCCAGTTTGAAATTTGTTAGATATAATGTTAGAGGAAGATTCAAAAATTAATTGAAAATTAATTTGAATTCCCAGGGCTGTTATGAATGATGTCAGCAGTTATGAAATGCCGCTTGTGCAATCTTCTCCAGTAACATCATCATTAGCTGAAAGGAGTTTGCATATATTAATTGCAGAAAAAGATAGATTGCCGGGTAAGAGATAGATAGCGGGGAAGAAAGATCTTTGATGCACATGGCTGGATCAGTCTGGAGCTGAATGTGCTCTGCCGCATGACTAAGTGTTCATAAGAAAATGCATATTGCCAGGACAATGTCCCTGGAAGAGAGAACTTTTTGCATTGCTTATGTCAATGGCTGTGTGTGTGTGTGTGTGTGTGTGTGTGTGTGTGTGTGTGTGTGTGTGTGTGTGTGTGTGTGTGTGTGTGTGTGTGTGTGTTGGTTGGACACTGAAACATGTGTGAAAAACTCCCTCTAGTGGTTGACTGCCAGTCGATCCCCATGAACACACACGCTTTCCATCACAAGTTCTTCATATTTCAGTAGCATTAGCCATGTTTTTTTGAGGTATAAACTGTTCTATAATGGATTTTTGTTCAGCAGTGTTTCATTATCCTAAAAATTGTGTTTAAATATTGGCTGATGTTTTGCATTATATTTTCAGTGGTTTCAGTACATTAGTATTAGCTGATTATACAGTATGTATGTAGCAAATGCTAGCAATGCTGCTAGCAAATGTTCTCTCAGTAAAATCAATATACGTGCATTATATATATATATATAGTTTAACATTTTACATACTGTACTTGCCAGTGTGAGTTAATAGACAACGTGCCGCCTTAATCTACACTTCAGGCAATTATCTCAATCTTCTTCTTTTGCCCCCCTGTGCACACTCAGTTAAGATAGTGACTTTCAGTTCCATTAGATTGAGAGCTGACTGGTTATCTTGTTGAAAAATAATTGAAACCTTGCAGGGTGTTAATACATGTGATAATACATACAAATGATTTTTTGACGTTTGACGTTTGTTTCTTTAGGCTTTTATACTATGTCGTGATTTGCATTTATGCTAATACAGTCTGTCATTTTATGCTGTCTCAATGTGTTTTGTCCTGCTTTAATTTTTGCTATCAATGCCCTCTCCATTGGGGGCATTTAGACTTTCTGGACTGTAATCAAGTCTGTAGTTTTGCATTCACATTCAGTGCTTTGATATTTAGCTTTTGTTCTTCCTTAATGGTGGCAGAGTCTAAGTCTCTCCAATTAGCTTTAAAATAAGCTTCTCTTAGGAATTTAGTTTGCTGATGCTTGCAGCAATACTGGTTTCTGCGCTCATATGTAGAACATGATGCCATATCTGGAACCCCAAATGATTCTTAATATAGAACCGTTTTGATGTTTTCATTGAAACGATCAATATGAGTTCCTTGGTATTTGGTTTTACCTACACGTTTAGACACACTGTGTTAAAATCGCACACTTTCCCACTTTAAATGAATCTGAAATCTTCCCTTAAAGCAAGCCGAACCATTTCTTTAGGTTTAAGCTACCTTGTGTCTCTTCCTTACAGGTATGTAAACGGTATATATTATTCATAGCAGAAAAACTGTTTCTCATTTCATTGTGAAATATTTCACAGATTTAATAATCAATTTGATCGTTTCTAAAATGTCACCATGCAGCGTTAGCTACATATAGATACAGCTCCAAATAGTAATGACACTGATTTTACCTGTATCAGCAAAACAGATGAGGGTGCTGGGAAGGAGAACCCAAACGCAGGCCAGGGTCCAAAAAATGAGAATTTATTAAAATAAATGATAGTAATAAATGTCTATATATAAATGCATAAATGCACAGAGTATGTAGCCGGGCAAAGTCTTGGGCTGAACCCCCCACAGAACGCAGCAGCAGAGGGACTAGTCTGACGCCACGAGCGTAACAGTCTCGAAACCGGAAGTTCGATTGACGAGAAATAAAGTAATCCACACGGGGGAAAAAAAGGAAGTAATCCAAGCACGGGCAAAAAAATAATCCAAACAAAAAGAGGAAGTAATCCACACAGGAAAAGGGTAATCCTAATAGTCAATAACCGGAGCGCAAAAAACGGAAAAAACACCCAGCCGCAGAGAATGAAAGAGAAAAAAAAAAACTCACGTAAGGAATCCCGGGGAAAAAAGGTAATCCGAGACGGGAAAATCCACACGGAATATAAACAGCGAGGCACAGATAACACTCGGACCGGAGGCTGGCAGGAGTGACTCACATAAGCGATGTAGTGACGAGAGATCATCTGGCGACAATCTAGCATGAACGGCGTGCTTAAATAGCGCTGCCGAGTATAAAAGTCATGCGACAGGGAATGAGGTCACAAGAGTGCGCCACGAAGGTGAGCTTCGGAGGAGTGCGCTGACAGTACCCCCCCCCCCTCCATGGGGCGTCGTGACCATGACGTCCCACCTGGCTGGTCGGGGTGTTCACGATGGAACTGGGAGATGAGAACCAGAGCACAGGCCTGGACAGGTTTCAGCCTGGCAACGTGAAAGGTGGGGTGGATGCACAACACTCTGGGCAGCTTGAGCTGGACCGCAGCTGGATTGATAACCTTAGATATAGGGAACAGTCCAACGAAACAGGGAGCAAGCTTCCTGCATGTTATCTTCAACGGGAGGTCTTTGGTGGAAAGCCACACCCGTTGCCCGACACGGTAAGGAGGAGCGGGGCGGCGTCTGCGGTTGGCCCAGTGAGCATAGCTCTGGGAAGATCTCAGCAAGGAGAGGCGGGCTCTTCTCCAGACTCGACGACAGCGCCTCACGAGGGCCAAGGCAGAGGGAACCGAGGCTTCTAGTTCTTGTGTGGAGAATAATGGGGGTTGATAGCCATAGGTAGCCTGAAAAGGGGACAGACCCGTGGCAGCAGTTGGCAGAGAGTTATGGGCATACTCGACCCAAACAAGGTTGGAGGCCCAAGACGAATGATCCTCGGCACAGAGGAGGCAGAGACCCGTCTCCAGCTCCTGGTTGAGCCGTACCGTCTGCCCATTGGACTGGGGGTGAAACCCAGAGGAGAGGCTAATGGAGACGCCTAAGAGCTGGCAGAATTCCTTCCAAAAAATTGGAGGTAAACTGGGGTCCTCTGTCAGAGACTATGTTCCGGGGAATGCCGTGGAGCCGGAAAACGTGTTGGAGTTTGGTCAGGGGGACAAAATGGACGAGCTTAGAAAAGCGATCGACCACAGAGAGGATAGCAGAGTAGCCATCAGAAAGAGGGAGGCCGGTGACGAAATCAAGTGAAATGTGAGACCAAGGTCTGTAAGGGATCGGCAGGGGCCACAGGAGGCCGGCTGGGCGAGATTGGGAGCTCTTGTGTTGCGCACATACTGGGCAGGCTGTGACAAATTCCTGTGCGTCATGTCTGAGCGAAGGCCACCAGAAACGTCGCTGAAGAACCGATAGGGTCCAAGGGAAACCAGGGTGACAGAAAAGCCGAGAGTTGTGACACCACTGAAGAACTTGGGAACAGAGCTGGTCAGGGACATAAAGTTTGCCTTCAGGACAGTCAGTAGGAACCGGCAGGTTAGACACGGCTTGCTGAACCCTTCTCTCTATCCCGAGTCGAAGCGCCTGAACAGTGACAGAGGGGGAAGAATGTGTTCAGCAACGGCCTCGACGGGATCGGGGGAGAACTGATGAGAGAGAGCATCTGGCTTCCCGTTCTTCGTTCCCGCCGATAAGACAGCACAAAGTTAAACCTGCCGAAAAAGAGTGCCCAACGAGCCTGTCAGGGTTTCAGTCTCTTGGCAGTCCTAAGATACTCAAGATTCTTATGGTCTGTCCAGACCAGAAACGGTAGTTCTGCACCCTCCAACCAGTGCCGCCATTCCTCCAGGGCAAGTTTGACTGCCAGTAGCTCACGTTCGCCAATAGTGTAGTTACGTTCAGATGAGGAGAGACGGCGTGAAAAGAAAGCACACAGGTGAAGTTTATTGTCCTTGACGTCCCTTTGAGACAAAACGGTCCCAGCTCCGGTATCAGAAGCATCAACTTCAACCACAAATTGTCGCGTGGAATCCGGCAAGGAGAGGATGGGGGCAGAGGTAAAAAGCTGCTTCAGGCTTGCTCGGCTTGAGGCCCCCAAGAATAAGGTTGAAGAGGAGAAGTGAGCTGGTGCAAGGGTGCAGCAACCGAGCTGTAGCCCCGGATGAATCGCCGATAGAAATTAGCGAATCCCAAGAACTGCTGGAGCTGCTTACGTGTTCCAGGGCAGGGCCTGTCCCTAACAGCCTTGATTCTGTCAGGATCCATCCGAACACTCCCTGCTGCCAGAATGAAGCCCAAGAAGGTGGTTTTCGTGACATGGAAATCACATTTCTCTGCCTTCACATATAACTGGTTCTGCAAAAGCCTCTGGAGCACTGCACGGATGTGACGGGTGTGTTCCTCAGGTGTGCGGGAGAAAATGAGGTTGTCGTCCAGGTAAACAAACACACATAGGTTTAACATGTCCCGTAAAACGTCGTTAACCAGTGCTTGGAATACTGCTGGGGCATTGGTGAGGCCGAACGGCATCACCCGGTACTCGTAATGGCCAGTGGGAGTGTTGAATGCGGTCTTCCATTCGTCGCCCTCACAGATGCGGACTAGGTGATAGGCGTTCCGAAGGTCCAGCTTGGAGAAAATGGTGGCCCCCTGGAGGAGCTCAAAAGCGGAGGCCATGAGAGGCAACAGATAGCGATTGTTAATGGTGATGAAATTAAGACCCCGATAGTCGATACAGGGTCGTAGAGTCCCATCCTTCTTCTCCACAAAGAAAAAACCTGCACCGGGTGGGGATGAAGACGGGTGAATAATGCCTGACTCCAAGGACTCCTGTATATACTGGGTCATGGCTTCCCTTTCAGGCCTGGATAGGTGGTACAGATGCCCCCGGGGGGTGCAGTGCCTGGCAGGAGGTCGATAGCACAGTCATAAGGTCTGTGCGGTGGTAGGGAAGTGGCACGAGCACTACTGAACACTTGTCCCAGATCATGGTATTCAGCAGGCACCAGAGAGAGATCAGAGGGCAGGTCCTCCTTGACTGATAACGAGCGGGGTGCCAAGGTGGTCAGGTAATGAGCCTGGCAGTAGATCCCCCAACCAAGGACCCGGCCGCTGGACCAATCCAGGTGAGGGTTATGTTTCTGCTGCCAAGGTAATCCAAACATGACTGGTGCGTGGGGCGGAGGGATAACGAGGAAGGAGGTCCACTCCGTGTGTTCATTGGTGACAGACACCAGCAGGGGCTTGGTGCAGTAGCGAGCTCGGTGAAGGATATGGCCATCCTGGGCCCGTAACTGGAGACTGGTGGGTAGAGGTTCAGTCTCGATCTCCAGCTGACGCACTAACTCCTCGTCAAGGAACTCTGCGTCAGCTCCAGAGTCAACGAAGACCACTAGATCATGTTCTTGGCTCTTGATCTGGAAACAGGCTCGGAGAAGTGGCTTGGGGGAGGCTAGACACCAGAGGCTCGCCGCGGGCTCCTCCTTCAACGGCGAGCCCTGTCTTTTGATGGGCATGCGAAGGCAAAGTGTCCTGCCTTGCCACAGTAAAGACAGAGGTCATGGGCCCGGCACCGCTCCTTCTCTGCTGCGGACATGAGACGCCGTCCTATCTCCATGGACTGGGGAGGTGGAGGCGAGTGCGATCTGTTAGACTCCGAGCGGGTCTTGACATATGGGTTTATGGGAGGCCCATATGACCTGTCTGGTTTGACAGGGGGCTTGGCATACAGGGTTCTGGGAGGCCAGGAACGGGTTGGGCGTCCCTCCTCTCTTCGTTCCTGGATACAGCGATCGATCCTGGTTGCCAGACAAACCAGGTCGTCAAGCTTGTGAGGGAGTTCTCGGGCCGCGAGTTCATCCTTCACCTGGGGGAGCAAGCCGTGGTAGAATGCGTCGTAGAGCACCGTGGGGTTCCAGCCACTGTCGCCAGCTGCCATGCAGAAATCCACAGCGTACTCAGCCACTGAGCGGGACCCCTGAGATGATTCGAACAAGGCTCGAGTGGCGTCAATCTTAGGCAGCGTGGAGTCGAAAACCTTGCACAGCTCAGCCGAAAAGGCATCAAACGAGTGACTGACTGACGTTCCCACTCTGCTGTTGCCCAGATCTTGGCCTTCCCAGATAACAAAGAGATAACGTACGCTACCTTGGACCAATCCGAAGGGAAGGAGGAGGGTTGGAGCTCGAAGATCACTGAGCACTGCATCAAAAATGCACGGCAAAGTCCCGCCTCACCAGAAAAACGCTTGGGATGGGGCAGATGTGGCTCCCGAATGGGGTTTATGTTCTGCTCGACCACGGGTTGGGGGGGCTCGGCAGGTGGCCTCGTAAAAGGTGAGGAGGCCTGTGTCGTGGTGAGCATGCTCATGCGCTGAATGAGCTCATTGGTGGATGCGGCTATCTCCTTGAGTTGGCGCTCATGCGCAGCGGAGGATTTGGACAAGGAGTCGAGCTGGGACTGCATCTCTTGAGATCCTGCTGGGTTCATTATTGGCCAGATGATACTATCAGCAAAACAGATGAGGGTGCTGGGAAGGAGAACCCAAATGCAGGCCAGGGTCCAAAAAATGAGAATTTATTAAAATAAATGATAGTAAGAAATGTCTTTATATAAATGCATAAATGCACAGAGGATGTAGCCGGGCAAAGTCTTGGGCTGAACCCCTACAGAACGCAGCAGCAGAGGGACTAGTCTGACACCACGGGCGTAACAGTCTCGAAACCGGAAGTTCGATTGACGAGAAATAAAGTAATCCACACGGGGGAAAAAAAGGAAGTAATCCAAGCACGGGCAAAAAAATAATCCAAACAGAAAGAGGAAGTAATCCACACAGGAAAAGGGTAATCCTAATAGTCAATAACCAGAGCGCAAAAAACGGAAAAAACACCCAGCCGCAGAGAATGAAAGAGAAAAAAAAAACTCACGCAAGGAATCCCGGGGAAAAAAGGTAATCCGAGACGGGAAAATCCACACGGAATATAAACAGCGAGGCACAGATAACACTCGGAGCAGAGGCTGGCAGGAGTGACTTACAAAAGCGACGTAGTGACGAGAGATCATCTGGCGACAATCTAGCATGAACGCGTGCTCAAATAGCGCTGCCGAGTATAAAAGTCATGCGACAGGGAATGACTTCACAAGAGTGCGCCACGAAGGTGAGCTTCGGAGGAGTGCGCTGACAACCTGACTCATTGGTAGGGCAGTGGTAGCTCAATGGTTAAGGTGCTAGATTACTGATTGGATTTGGATGGAGGTTGTGAGTTTGAATCCCATGCCACCAAGCTGCCACTGCTTGGCCCCAGATCAAGGCTTTTAACCTTCAATTGCTCAGCTCTATAAATGAGATAAATGTCACCCTGGATAAGGTTAACTGCCAAGGTTTTACAGGGAACCTTTTTTTTGGGGGGGGGGTTGATTGGCTAAGTACAGAACACCAAGGAACATCTTTCTTTTTAGAGTGAATGATATGTTATTTCCATTTGTTTCGAGCTGTGATTTCCTACAAGATTTAACATCCAAAAAGTGTTGTTCATAACCTTTGTTTCTCCCAGTGTGTGCTCTTTTTCTATTTTTCTGTATTGGGGGGGGGGGGTCCATTTAACAGTGCTAATGAAAATAAATAAGCTATTAATTGACAGTCATGTTTAATTTCTTGACATTGCGATTCGAGTACTCTGGGCCTCATGGGGAGCTGTCAGCTCTGATTTTAATACACTGTAATGTGTGTCCTCTGAGGTTCTTGAGTCATTGGTGAGGAAAAAAATGTGAGTAGATGTTATGAGATTGTTTGAAACTTATAGCAAGCTCAGGCTTTTCTGCTACACCCACAAAGGGTCAGTGGCTTTTTTTAAAAAGGTATTCAGGAGACAATACTATAGCATGAGTCGATCAAAAATATTGCAGTTTCACCAGAAAATAGATGACTTAAGAGCCAGGGTATAATCAATAAGATGGGTTTATTGTGTACAGAGAAAGCCTGGGTGCTCTATAGACTAAATGTAAGTTGAAAACTGTTATACTGAGGTTTATGTGCAAAGGACACACTCAAAGACCATACAGATAATGCTTAAGGCTGAAGTTAGAGAAAAACATCACAAGTGAACAAAGAACAGACGCATATACACAACAGGTAAGCAAAAAAATCAAATCACGTATCTTCCATTCCATAAAAAAGCAATAAATCCCACACTTTCCCACTCTAAAATCATCCATTAAAGCAAGCCGAACCATTTGTTTAGGTTGAATCTGCTTTGTAGACTGAACTCTCTGTAGCACAGTGGAGGATGTTAGACTCAAGTTGCCCTCTTTAGCAAAGGTTCCTTCAGAAAGGTCAGTGCTGTGTTAGCTTGTGAAGAAATTCACAGCAGGAAGCAGACATGCTGTTACCCAGTAGCAGCTATGACAACCCTAAAGGCAGCCATACATTATCCTACCATATTTAGCACACACAAGATTGCTATCATATTTCATTTTAAAATGAGACTGCTAGGTAAGCAGCATTTCTGGGCAGTGCTTATGCTACCTGAAAATGTGTATACCATTTGGAGGGCAGAATAAGGACTTTTGTCTTTGAAAATCCTGCATTTTGAACAAATGTGAAAGAGCCTTATATGTGGACCGCTGCTCCATAAAAGCTGGAAAATCTTACCGAGGAATATTTTCAGCAACATTTTAGTCGTAATGCCGTTTTCTGAAAACTTTGTAAACTGTGATGAAAGATTCTGTAAATCTCTGGAAATGTAAAATTATGCATAAGGGGATATTAGCCAGCAAGATGACTGGGTGATCTGGCCTGTAATCAGAAGAGCTGACTATGTACTGAATATGTGTGTTATTTTCTTAATGTATTGGCTACATATAAGGCTAAAACGTGGGCTCTATATTTTGCAATTCATGTAGCAATCACTGTGTCTGCTAATGCCGGGCTCTTAGCCCATTTTTGATTACGCTGATGGAGTAAGGAAAACACATTTTCTAGATGGAAAACTAAAGATATCTTGGCAATCACACAAAAATGCCTTTTTGCCTAATCAGTCTCTATAAATTAAATAAATAAATACCGCAAGAATTTTGAGAAGGAATTCAATAACATCTTTAGTTGTAGTTAACCCTAAACCAGCTATTGAATAACTACACAGGTGACTTCTTAACAAGGATTCTAAAGTGAAGTCAGAATTTCTGAGTCCCTCTAATGTTTGTTATCGATACAATTTTTAACCTCGCACATTCCCATGTTAGTCAGTGGGATGCATCCAAACGTACACTTTTAGTTATAACTCCACAAATTATTTTCAGTGATAGTGTTTTGTCATTTTCACACTTTCAGCTGAATATAATATATCCTTAATATTCCTCTCTGATTAATTATATAGATCAAACCGTTTTTGGACATGACAGTGGAGTCTCATGAATGTACCCACACTTTACAACACATACCTGAAGCTGTGGACAGTAAAGTAAAGCTGTCCTGTAAACTGCTATAACAGACTTTCAGCAGGATTTTTTGCAGGTTTTCTGGCATGTCTGGCTGGCTGGCTGGCTGATTTAACAGTTGCTAAATTTCAGGTACCAGTAACTAAATTACATAATTTATTGACTGCAGGAGCTAACACTCGAATGTTAAGTGATTGTTAGCCAGTCACTCTTGACCAGTTAGCCAGTAGCTGTCAGAGCAAGATGAAAATTATGGAAAGCATTAAAAAAATAAAATTAAATAAATAAATAAAAAATAATTAATTAATTTTCAAAAAAAAAAAAAAAAAGAATTAATTAATTTTCGAAAAAAAAGCTCTGAAATGCTTTTCTTGCAAATGGTAAAAGCAAACAACAAAATATAGAACAATACCAGAAACAGTTTAGCACATAACCTTAGATTATCTATTATTATATATATTATACATATTTTGAGTTGGATTTTAGTTGTCTCAAAGGGTTCACACTCCCAAGCAGTGTCCATTATAAAGTTTTCACATTTTATTGAGATTTTATTGCTGCAATTTGCTAGTCGCTGTAGTATGAAGTTGCCAGTATGAGTTCCTACAGTACTACTGGTTGCCATAGTAAGAATTTTTATCAGTGACTGGTGCGGCTAGCGTTCCGCTTGACAACAAATTAGTTTTCTTTCTGTGAAATATTCTGGAGGGAGAGGTTTTATATATAAAATTCATCAGTGCATATATACATCATATCATATGAGCTGTAGCAAGTGTGTGCTCTTTGCCATGGGTCATGCGCACTCTACTGTCTTTACTCCCATTGGTAGTCGCTACTTTTCTAAAGTTTGTCACCCTGCTGGACACATCCAACAGCTACAGCCATCAGCGGTTGCTATCGCTCGTGTTGCCAGAAGTCGCCAGCTGTCATGAATGAATTATCTCCATTCACTTTGCTGCTGCGAGTCTCTGAATGTGTAAATGTAGCATTATATGGATAGATGGGAGGCAGAACTTCTGTCTGACTAGCAATGTCTACTTCTCAAGCTCTGGCTCCAAGGTCTCTTGAGAGATTCTTGAAATATGGAGACTACCATTTAGATCAGGAAGGGGGTTTTATGGGAGCCAAAATAGTGCCATATTGTAGTGAAACTCATATATAGAGTCATTCTCCACACCTCAAGCAGTGTCATGCCACAAGAGACAAAATTTAGGTTACTGTGATTTTAAGGCTAGACTAATTTCAACTCATATAATGGTACTAAATTTTGATTTTTTCTTTTTTATACATCTAATAGTAATAATTCATTTATTAGTTTTTTTTATTATTTTTATCTGCATAACTAATAGATGTACACCATAAAAAAAGTTTTGCTTTAATTGCTTGCCATGTTTCAATTTGAATGTTTAATTATATTAATGAAATGAAATATATGAACAAAATTGTTTTGTCTTCTTATTCAGGGATCCATGCAGCACCTTCAAGAAATTTGAATATGATAATATTGACTTAAATGCCATTGTATAGCCATTGTATAGTATAGTATAATTATAGTCACTGGTTCTACTTCAGGTTACTAATCACCAATGTATGGCACTGTACACTGGTGGTTCTGTTACAAGGACAGATGTGGAGCTGCTTATAAGCTTTTGGCACACACTGACACGAGCAGGTTTGAACCACTGAGTGTGAAAGCCACTGAACAAATTGTGCATGTGAACACATGACATTTCAAGTCCATTGTAATGCTGTTCCAGACTGCTAGCATTGTTTCTTTCCTATCACCATGCAACCGCAGTGCTGTTATTTTGCAGATACATTGTGCTAACATTGCACACTCCGTATAGTCGGGCGTCATTTCATTATCTGTGTGTGTTTGGAGGGGAGCATTACACTAAGATACAGCGATCTCTCTGTATTAGGAAGGACAGCGCTGGAGCCTCTGCAGTGTTCTAATTCGTTTTGTCAGCCGCAAAAAAAAAAAATCTGCCTTCTGTTTTTTGCTTCCTCTTCATCTTTTTTCTCTTTTCCTCTCCCTCTGTTTCTCAGTCATATCAAGCAGTTTGTCCGCCCGCAGTCACAGCCATCTAATAACATGTGATCATTTCTGCTGCAGCTGGTTGCCATGGCAACAGCTAGGGCAGGCCACAGACTAATCGGAGCGCAAGGGCCCAGGAGGGACGATAGCCAAGTGCGGAGACTGGATGACAGACAGACCTTAAGAAGAGACTCGCAAATCCCTGCCCTGTGCTCGCAACAAAGAGAGAAATGAGTTTAGAGCAGACATTTTCTGGAAAACTTTTTTTTTCACATATTGTTGTGGTGGATGATGACATCATTGATGCATTTAACTCAAGTCGAATGTTGATGATTAACTCAGCACTTAGACATGGACCTGAGTTGATCCAACTGCCAATGATTTGCAGTTGTGTTATCAAAGTGCCAGAGGAGGTTCATGGGGAATTGACCAACTGTTGTGCCGTGATGCATCAAGATGCTGTAGACCTCCAGCCAGCTGATATTAACTGAAGATTGCCTGACATAACCCCCATCTTCTGTAAAAAGTTGTACTTGAGAAGACTACAACTGACAACCGCACGTCCAGTTTTTTTGTTTCTACTCAATGCAAATAAAAGGAAGCCTGTATGCAACCCACAGTGATTCCTTTACCAAATCTGAATGACTGAATGCAGCTGGTAGGCTGCTTTAGGTTTTGTATGCCAGAGGGCATTTGAAGACAAAATAAAATCTCCAAATGCTTAAAATTCTGACATAATGCTACCTCAGCAAAGTTACATTTATATTCAGTATTTTACAGAAGCTTACAAGTCTGAAACCAGAAGCAAAGATACTGGGGAAAAAGTTTGATTTGCGTTTCCATTATGAACAATTGGTGCATTGCTAATGTAATTATGTGCTCTGACTTCTTTGTGGATATAGAGAGAATGAATACTAAAAGCTCATTATTGCTTATTCAAAATTGTATCTGACATGATCTGCTATGTCATCATTTATTTTTGTAAAGCATTTGATTATCAACTACTGACTTCAGTAATCAAAATCAACTACTGAAATCAGTAAACCAGGGCCTTGTGGTTTAGCATAATTTTTTTGGTAACTAAAAATATAGCCACTCTTTCCACTAAAGTGAACACTCAGTCAGACATCTTTTACACTCCTGTCAGCCTGTGATGCTGAATAAACATGTACAGTCATCGCTGACGAGACCCTGACAACAACCAGCGGTGTCACTGCAAAAATTCGGGTTCCTACAACCTGCTCAGAAAGCACAGCTCCCATTCATCCATTATGTTTCTCACTAATTTTTACTTTTATTTCCAAAGCTTTGCCTTTTTTTAAGCGCATAGTCCACAAATTAGTCAAGCCGATCTAGTCTACGTGCACCACATAGTAACAAAAACATAGCTTAAAAGCCAGTCCATCTGTAAATGTGAAAAACGTAATAAATATATTAGAGGCCCACTACTGCAAATTGATAACATGTTGTTTCTCTGCAGGATCTTTAGATGAAGACATGCGGGGAGGGAGAAAAAGACACAGTGGGTCCGTGTAGTTAATGATTTAACAAAACAGCTGGGTGCTCAGAATAAATGGTGAAGAAAACCAGTAAAGCTACTGGAGAGCAAATTCATTTATTCATGTAAGCTTAAGCCATAGTATGGTTTACTGTGTTTTAAATACACTATATGTTCAAACTATGGCCTGTGGAAAAATGATTTGTGTGGACAGATAATGTTATTGACTCAAGAAGTGAATCCATATGAGTAAATCTAGATTTTAGATTGTTCTTGGTTTGCCCAGCCTTAATCCCTTATACAATTTCTCTCTATACGCCTCTGGGTCTGGAACATCCAGTGTCTTGGTATTAATGCATGAGGCAACAGGGGTGTTAAATATCCTGGGAACAGCTGCTAAAACCCTGCAAAGTCATTAGCAAACCTTCGGATCTAGATTTCTCAAAACATTATATTTATTTGCTTTGTTTGTTTGTTTGTTTGTTTGTTTGTTTATAAATAGTAGCGGAGTGAGATAAATAGGAGTGAGAGCTAATGTGCAAAGTCACAAATGATCTTATTGCAGGTGAGCAATAAGCAAAAAAAAAAATAGAACATCAATATGAAATTTGTTTTTTGCCTTTTCATTGATCGCCGTTCTCTCCAAATTGTAGTGCTTCCTTTGATGAATTAGATGGCATCCCAATGCATCTAATGGATTTTCACTTGAAATGAAGTGGCTGATGGTGTGGGAATGCATAAAGTTATATAATTTATCCAGGAAGTGTGTTTTCTATGCCTTTGTGGTTCATAAACATCTCCAAAGCCTTGGGGAAAAGCAGCTTATACTTACAGCTTTATTATTAATGAAACTTTTATAATTTTCTGTAGAATATGGTAGAATTTAGTATAATATATAATATCTCATGTTGCACTGCATAATAATTTCAGTTTCATTTGTTATCCTTTTCAACATTGTATAAGAGCAAAAGTGATTTTGTTTGCTGTTTGCTTTGGTTTGACAGGAAACCTAACTAAAAGATTCGATTATATTAGTTAAAAATTTCCAGATCTAAATCCGTCCACATCTCCTTGCATCTATTACCAGAACTACTGGTATTTCATCAGTGCTAAAGCTTTGTTCTATGGCTGAGTTAGGTTCCTCGTGGGTCAGTTCAGCAGCTACAAAAGAAAATGCTTCAGCCAAAAATACACAACGTGTCTGTTTCACTTTCTGAAGCTGGGTCAATTCAAGGTCAAATTGCTTTCTCTCTGTAATTAAGCCAAACAAGTTCACTTGGATTCGGCCCAAGACCAGCTGATATAGTTGCTATTGGACCGGTTGTTTTGATCCATACTTAAGTGAGATTCCTGTGTTCTTACTTGAGATATACCAATTGGGAAAATGCACACAGGCATGTCACATTTAGAAGAATGCAATTTAATACAGAATTTTAATTGCAGCCAGAAGGACAGACAGTATTTCTGAGCCCCTCTGTAACATAGCAGGCTCAGTGCTTTGCTTCTGGTCAGCTCCATGGTTTAACTTAATAATTATAGATTGTGTTCATTAGATTCTGCTTCTGTGGGTTCGTGCCAATTTACTCCTTTACAGTGATGTGCACAAACAAAGGCTAATTGTGTGCTAATAACTCCCTCTATGCATAATTTTCAACTTGCTAAATATTACCAGTAAGTAAGTTACAAAGCAGATTCATAAAAGGTTGGATATCTAAAAATATGACAGCCATTTCTTCTGTGTTAGTGCTAATTATTTTAGTATTATTTAAAAAGGTCTCATTTAGGTTAGTCTGGTTCTGGTTCTCATTTCCTGTCTAGTCCCATAGTAAACATTTCATCGACAGATACTTTAAGTAAGGGATTGCATTGAGTTTCCAAAGTTCCTTTTCTAAAGCTTAGTTTTGACTGATAAACTGAAGATGCCCAATTTTAAACTGAACACTAATTGGAAAATGTTAGCAAGGTAATTTTCACCCATCAGTGTACTAGCCAAGTTCAGAATAAGTGTTTTGTTTTTCTTTACCAGTGTTTGTTGTAAATACTTATTTGACTGAAACCTCATTTCAGCAGATGCTAAGACTACTGCGATGAGTAGAATCATTATTTACTTTTGCTTGGCTTGCTGTAATGTAATGAAGTTAAAAGGTTGCTATTTGCTGAAGGATTTGCTGGAAGGTTGTTATTATAATTATCAGTGTGGTCCTGGGTCCATGAAATCCATGAAAACCCATGAAATGTTGCAATAATTCTAAGGCTACTATTATAACTATTATCTTTTTCACTGAGGTTTTTTTTGTTGTTGTTGTTGTTTTTTCTGATGTAATAAATGTCTTGACACATTACGTACACAATTCACACATTTTGTTTACATTTGTATGTGTGCACATTTGTACAAAATAAGATTATGCACCTCCCTGCATGCATGGGTACATTTGCATCTGTGTTTATTTGTGTGAGAACAAGTGTTCAGGTCCCTATTTGCCCCTTCAGAGAATGTGTGTCTCATACCGCTCCACACTGTATGTCTAAGAGACAGAGATCAGAACAATCCATCAGCGAGAAGGACTGTGATAAAGCTCTGCATTCATCATCACGCTCGTCAATGCAGTGGCATTAGTGCAAACTGCTCCTCTACATTAAAACATGCTCGTTTCTCATGACTGCTGGACAGGGAATTATACTGTCATCTGCCTGCATTTTAATGGAGACACTGCCCTCTAGTGCAGCCAAACAGAGTAGAATTTGAGTATTGCAGCAACAGATGCCACTGGACTAGAGATATGTGTTACTTCTTTATTGTGTAAATTGTTACTTAAAGGTATTCTGCAGTGTTTGTTTTTTTACTCTAAAGTCTGTAGAACATGTGAGATTAATACAGATAAGAGTTTTGATGTTCACTCCATTGCATTGCATGTAACTGTAAAGAGTTAAAAAGCATGATATTTTTTCATCAGTACATTTCTAATTGTAATTGTTGCCAATTGTTGAACAATAACTCTTCTTCAGATAGTGCCACATCATACCACCCTGTCATTGCTGGGTGTCATTTTTCTGTAACAGCACACAGTGTTTTATTTCTTACAAAATACATAACTGTATAGAAAGCATTTAAAACTGCAGTTATCACACTATAACAGTCTATACACTGCAAAGCTAACATGACAGTAAGTGTCATTGTAGTTTATCAATCTTTTCAACACTGCAGCATATTTAATTTTAAAAAATGATGATTTTCACTTTCTCTAGTGGCATTCACATGTAATTCACACACAACAATGTCAAAAAATACCTTTGACAAATGAAAGCCTTAAACATAAATGCATGTTTCGCATTAGTGATAGCTTTCAATCTACAGTAACATGCATTATAATGGAGTTATGAATAAACAGGTTTGCTTTGTTTTGTTGATATAGGAAATATATTCTGGTTTAAAACTCTGTAAAATCTGCACACAGATTTGGGCTCAGCACCAGTCCAGTATCTGAGATTAAATATCTATTCCATGCTATGTTTAGGATCTTGGAGCTGCAGCAGAACGGAGACATGGATATCCTGAAGCTGAAGTGGTGGCCCAGAGAAAGCCCCTGTGACCTGTACTCTGCAATCGGCACCAAGAAAACTGCCAGCGCTCTGGACATCCACAGTTTTGCTGGAGTGTTCTTTGTCCTTGCAGCCGGTGTGGTGCTATCCTGTCTTATTGCCACTGTTGAGACCTGGTGGACACGGAGGCAGGGATCCAGAGTGCCCTCTAAAGAGGTAAGGATCATGAGAATGGTAAGGGGTTGGGCTCAAATGATATGATCGTGTCAGTTGTCAAATCTTAATTTCTGCCAAAAGTCTGCCAGTTGCAGTTATTAACTAGATTCAATTCACTTTTGGTTGCCTAGGGTCAGCATGAAACCATGCATACTGGGGTTTGTCCTAGCATAATATCTTGTAAGCAGACTAGACTAGACTATATGGCCAAGGGTCTGACACCATACCATCACATCATATGTGAGTTTTCTCTGTTGCCACAACATTGGAAGCACACTATTGTATATGATGTCTCTGTATGCTGTAGCATTACAATTTCCCTTCACTCGAACAAATCTGTTACAGCATGACAATGCCGCTGTGCACAAAGCAAGGCCCATAAACACATGATGATGATGTGCCATGGCTGAAAAGAATCCCAACTTGACTGAAATGTTCTGCACAGAGCCCTGAGCACAACTCCACTGAAACCTTTGAGAGGAACTGAATGCTGACTGCACCCCAGGCCTCTTCACACTGATATCACTGCCTGACCTCACTAATGCTCCTGTGACTGAACACAAATCCCCACAGCCACACTCCATCTAGTGAAAAACCTTCCCAGAAGAGTGCAGGCTATAATAGCAGCACAAATTGTGAACTCATTCTGGAATTAAAGCTCATTTAGGTGTGAAGGTCAGGTGTCCACAAACAGTTGGCAACACAGCGTAGCATAAAATTTGAAGCTTTTAAAACAGAGCCCTACTGACCAACAGAATGCTGCTTCCTTTGAGACAAAGACATAAATACAAACTCTCCAAAGAACTGAACTAAATGTTTTTTCAGGGACTTAAGTGATAGAGAATTAAATCAAATGTTGTTATAAAATCGATGTTCTCACGAGTGTATTACCGAAACAATAAATGTTCCTGCAAATTCTACCAAAAATAAATTAAAATCAAAGAAATGCTATAAAGAAACAGCTGTAGGGTTGGTTTTAGTAACTCAAAGATTCAGTCTGGTTTTGTTGGAATTTGCTTTTTATGTTCATGTTAAAGCTTATTTCTGTTTTTCGGTAGCTCAGATTTAGCAATTAAAATGTAATCGCACTTGAGCACTTTAAACGGTCATTCTGTTTTGCTTTATTACCCGCTTAAACTCTCAAATGCATGTCAATTAGTGGAAATTTAAACAACCTAAGGGGTAGAAAAGAGCTTCAGCTTTTGAAAGCTCATATCACCTGATCAGATTTTGGGTGAAGGAATGATTTAACCCTGATTGCTTTACAAATGTCAAATAAATGACACCGCAGTTCCTGTTGTCTGGTAGTACTTGAACCTGCTCCATTCTAACAATCCTTTCTTAGACCAAAATCAAAATAAGGGTTATATTAAAAGTACAAAACAAAACATAAAGAATATAGCCATTTGCCTTTTGAACACTGATGATGATTACCTTTTGGCCCTTCATTCAGCCAATTTTTGCTCATGTCTTGTTCACAGCTTTCATCTGGCAGTGAAGGAGACCTGTAACACATCGCCACATAGCACGCCAGAAAAGAATGTTATTGTTCTGCACAGGGATGCTAGTCTTGAATAAATTTGATAAAAAAAATTTTCTTCAGCATTTAGTCAGGATTACAATTTTCTCTCTCTTAAAAAAAATAATAAAATCTCTGATATTAACAAACTGCAAGTCCCACTCTGTCCAAAGTTTACCGATATATATATATACGTATACGTATATATATATAAATTATATTGAAAATGTATTGTAAATTTATTAATACGGAATCGCTTGATGGCACTGTCATCATGCAGAACTCGACTGCTCAGCTGATAATATTATGCTCTCCCAAATATGCTCCTTAAACCTGAAATGGTAGAAGATCTCACTTTTCTGTCAATTTTTTATGGCTAGTTCTTGGGAATTAAATATTGTATGTCCGGTTTAAATGGCAAATCATGAGCAGGGAAAAATCAATTTTACACAAGCTTACTTTGGAGTCTCGCCTTGTAGGCTTATAATTACAACATGAATTGCATTATACAGTTTAGGAGATTGCTATAGATCTTTGTCATGTATAAAATAAAATCTTAAACCCTTTGAAGAGCCTAAAATAAAACTTTAGGATTACATGAATTGAACCTCATCCTGAAAGTATTCATATTCAGCTAATTTCTTTATGCTTATAGGCTGTTGAATAAATAAATGTTTATAGCAAACAGATGTAGATTCAGTTTCCTACCAGAAACAACTGTGCATGCTTTAATTATTGCTCTGAATATACATCCCTATTTTGTGAGTACACATAAGCACTACACTATGTGCTGAGTAATTAATGGTAGTGCTTGAAATGATTAGCAGTGTAAGGTGAAATGCAAAGTTGATTTCTTGTGAGGATTTCTAAAGTGGCTTCCAGAAGGCTGGCCGTCACACTTGAACCTCCTCCCAAGTCCTGTGGTGCAATCACGCTGAGGCGGTCTTCAGAGCACTCTTCCAGAAGGTTCCATCAGACTTGAAGCTTGGCAGATCTTACACGCACAGGCACACATCGATGAGCACACTACTCACAGTCCAGTGATCAATCAGTTTAATGTTTGGAGCAAACTGATTGATAAAAAATACAAAAGATAAAAGCTAAGATGTCCACTTATACCACATTACCATGTTGTTGCAGTTATCATCATAGTATGGATATAAGTGATCGCTCACATTCTGGCCTAAACTTAAATCATTGTTGTTTAACCTCTCTAGTATTCATTGTCTGCATTATTTTTTCATTCAACAACATAGTTTCCAAACGACGTGTCCTTGCATCTTAACACATTTCTAACCTGTCCTAACTGCCTTCCATGTAATATCTCTTTGCTAACATCAAGTGCATTGAAACACCAAAATAGTAGAACAAGAGGTTTGTGTTTGTGTCTCTGTCTCTTAACACACACTCACATTCTGCATAATTCATGGTACTGTATAAGCTCGAACCCTGTTTCCACTCTCTGCTTCTCTGTGTTTTCCCAGTCAGGCCTCTTACTTCAGTGTCAAGGATTGATGTGAGAAGTCATCAAAATAAATATTTTAATTCTATGCAAATGTGCAACGTTGTCTCAACACATGACAATAGTGAGGCGATAGATAGGGATCAAGAGAAACAGAGAATGTACAGTGTTATGAGCAAGCAAGTTGTCTTTTACCAGAAAAAAAAGTGACTTCAGTCGTCTGCTGTGTCATTGCTGTTGTGATTATGTGGAGTCCAGCGGGTCCTCTTTAAATATCTTTGAACAACAGACAGATAATTTTTTAATAATTAAAAAAAAAGCTGCTAGTATTGTTTTTTAAAGCTCTTTGCTGAAGAGGGAAAATAATGTATTAATGAACAAGAGTTTCTTTTTACTAAGTTCTACTCATGTGGAATAATAGCTGATGGCTCAAAATCAGCTGACGTTGCTGAGCGCCACACAATCTTCTGTGTTGATCATGACTCTGACTTTAGGAACTGTCTGATTTACTGCAAAAAGCAGCAAAAAAATGTCATTAAAAGTTTTACTGTCTTCATCTAAGATGACAGCATTCCATTTATTTGTTTTTTATTTATTTCTGTTGTGTTTTGTAGATAAGTACTCTGTGTTGAGGGGGTTAAAGCGGGCGAGGGAGAGAAATGCAATATGCCATTTTTACCATCTCACCTTTCCAGGTATCTGGCTCCTTGGAAATAGAAAAGAACCAAAACAAAGTCTATAATTCTGACTGTTTTGTTTGTTGTCTTTTTCTGCTCATCTCCCACCTCTCTTAAATGACCTCTCCCTCGTCCCATTTGCCTGATCCATCCATCTGTCTGTCCTACCATCCTTCTGTTGGCTTGTGGCCGGCTGGCCTGTACAGACACGAGTTGACGGGCCGTCTGCCAGGCCAGACGAGTCTTGTCATGAGCCTCGGAGTGACATCACACTCACGCTTAGGCCCACATCCAATCACCTGTCGCCTGCATGCTGTGCACCGCCTCTGGACTCCAGCCTGCGTCACACGTTTGCTATTCCTTCGCGAACTGTCTTCTGCCAGCACTGAGCCACCCTCTCTCTCTCTCCGCATACACCAAGCTTCAAGCCCATGTAGGTAGTGGAATAAGTGGAATAAACCCCCGGCAATCTGCAAAGTGCACCTTATGAATTGGCTCTGCCATAAGTAAAGCACAAATAAATACATCTTGCCTGTTGAGAGATTTCCAGATGTTTCATTATGGGTGACTGAGGTTTTTAAAGCCATTTCTGTGTAGACATTCCGGAAACTTCAACAATTTGATGATATATAGGTAACTAATGTGTAGGAATATTTATGCCTAGAAATTGGAACATTATTATACCTGAATCTTTTGAAAAGAAGTAACTGTAAGTGAAATGACAGGCTTGAAAAAAAATAAATGTAGGTCAGTAATTCTCATATATCTGAATAACTTTGATTTTCAATTCAGAATGCTGATTTTTCTAAAACATTTAGAAAAGCCTGGAGCTGGAACTGATGTGAATGGTACATTTAAGTTGTTTGCCAGTAGATAAAATAGAGCACACCAGAGCAACTACATCACTGAAATTAAAAGGAAAAACTGCAGCTTAGATTGATGAGGCTCATCAGTGTCTTGCTTCAAGAAGAACATAAATGATTTTTTTTTCCTTTGAAGCAGTTAAATGGTGTTCTTAAAATGGACAGTATAATCTTTATTCCATGGTCTTCACATTAGGAAATAATTTGTACAGCCAAAACTTGTTGCAATCATATAGGCAAAGACTAGCAAGATGCTTCATTCACATGCACTTGCACAGATACCATCAGCATGCACAGATAATATATACGGATCCCCACGCTTCTTCTTATTTGCTATAATCAGCTTTATGATATGCCCTGTTTCTTCACAACCTATCTAAATGGTCAAATTTCCCATGAGCACCCCTACAATTGTCTCTACACCTCCCTTCAGGCTTCTGCTGCTACATATATAAAATCAGATTATTTATATAGGCAGCTGTACAGTCAACTCAACTGCACCATGCCCCAGTCTCTGGGAATGAGAGAAAAAGCAAATGATAGAAACCACCAACATTCAGCCAGTCCGGACACAAAAGGTCTGTGTTTTTTTGGCAGTCGTGTTGCTTATCAGATTGGAAAGTTTCCAAAGGTGTACGTTTGTGTTTTAAAGGTGCGGCTTTCTAAAGAGGATCATAAGCGTTATTTAATAATTAATATCTGTTAAAATAGCTTCAAACTGGTGTGTGAGATGCAGTCATCTGGACACACATCTTTTCACACATTTTATTTCATTAGAATGCACTAAATGATCGTGTTGATGACATCATAATTCAGGGGGTAGTATTTTTTTTTTTTTTAAATCTACAGTTTTAGCCTCCAATTAAGAATGGCATTACTGTTACACAATGCTTGATCCCATAAAAAATATCCATTTGTCTTTGTTACTATTGTTTATTTGTCCTTTTTTATGCCTTCTCTTTCCCATACCTGTTCATTTATACTGCTTACATCAAAAATCCAAAAACTACCATGCCACTACCATGTCTTTCCAATCCTGTTCCCAATTAACTCTTTATAATCTCTATTTTCACACACACACACACACACACGTGACTTATTTTGCCTTATTCATTACTCATCTATACAACACACATTCATGCCTTCCTTGTCTGCTAACCATCACCACATTTGACCACACTGCTTTGTTTCACACTAACACATTCGCCTGTACTTCTACTCCTCCGACCGTACACCCACTTCTTCACTTTTATACCCCTTACTTCTTCTGTCCTCTGCTCTTGCTGCTCCTGTAACAACCCTTACCCCTCCTCCTTCTTTCTTTCTCTGTCTCTCTCTTTCTCTCTCACTTTCTCTCTTCCCCCCCACCTCTTCCCCACTCCACCTTTCCTACCTATCTCAACCCCCCGTCTCAGGATGACAAGGAGATCGACCTGGAGCACCTCCACCGGCGTGTAAACAGTCTGTGCACGGAGGACGAGAGCCCGCACAAGCAGTTCTCCACATCTTCAATGGATCTGACACCACTGGACATGGACTCACTGCCAGCGGCACGCCAGGCCCTGGAGCAGATCAGCGATTTCCGTAACACACACATCACCACCACGACCTTCATCCCCGAACAGATCCAGACACTGAGCCGCAGCCTATCTGCCAAGGCGGCATCCGGCTTCGCTTTCGGCGCTATGCCCGACCCGCGGACTGGCGCCGGGCCTTTCAGGCAGCGCGCGCCCAACGGAGGCTTCTTCCGCAGTCCCATCAAGACCATGTCCAGTATCCCTTACCAGCCCACACCAGCCCCAAGCTTCAGCTATGGCAATGATCCAGACCGGGGCACCTCCATATGAGGAGGCACAATCAAAACAAGATCCAAATGTAAATACCCGTCTTCTTTTTTTGTTGTCCTTTTTTTTTTTTTGCTTTTTAAGAGCTTTTTTGCTTTTAAGTTTTTTGCTGTTGGGGTTGCTCGTCCTGCCTGAACTCACCTACCTGTTGAGGATGATGATAAAATTCATTATTGTTGTCGTGATTGTTGGGAGATCTCGTGTAAACATGACTTTGCCTTCATTTTTCACGTGGAATTTTGGGGAATAGCTCTGAGGGGGGAGATTTAAAAGACCCTGTGAATCTAAATATCATGGGATGTTTACATGTCTTTTCTTTCTTTTGATTTCCGGACAAAAAGGGAAAAAATACACTGCACTTTGCAGACTGACCTACCGACTGGCAATAACTTGAGGCTTATTTGAGAAATCTTGTCTGCTTCTCAGTGTATGCTGGTCAATGCTCGGTACTGAGTTCAGCTATGTGGTGTGCCGAGTTGGGTGTCAATAGCTAGCGAATAAAGTCCTTCTGCTGCTCTACACTGCACCTGAGCTCCAGATATATAGACTGAGGATCTCACATCGTTACGTCTGGCTCTGCCATCTCTCTGAGCCTTTTTCCACTTACACTCTGAACAGTCTATAAGAAAAAGATGTAATGAAAAAAAATACCTAAACCAAGTTAGAGCATAGAAGGACAACTGCAAAAGAGGCCTCTAAATGTCTTTAATTTTGGGATTGTTTGTTTATTTTTTTAGTTTGAAATAGAACAAATCATTTTGTGTCGAATGTGTTTGATTGGAACATGGTATAAAAATAGTGCAGGTTTTTTTTTTTTTTTTTTTTTTTTTTAATAGACATTTTTGCGATTGCTTCAGTGCCATCATCTTACTGTTAGGTGTTATAGGTTTCTGAAGTCAAGAAGAAAACCTTCAAATGAATTCTTGAGTCTTAGGCCAGTGGATCTTTTTAATTCTTCACGTGTCCTCAAACTGACACCAGGCCATCTGAAGGTACAAACAAGGCAGCCCATTTTGGGGAATTATTTGAAATAACTTTCTATTTCCTTTCATAAACAGTAAGGGGTAATATTTATCTAACTTTTTTAAAAGTGCTAATTGTTCAAACAAGGCCATCAAAGTGTGATGACAGGTTAAAAAAAAAAAGACACATTTTGAGAAGTTTAAAAATAGAAAAGAAAAAAAAACACGAAAAACATTCAAACAGTTTTCACTAACATTGTATTAATATAACTAATGTTAGTTGTTTAGAATGAGCTTTCAGTTTGTTATCCTCAGACTAATTCGCAAATGTTGTGTGTAGAGAAAAGCAGCAGTGTTTTGATGACAGCATTCTAGATGTACTTTTCTTAAGCTATGAATGAGAATAGGAAAAGTTTTTATTTAGTATCGAATTAAAGATTTTTATTTAGTATAAAATGAAGAGACATTACAATGTATATTTTACATGGAGATAATTTTTGTTGAATTAAAGAAGATATAGAGTTTAACATTAAAACATTGCATTGCATTAGCCACCATTTACACTAACTCAGCTCCCCAGAATCCATCTGATAAGAGTCTTTAAGCTTTCAATTTTAGTCACATTTTAACTTTTTTTTTTTTTTTTTTAGTTATGGATTCATGAGTAAGAATGGATCCTAAAGGAAAAAACATGTAAGACTTGCTAAGCCTGTAACATTTTTAATTTCTTACATAGTATGTACAGGAGTTCCTTTCAACTGATTATAATGTACAGTATTTAATATAGGCCTATTTTGTTGTATGTGTTGCATATTATTCTAATGGAACAAACTGAGGCCTCTGTTACAAGTGGCAAAGCTTTCTGTGTATAATTTGTCTAATAAACATGTTTTCTACAGTGGGTTTAGTTGTCTTTGCTGTATTGGAGGACTCGATTTAGATTCACTGTATTAGCATTTTATTTCATTAGCCAGTTCCATCAGTAACTCAGGTCCTCTGTGTTTTTCCCTCTTGGTTCATGGTAGCTATTTCATAGATATCTGACTAATGCCAAGGATGAAATCCTCGAATTCATACGCAATGGTTTCTCCACCACACCCCAGGTAGTGTGGTCAAAGGTCCGGGCTGGTTTTGGATGATCATTGAGCGTGTGCACCAGGCGTCATGCCCCCTGGCACACAATGAATAGCACAGCAGCCCATTGTACCATGCATGAATGACTAGAGAAGAGCCACGGCTACTTAGTGCATGTACAACCCCCTCCAGTCTTCCCCCTCGCAACACTTCAAAAGGCCAAGTTCTTGGCTCACCATTGTTGATCATATGAATATATGGTCCCTACTTTAAAAATACAGTCATATTGGTCACAGCTAAAGGATGTTTGTGATCCTACATTAATCATGATTACTGGGTTGATTGTATACATTTTAAGCACTTCTAGCTAGTTTTGTTTTGACATAAGCAAATATTAATGTAAAGGGTTTTCTTCATAGGCTTCCCAGCTTGAGTGTTGTTTTGAAATAGTGCTTTACTGATGAGTAACAATTTAGACTATAAATTGTATACTTTGGTCATTTTAGATAATCCATCAGCTATACTTTAACCATATTTCGTTATCAAATATATAATAGCCAAATATCACTGTGCTAAATGTCTACTGAATGTTGAGTGATGGTACAAGGTGTTACTATGTGCATAAATATAAATCGATAGTGTTAAGTTACAGTTTCCCAAAAGCCTTTAGATAACAGATGACTCTACTCACAGCAAGGAGGTAAGCTCTACTGTTCGATAACATGCATATATAGTATAAATAAATATGAATATTGATCAGTCATAACATTAAAACATGCATTATATGGTGTAGGTCCCCTTGTTATTTCAAAACAGCTCTGACACGTCGAGGTGTGGACTCCACTAGAACCATGAAGGTGTTTTGTGGTATCTGGCATCAAGATGTTAGCAGCAGATACTTTAAGTTCTGTAAGTTGTGAGGTGGGGCCTCCGTAGATCAGACTTGTTTGTCCAGAACATCCCACAGATTCTCAGATTGAGATATGGAGAATTTGGAAACAGAGTCAACACACTGAATGAACTGTCATTTTCTAAACCATTCCTGAACATGTTTGCAGTCTGACAGGGAACATTATGCAGCTGAAAGGGGCCGCTGTCATTCTGGAATTCCATTACCATGAAGGAGTGCATTTGGTCTGCAACTATGTTTAGGTAGGTGAGACATATTGAAGTAACATCCACATGACTCCCAGGACCCAATGTGTCCCAGTAGAACATTGCCCAGAACGTCATGCTGCCTCTGTCATCTTTACTTTTTCCCAAAGTGCATCCTGGTGCTATCTCTTCCACACATTAGATGCACACACACTCAGTCATCCAAATGTTTTAAAAGAAAATGTGATTCATCAGACCAGGCCACCTTTATCTACTGCACCATTCTCTAGTTCTGGTGCTCACATGCCCATTGTAGGTGCTTTCACTCCCCACACACACATAGTCATGAGTCTTAGGCAACCATGAACCTGTCATCAGTTCCCCCGAGGTAGTGACTATTGCATTGCAGAAACATCTGACAAGAAGACCAAGCTGATTTTTAGATGGCCTGACATAGTTGTCTAACCATCAGTATTTTTCCCTTGTTAAAGTCATTTAGATTCTTATGTCTGCCCATTTTTCTGCTTTGAACACACATCAGTTTTGAGAAATGGCTGTTCACTTCTCATTCATTCATTCATTTTCTACCGCTTATCCGAACTACCTCGGGTCACGGGGAGCCTGTGCCTATCTCAGGCGTCATCAGGCATCAAGGCAGGATACTCCCTGGACGGAGTGCCAACCCATCGCAGGGCACACACACTCTCATACACTACAGACAATTTTCCAGAGATGCCAATCAACCTACCATGCATGTCTTTGGACTGGGGGAGGAAACCGAAGTACCCGGAAGAAACCCCCGGTGCACGGGGAGAACATGCAAACTCCGCACACACAAGGCGGAGGCGGGAATCGTACCCCGACCCTGGAGGTGTGAGGCGAACGTGCTACCCACTAAGCCACCGTGCCCCCCACCTGTTCACTACTCACTGGTATTTAATTTAATCTATTTATTTTTTTAGACTGTTAATTTAATTTAAAATCAGCATATGTCCTCTTGGTACATCTAGATATGTTCTTGCTTCGCATATTCCTAAGACATATTTGGATGTTTTGACTGTATTTAATGTATTCAAGTGTTTAGATTGTTTAATAACAAACATGGAAAAATACGTATTAAATATTATTAAATATATGTATAGACAATGCATTCATGAGAATTTGTCTTAGAACTCTGTTGTGTTCTCACTCTAGCCTCTTGATTCTCCTCATTCCCCCCAGCTTTCCACACCGAGGGCATTTTGGTTTTCCCCTTTAGTATTTTCCTGAAGCTTCTGGTTTGTCGACTCTTAAATCGAATCTCCACCATGTTGTGAATCATCATCAATGTTATTTTGCAGAAAAGGACAATCAGAATAGATCAGTAACCAACTACTCCTGAGTCCTCATTCTTTACTTTCTCAAAGGTTTTATATTAGATCACGCAAAATCAGTAGGAATAACACCTTTGTCTGGCAGACACTACAGTTTATATTGTTATTGTATAATAATCATCCTCTTTATTTTTTTAACAAACTTTTTAACCAAAATTAAGGTTTTTTTAGGTGAGGATTACAATTACATAACAGTGATGAAGTCAAAAATTGAGTTAAAAAAAAAAGATCAACAAATATTCAACAGCAGCATCTCTGGAAAACTGTCCGTAGTGTGTGGGTGTGTGAATGAGAGTGTGTGTGCCCTGCGATGGGTTGGCACTCCATCCAGGGTGTATCCTGCCTCAATGCCCAATGATGCCTGAGATAGTCACAGGCTCCCCTGTGTGAATGAATGAATGAATGAATGAATGAATGAATGAATAATAAAAGGTTTCTGGTGGCTTCGTGGTACGCATGTTTGCCTTGCACCTTGGGTTTTGTCAGAAGTTTGCATTTTTCCCAAGTCCAAAGACATGCATTGTAGGCTGATTGCCCAGCAATGGGCAATGCCCTCTGCGTGTAGGATAGTCCTCAGGCTCCCCATGACCCTTGACACATATCAGTACCATACTAATACCACAGTAGAATCTGGCTTGCCAGTGCAAGGCAACAACAAATTGGATTGTGGGTATTTTGTCTTAAGACAATCCATGCTGCATGTACCAGTGAGAAAGCCAATGAAAGCCCAACTAATATTTGGACATTAAATCTATTTTTCAAAATAATCCACATTGCAGGCACCAATGCGAGTACCATTTACTAGAAAGAAGAAAAAAAAACTATGCTAAATGTTAGTCAGGTTCATATCAATCATCAGTTTATCCTACAGCAACATTGAAATGCAATTCGTATTGAAGTTTCTGAATTGTAATATTAAATCAGAAATAGAATTATGTCAATACCCATAACTAGAAGAAATGTTATGCACCCCATAAAACCCCAATCAATAAGAAATACAAGCTTGTAATGATTTTGTGTATTTTTATCTAGTCCTTCCACAATCTCTAGAATCACCACTGTTAGGAGGAACTGTACAGTTTTATCCTATACACTTTGTGCACTTTGTTTGATGCAGTCTAGTCAAAGTAAAATAAGAGTGATGTAATAGTAATAGAAAAAAATAATAAAAATAAAAAATTGTAAGAATGATGTCCGTAATTATATTTTTTTTATTATTACTGCTAAGTAATATGCAACATTTTAGGCAGTGAAAATTACTTGTCATGGCTTAAGTAATATGTTTCCTGTAGTCCTGTGGATCTTTACTGCAAGATATATTTTTTTTCAAGATGGGTTGCAGCACGCTCATTGTCCACTAGAGGGCGCGTGAACCTTAAGCGCATTGACTGTCAGTGAATGTTCCAGTCTAACTGACCTGCCCCATGTACAGGGGTTTAGATTACTAACCTGTAAAACATTTGACCTTTTACAGCATCATCTACCGGTGAAGAAAAATGTCCTTGAATCGAGGTTGCTGTTATAACGCTTAACTATAAGCAAATTGTTATAGTCTATATGTGATAGGAATTGGGGAAATTATTCTATAGAAATTAAAGGTTTGAGATTTACTTTGATAAAATAGAGTTTAACAGTAGGGGCTTTTTGTACTCGTTGTTGTTATTGTTGTTGAATGTCTTTTTCTTTTTAACCTATCAGCTAAGCGATATGTGGCCGTTTCCTTGGCGACAGGAATAAAGAATGCAGCACGCAGACTCGCTCGCGCTGAAGCCCCAGTGTGTGTGTCTTCTGTCCAAAGAGTCCCCTTGGCGTGTCCAATGGAACATAGAGTCCTCTTTGTCCCCGAGACACTTTAATAATCGGCAGCAACCATATCCAACCTGTTGTTTGCTTTAGGAACTCTTCCAAGACACGCAGGCTGACTGGACGCGGCTCCGGCTCAGTGCGCTCAGGCGCCACGGCTTCATGAATACATCCAACACAAAGGTCCAGCGTCGGAAATGCGCCATTTATCGCGCCTCTTATTCCATCTCATCAAATCCTCTAGTGTTCGAACTGTACCGACATGAACGGGAACCTCGTGCTACATTTGTGTTGAGAGTGTGACATTTAGGCATCACAGAGACTAGAAAAGTCTAGAAAAGGAGGAGCTTGTTTGTGTGTCAAAATAACCTAATATATAAAGTCTCATTATTAAAGTCTAAAGTATTTTATTAATCAATGAATTTTTTATAAAACGTACTTTTTTTACAGTATTGGATTATTTAATTATTAATTATTTGGTCATTAATTGGTAATTATTATTATTATTATTATTATTATTATTATTATTATTATTATTATTATTATTATTATTATTATTATTATTATTGTAGCCCAAATTATTTCTTGCTCACTGCACAATGTAATAATAATAATAACAATAATAATAATAATAACAATAATTATTATTATTGTTATTATTATTATTATTATTATTATTATTATTGTATTGTAGCCCAAATTATTTCTGTACAATGTAATAATAATAATAATAATAATAATAATAATAATAATAAATGATAATAATGATAATCATAATCATAATCATAATACTTTTTATATTAGGCTTGTGACAGTAGACGCTGTGCTGTATCTTTTATCCCTTAGACACCTTTTACCTAACAGGGCGTTTCTTGGGTCTAATCAAAAGAAGTTCTAAAGAAAATGAAACTTGAGATGGTTACAGCATTCATCGCTCACAAGGGAAGCTTTGGATTTTCCGTATACAAAAAGAAACGAAATAAGTATTAACATTAACTTTCTTTAGACCTTTTTAAAGTTTTATATATATATATATATATATATATATATATATATATATATATATATATATATATATATATATATATATATATATATATATATTCCGTGGGAAAAAATATGACATACTACATTATTTAATGGCATTGTGATTAAATTGTGGTTATGTTTTTAACATAGGCTAAAGGGAAATATTTCATTCGCTTATTAAACTTTTATATAACGCTCTCTAAACTACTTCAACTGGGAAGTGAGCTGTAAAGAGATCATTTAGTATGGCATGATCTATTCCAGAAAACGAATTTAAAAGTGTAATGAAGGCGTCTGCTTTTTGCTCTGTCGTTTGAGCATATTAACAAGTGGACAGAGTATTTTGTACAGCCTGTCCTATCGACCCTTTCTTCACGTTGAGTGCATTTGCATGCCCATGCCAGCTGCACTGTGGAACACACGCCTGTGTGTGTTTTGCACCCTGCTCGCGCTCTCCACATTCCTGCACCTTTCTGCGCGCGTCCTGTGGGACGACCCATTGTGTTAATAACACTCCAGTTAAACAGGCAGCGGTACTATAAAAAAAAAAGTTTGGACATAATAACCTGTCTCGAGTTCTCTGCGGCTTTCTCATTGGTCGGCCACACGCGCCTGCCCCGAGTGCTCTTATTGGTCAAAGCGCCACGCGACCGGCTTGAGAAGGGGGGCTCCCAGGCGCGTGCCGCTTTTAAAAACGGCGGGTCGCATAGAAACACCCAGTAAAGAAATCCTCCTGTGGAAGGAGTACGCGCAACAGGTGCAGGAAGGAGACCAGAGCCCCCGTCACCTCACACACACTCACCGGTCATTCATATCTTTTTTGGAAATCTCCGTTCCCGCGAAAATGAACGTCATGGTCACCTGCAAAGACTCAAGCACGGTGGAGTCGGACGCGGCGCGTGGGGAGCGCTTTCCGCTCGCTTTGGAGCTGATGGAAGGCGGCGACGCACGCGCCTGGCTCGCTCCTTCACACGCTGAATACCTGCCGCACAGCTCGGGGTCCTCGAGCACGGAGGGCGTGTCCGGTTCGCACGTAAACAAGGGTGCAAGGGTGGGGGGCGCAGTACGTGTGCGCGAGTTGTGCCGCCTCAAGGGAGCGACGCGGGCGGATGAGGGCAGGCAGCGCGCCCCGACCAGCAAACCCGCCAACGTGGTTCAGAAGCAGAGACGCATAGCGGCGAACGCACGAGAGCGCCGGCGCATGCACGGTCTGAACCACGCCTTCGACGAGCTGCGCAGCGTCATCCCCTCTCTCGACAACGAGAAAAAGCTTTCCAAGTACGAGACACTCCAGATGGCACAGATCTACATCAACGCGCTGTCCGACCTGCTGCGTGCTCCCGGCGCAGAAGATGACGCAAATAACGGTGACATGTTGCCGGCCGTCTACGGAGGTGAAAGATCATCAAACTCGTTTCCTGTTCAGCTCGCCGGCGTTTCATTCCCGTATGAGGAAGACGCGTTTGTGTCGCTCGGAGCGAGCAAGTCTGCCTCTGAATGCAGTAAAGACTCCCCGCGGTCCAGTCGGAGCGATGGAGAGTTTTCACCTCACTCGCACTTCAGCGACTCGGATGAGACACACGCAGAGATGCACAGTGAAGACGAGCTGTGTGAACTGAAGCTGAGCCGCAATCGAGCCTTTTAGAGACGCTGAAACAAATCCAGACGTCTGTCAGTTCTTTGTGTCAATCGTATTCGCCCTATTTTTTTGTAATAGGTTTAAGTTTGAATTGGTTGTTTGACTTCGATTTTATGACCAACTGAATTGTACGATGGTTGTTATTGTTGTAGTTTTCTGTAACTTGTACGCCAATAGAATCTGGTTGCCTTGTCGTGACATTGGCGAGATTCCCCACGCCACGTCAACTGTCTCGTCATGTGCCATGGGGCCAGGATGTCATGCAAAAACTGTCTTCCAAAAAAAAAAAAAAAAAAAGGTGACCCAATTTGTGCATTTATATGATAAGAATACGATTGGTTGGTTTGTTTGATTGTTTGTTTATTTGTTTTTTAAATCGAAGAATTTGCTACTTCTAAACTTCACTTGCACTTTAAACACGGGCCATAGGCTTGAGAAACACGCTTTGAAATAGGACGAGTTTTTTCTGTTGTTTGTATGTAGCCTAGTAATGCCAATTTGTCAAGGATATTTAATATAGCCATTAGATGTTTTGTACATTTGTTAAGTTTGAATATTCGATTTCGACGCGAGGTTATTATTTGTATTTAACTTCTGCTTGGAGATGCCGGTTAAAGTGTCTATTTATTTCCGTTTGCCTTATCTTTTTTAATGATAAATATTAGCAGATATGCCATATGCTTTATGTTTTATTTGATTTTGGAATAAAAAAACAAGAATCAAAACGCTTTTTGAATTATTTACTGATGTCTCTGATGATGATGACGATGATGGTGATGATGATGATGATGATAATGACATTCAGCATTCTTACTGTGAAAAAAAGTTTAGATTGGTCAGTATTTTCTCATAAATATCACGAACTAGGGCGCACAGAGTGACTAAATAGTTTTAATAGTTAAGTTGTAAATTACTTTTTAATTGTAGTGATTATAAATGAACTGCAAATTAAAAACTCACTGTTAATAAAAAAATATTTTTTTTGTAAGTGAAACAGTTCTAATTTAGTCTAAATATTATCTGAGCTGCGATAGATTGTCATCTAGTCTTTATTGTCGGCTTCAGATCAACAATCTTCTTCGATTAGCTGAAACATTATAATGAATGCATTGTAACTTCTTGAAGAGACCTTTTGCAAATCTGTCGTTACATATGTCGTAAATCCCCGAATTATAATAGAGTACACTGAAGATGTTTGAGGAAATCCTAAAAAACTGACTACAGCAACTGCAACAATCTACTAAACTGTTAAGAGGAAGATTTAAGTGATTTAACAGGGAACATTTTTTGAAACAATAAATAGTACTCAGTTACGCACAGAAATGTCCACGGACAACAACACCACCAACAACAACAACAACAACAACAACAACAATAATAATAATAATAATAATAATAATAATAATAATAATAACAACAATAATAATAATAATAATAATAAATCTCGGACCCACTTTAAAGATAAATACGATTAATACTCATATTAATATACATTCAATGAAGAATATGCAAAATAATTGAATTGTAAGTGTATGTAGATTTCCAATAGGGAAACAGAAATGGCAATAAATGACCTGCCACAAGTTTTATAAGCAAGTTTTTGGTGCAACTGTATGTTACAACATCATAAATATTCTCTATATTTATTTATTTAAATGCAGTTATTTGGCTTTGAAGTGACCGACAAATCTTTAGTGTAGCCTGAAGTCAGACTCAGAGACGCGTTCTAAGTGTTGAACATAAAGAGCTGCGCGCGCGGCTGCTCTAGCGGTGTATATTAATTGGCGCGCGCTCTGTTGGCAGGCCCGTGCGCGCGGTGTTGAATGTCTTTAGAGTAGCACGCGCTGTCAGCTGGTGAGCGCGCCACGTCCTTACACACCGTGAGCTGCCGTGTCCCCCAGGACCTGACTCCAGAGACACACACACACGCTCATGCGCCCGCCAATACGCACCGGGTGCCCATACACACACACACACACACACACACACACACACACACACACACACACACACACACACACACACACACACACACACGGACACAGAAAAATCTAGGTGTTCATGCACGCCCTTGCAAACATGCGCATCTCTCTCTCTCTCTCTCTCTCTCTCTCTCTCTCACACACACACACACACACACACACACACACACACACACACACACACACACACACACACAGAAAAATCTAGGTGCTCATGCACGCACTTGCAAATATGCGCATCTCTCTCTCTCACATACACACGCACACACACACGCACACACACACACACACACACACACACACACACACACACACGCGCGCGCGCGCGCGCGCGCGCACGCCATTAATAATGACATAATTTTATTTTGTCTTCCACATAATAGTCCTATATGTTTCCTCGCCAAACCACCTCAACGCTTCCAAAAACATTTCACTGGAAAAGCTAACAAATTATTAACGACTTTGAGCTTTCAGTACCACCCCTTGTTTTGCCCAATCAGATTACCATGTGAATAATAACAAGCAATATCATGTACACCCTTGCCGTGATAAATTATTTACAACTTTTATTTTTATTCCGTTATCTTCCCTTGAACGACTGAAGCCATCTGTATAGTACCTGTTACTGCGACGCGCAAACGATAAACACTCTCAAATTTCACAACCATAAAGTTTGAGGGTTTTTTTCACCTGGGGCAAATTGTTAGTAAAAGATCCTTATCAGCTCACATGAAGTTTTACGCTGTCTATATAATACAGACTGTTTGTATAATACAAGTTATCCCTTTTGTTTAATCTAAAATCTTTCTATTTATAGAAAGAAATTGGAACAATGTGTTGAAAAAAAGCAAGAAAAATTGGGGGAGGGTTTATATGCTGGTTTAACACTTATTTTGATAATTGACTTTTTTTGGTTTGTTTTTTACTTTGATTTTTTATATTAATTGCAATTTTAGACTTATCACAGACAACTCTTGAAACATGCATTTTTTTATTATTTCAACCTGTTAACTAAACAACAAGTCCTTGTTAACCAAAGAGCAACAGGCTACTAATGCCCTTAGTAATTTAAGTAATTGCCCCCAGCCCCCCTGCTCGCACCACACTGCAATGAAAATGCCCCGGCAGCTTTGACACTGTCGTTTCATTTTAATTGTGCAGTGTTCGTAGTAACAGCTGCTAGACTGCATAAGATGAGACTGTTTCGCGTCTCATGAAATATTGAGCATGCATGAGCGTTGAGGGCAAAACGTAAACAACACGCCCTTCTCTCACGTGCGTGCGTGTGTATGTATGTGCGCGTGTGTGTGTTGAACCAGGGAATGAAAGAGGAAGCACATTCTATCAGATTCTATAAAACAGTTGATCGTTTTGTTATGCAATATAAAGCAGGTAACAATGTTCCAGTGACTTACCAGGTTCAAAACGAAGAATAAAATACTGCTCTACTGAATGGAAGATTCATTATTTGTCTGATGGTATAGTAAGTCTGGATTAAAAATGAACACTTTAACCACTTAAATTATTAATTTATTTATAAACGTTAATTGGTTCAGAAATGAAACATTAACAGATGCATTAAGAGATAAATTTTGATTTAACCAAACTTTAGCAAACAGAACGAGGCTTTACCATTATATCCGACTTCTGACTATGTTTATGTGATGAAGTAATGTTTCAAATTATTTCACTCTGCTGCATCCATTTGTTTATTTTGTTGTCAGAAATAGCAAATAAATCTGGATTATTCTGCACACAAAAAAGTCAGTATTTTTAATTGAGCAAGTGTGGACAGAGTACTTGTTTGTTTCTGTGCTTTACCCCATTGAAAAGCAAAGGCCCTGCATTTCATATTAGATAAGGAGAGTGGGAGTCTGAAAAAAGGGCTTGGACCCTCTTGGGACATCAGAACAAAAGCTAAAACTAGGCCGTACTCTCCATCTGCTGTAAGTCTGAGCAACAGGCAGAGGGAGAGAGAGAGAGAGAGAGAGAGAGAGAGAGAGAGAGAGAGAGAGAGAGAGAGAGAGAGAGAGAGAGAGAGAGAGAGAGAGAGAGAGAGAGAGAGAGAGAGAGAGAGAGAGAGTGCCAGAGAGCATGGCAGTGAGAGATAAGATGCACTGAAGGTGGAAGTCACACCAAGGAGGAGCAAGAAGTTCATCTTCACATATCCTCTGACAGAGCTAAACCTAAGTCTTAAGCACCAGGCCCAGTGTATCATTCCCAGCCCAACCATAAGTTTCATTGGGCATCTGCTGCTCTTCCAGCAACAAAAGAACCATTTGGATCTCAGTGTGAAGAGGCTGCATAAAACTTTAATTTCATGTGGCATGAACTTCTCACTATGTGCACCTGTGGATGAACCACAGAGGTATAAAAAAAAAAAGTCTAGTGCCTTTTTAGAAAGATCATTATCTGAGTAAGCAGGGAAAATAATAGAAAATGTCACATGAGATGATGGCATGAATAATGCATAAGCTTTTCACAGCAGTCCGTAGCCCTTGACGATGCATATCAGTGTAGAAGAGTGAACAGTGTAACAGTGTAGCATATCAGTGTAGAAGTCTTCTTATATGAGATCTGGGATAGTGTGTGCTACAAATAATACATGCTTTGTTTATATTCATCTAAAAATATAATTGAATTGAGGTTTTATGATAATACATATTAACCAGTTTATGAAGTCAATAATTTAACTCTTACTAGAAATCAAAAATCTAGCAACAGCAGTGACAAGTCTGAAATTATTCTATTAATTGTATCTAAAATCTATTAAGTAACAGGGCATTTGATTGCAGTGTAAATATTAGCTTTCAGCATAAGGAAAAAGGAAGTATGAACTGTTTATTAGACAGCATTGTCCACTTGTCTTTCTTCACAGTGGCAAAGGAAAACTGAAAGAACACTACAGAGCTCTCTCATCTTTGTTCCTCCCCAGGCTGACCTTTTGTGTCTGCAAAATGTTCAAAGCGAATGTACCTAGACCAACATGAGGCTTCTTGGGTAACCATCTCTTTCAGAAGCTCACAATGGTGAGGCCAATTATAATGTCGTTCAATGGCCTCTGAGTCTCAGTTACATTCATTGCAAGGATATGGATGTGTGTGTATATGTATAGGAAACACCTCGACTGTAGGGATATTTACCCTTTACGGTGACTTCCTCACAGCTTGGATTACGCCCAGCACGCTGTGTCACTTCTGAGGTGTGAAGGCTGAGTGTAGCCTGTGATGGTGTGTCTCTACTGTCAGAACTGTCTACTGGACACTTACTGTACACCACAGACCATGAAAGTGACTATTTTTTTAAATGTAGGTATGAGAATAGGTTGAAATATCAGAGTGATAAATCTGTAATAATTTGAGTTGGTAGATAGAAACATGGACAAATGGCTCCTGTTCTGCTAGTTGTCATGGACTTAAATTCCTTATTGTTTTTGTCGACTTATTATTCAGAGTTCAGGGTGAACACTATGTCAGAACTCTATTACTATGTCAGAAATGCATGCAAATCAAGAACATGTGAACTCTTTAAAGGACTTTTATTTGCAGAACACCATTAATATTAGTTGCTATCATTAATAATGACTTACTTATGTACGGCGCTCTGGATAAGGGCGTCTGCCAAATGCTGTAAATGTAAATGTAATAAGGTTCTTTAATGTTCCTTTTATGGTCCTCACACTATATGCAGCATCAGATAGTAGACAGCAACAAACATTGTTCAAAAAATTCTCTTAATAAATCCCTTTTAAATTAATGAATATGTCAAAAAAAATTGCACATGGATGGTATGGATGCTCCATGATGCTGAGCCCTCTTTGGTCCTGCTACTTGGAGCCTTGAACTCATTTAACTCCAACAGGACTGGAGAGAGCTGTCAGTCCCACCCACTCACCTGTGAAGGCCCCACATCTATTAAAGGACTCTTGCCCCCATTGTACAGTGACTGAGCAGATAATATTTCACCTGCTAGCCCTACTCTAGGCATGGATACTGTATATTGTTAGGATTTTCTCTTCTCTCTCTCTCTCTCTCTCTCTCTCTCTCTCTCTCTCTCTCTCTCTCAATTTTTTTTTTCTGCTCTCCTTTCACGGCCACTGAAAGCCTCGCCTGGTGCAGTTCCCCTGAGACCCCCACTCTCAGGTATCCTATGGGCGGAGTGAAGGGGAGCGGGTCAGGCAGGGAGAGACAAGGGTATCACTTTCAGGCCAGTGCAAGACAAGTAATTCTCCCCCCCAATCCTTCCACCACCCACCCATCAGTCGCACAATTAGGGGTACATGTCTGAGCCCACTTTCATTTCTCATCTCTGTTCCTCTTGTTTAGCCTTGAACAAGAATCTCCAACAATGCAGAGTTGCAGAAAAGCAATTATACAAATAAGAAAACCCACAAAGAGGAGCATTAGTTGGAAGCTGCAATCTGATCTGTGATCAGTTTAGAGGTTTTCCTTACAGCGGTGAAGGTTGAGATTTGCATATAGAAAGTTGGTCACAGATCACTCTGAAATGGTACAGAAAGGACACTTACTGAGTCACTCCTGCACCCCCAGGCACTGTTGTAAACTCACCAATCTAATATGGCAGATTTCAGTAGCATATGACTTATTTAACAAGCAAGATTGAGTGTTAATTTTAATATTTTTATAAAGGTGACTCATGACTGTCAGAGAGACAGACAATGGGAAATGATTTCTATTAACAGTCACCGAAACTCAAAAGAATAAATGCTGTGTGGAAAAAATAATACTATACAGTCTTATGATGACTCAGTTATGAGAAATTGTTACCACAGTAATATTAGTCATTGATGAGACCCAGGAATAGAGAGGTGAGTGTCAGTGCCTGGGGATGTTCTTAAAATAAATACCCTTCTCTCTGAACAAGTGCACACCATAACACCAAAACAAAGCAACTTTCTTTCTGCATGAACTTAGCTCATGTAAACCAGCAAATATAAGTAACTAATGCACAGAAATCTGAATAATTAGTTAACTAGCTTGACCATTTTTGGTCAGCACAATCTCCTAGTCAAATATACATTTTATTATGTAACAATTGCCATTGTGTTATTTTTATAATGTTAGTAAAACACATTAGAGCATGAGTTAAAATGAAGCTGACATTTAAATCTTTGCACAAACTTGGTAATGTTTAATAAAAGAAATTTAGGTACAGGGCTTAAATGAAATAAACTCACAACTTGGTGGGTAAAAGCTCTTAGTTTTTCCCACACTTATTTGCTTATCTATCTTATCTAGCTGGTTAACCTTTACATCCCTTGTTGTCATACCATTCCTATCCACATCCTCAAGATCCTTTGCAGATTAGTTCTGCTTCACTTCACCTGTCAATCAATCAAATCTCTCTCTCTCTCTCTCTCTCTCTCTCTCTCTCTCTCTCTCTCTCTCTCTCTCTCTCTGTGTGTCTCTGCTTTTGTCTTTCTCATTCAGTTATCAAAGAGAAAGAAAGATACACAGCACTTCATAGAACTTCTTACCTATTATAAGGAGTATTTAGACTCCAAACATTAAAACCAAATAAAGTGAAAATTTTTCATTTTCCTTTATGAATATAATATAAATATCCTTTAATACATTGTACTAATTGACTTTTTTTCATTTTTTCAGAAACGTTTCTGTGTTTTGTCTTGAATTGTCTTGTTGCAGAATAATCCCCAATTCACGTTTTAATTTTGTTCTTAACCCAGAAACCATTGCAAATGTCTTCCTTTGCATGCAACTACTGTGTTTGCATTCAACCAGCAAGCTCTACACAATTTTTATTGCACTGTTTTAATTAATTTGAACATGCTTACAAAACATTCTCAGTGGAAAAAGTTTGTTTTGTTGCACTTTGCTCCCTCTTGTCCCCTGATGCAAAGACATTTACTTGAATGATCCCTCTCTCAATCCTTGTCCCCCACCCCAATTTAAAAGTGTGCACTTTGGGGATGAGCATGCAATGCAAACACTCCATACTCTGCCAGAGAGACAGGGGCAAAAAAACAAAATGGCACTGCTAACAAAAGGGCCTGTATCCAGGCCGGGCCCAGCTATTGTCCCACACGGGGCCCGCCGTCGAACGTGAGACGATCGGGCTTCCCCCCTCCCACTAGACTAGAGGAACCTAATAGGAAATCAAAGTTCTCAGGGAGAATGGGCCGAGCTCAGAGTTCCTCTCCCTTGGGTCCCGCTGAAAGAGGAGTGAAGAAAGAGCTCTTGCGGGCCGCAGAAGGTTAATGCAGTGGATAGTCTTTCTGTTGCCTGCCTCTGTGAGTCCCTAAGTCTCCTTCTGTCTGTTAGGATGGACACCCTCCTACTATGACATGAAAATTCTAATTCATGACTACCTCTGCTCCGAAGCAAACAAAGGTGGCCAAGTGTGGCATGTGTCATTTAAGTACTGAAAACTGAATGAATGTTTTTTTCTTATTCTTTCCTTAGTAAACCACAGACTTTTAGGTGACTTTGAGACAACTACATGTCCATGCATACAAGTGTGCAAGATGTGTAATAGTATGTGTGTGACGTTTATGTTCTTCTTGTGCCGTGATAAGTCAGAGGTCGAATTGCAGGCTGAGTTGAACATGTGAAAGAAGTAGATAGTGTAGTAGATATTGCTGTATTAGCTATCCTACACACTGATGAAGCCCTGGGACCCAGCACAAAAAAAACGGCTCACCAGAGGGGAGCGTTTTTACCACGACATAGGCCATTACCGTCTCTGGGCCCCCGAGTCTGTTTCTGGGTTAGCTGCTGGAGAACAAGAGCTTTTTACAGTTCAAATTCTTAGAAGGTGTTGGATGACTGCAGTGTCACAACCAACAAAACCATTTGAAAACAAAGTGGACCAGTGAATACGGTGCTGCAACGCGATCCCAGGTCTTTTATGTAGCTGGAGAAAATGTCCCCTCAGAAGCAAGGGGGAGAGACACCATTTAATTCTGCAGATTTAGAGCCTTTTAAGTGCATGCTTCAAAGGTGAACATGTTATCTGTGGAGGAGCTCCGTTACATCACAATCTGAGGTGGTCCCACCCTCAAATCTGAGTGAGACGTTCTGCATTCAGATCTCTCAATCTCATGAGCCGAGTCACACTACTACACGGCCCATCCTGGCACTCTTGCAATTATTTGAAAGAAGAGAAAGTACTTGTCTTTTACAACTACAGCCATTTGTACATTTTTGCATTAAGTCAAATATAGGATGAATATAATGACTGGATATTAAACAATAGAATATAATTGTAAATAGGTGAGCTAACCTGTAAAAATCACAGAAAGTCAATAATATGCAATGATGCATCCTCTGAACAGATTTTAGCTACAAAGCAACACTGCAAGCTTGTTCTGCCAGCATCCAGTGGTGTTCTTGTATCCTACTGGTCTGTACCAATAAGATGACAGTGATGTGAGTGCTCCTTCCACTTTGCCTGTTGCCATCAATTCCCTGTCAGTCAGCTAGTTAATTACTGCCTCTGCAACTGTGTGAAAGCCTGTGGTGGGATCTCTGACCTATGGGTTATATCCCCCATCTCTTTCAGTGGAGACACTATGAGTGACACACAGCTACAGCTCACCACTGACCACCTGCCATTTATATGTATGTGTGATGGTTGCTTGTAGGAAGAAGGGTACAATGTCATCAAGGTCAAGAAGTGTGTTTGTGCAATAGTAACTACTAGTAAAATCTGAGAAGCTGGACCTCTGGGATGCTAGTCTAGCATCCGAACAATGGGGCTTCCTCAGTAGGGGGCCTTTGACTGCCTATGACTGAGGCATGGAGCGGAAAATAACTCACTGACATGTTTCATTAAGCTTGTTAAGGCTGCCTCACACACCACTCTCCGTTACACAACTGCAGTAATGTAACTAAAACGAGCATTTGACAAATCACTTTGGCTTATTTATTTACAGGAATAAATCATTTATTTATTTATGATCTTAAATCATGAAGATGAAGATCCGAAAAGCAACATTAAAACTGTAATAAGACTGAAATAAATATTTCAATCCATTTTAAATAATGCAATGGTTTGATTAATCTAGATGAAGAAACTAAAAAAAAACTCTTATCAAGAGCCATAGGGAAAATGAGGATCACAAAAAGCAAAGGTTAAAATATTTTTTTTCATGAAAATGTTTGTATTTATTTAACATTCTAATCTGACAGGCATTGCACAAAATGCATCAGTATTAGAGAAACTATTGCAACTCCCCTGCAAGCAAGAAATAACCAAACCACCAACTATATACTGAAACACTGCAACTCAATATTTCCAAATGAAGAACAAACACATTTATTACTAGCTTGTCTCATCTACACAAGGACTCCAAGAAGCCAGGACATATCTGCAATAACATAATCCCCCCCCCCAAAAAAAATCACACTCCCTACAGTCCCTGAGAGAGATGTAATATCATTACCAATGACATAACCGACCTGTATCTATGTTGAAGGCGAGAAAAAGTGGCAGCTAACTAAATAAGTTATAATACGAGAATGAAAATTAAAATGCCATTGCTTCAAGCCAAGATGAAAGATAGAAAGTAAAAGAAAAGCTTTAGAAATAGATTGAGTTAGGTTGACTGAAATCACATCACTAAAGACTTGCCCTCTCGCAGCAAATTTGATCCCAAGCAATAACTGCAGCTTAAGAGATTTCTTGGTGGGTATTCGGTAAAATTCAAAAGCTCACTGTGACTACGGGGACACGACATGATTGGATTAGTGGGTAGAGCAGGAAGCTGACCACTGGGGAGGCATACTGATCAGAACGGGAGAGAAAAGGGATGACTGGCAATTCCACAACTCTGCCTGTGGCTGAACACAATGTCTCTCGGCAGGATCTCCAGATAAAACTTTGCTAAATCTAAGAACATTTTAGTGTTTTTTAACTAAATGGTGTCAAGCAAAATGTGAAACATCATCATCACTGAAAGGCAATTTAAGATGGTTAAACGTAGAAAACGTTCATCTGCTGCCTTAAAAATGTAAGTAAATGATACTGATTAAAATAATATTAAAGCTGAAGTGAAAGCTTGAATATAGCCTTTGTTTACAAGTAAAGACAACAAATGACTTTTTTTCATTTTTGAAAACTTATGATAGAGTTAAAGTGAAAAAAAAAGTGATAGAATTTTATTTAAAGGTAACAAAATTTGTGTCTAATCTTCCAATAGATATTTGCTTAAAAACTTGGGATTAACCTAGACAGCATCTGTGTTGTAATTGCCTGGAAATGAAAAAAATTTTCAAATAAAAAAATCCATATTATATAATTTCTAAAAGATAGAATTTGTAAAGACACATATATAACCTTTAGAGTTTTTAAACATGGCTCTTTTTGTCACTGATCAAATCCGTAAACTCTCATGACTCCTCACTGGACCCAAATGTAGATTTCTTAATCCCATTCTTTTCCAGTTATTCCAATTATTGAATAATTCATAACGATTGTATTCATAAAGATGTTTTAACATGCTTTTAGAGGTTATAGAAATATATATTCACATCTATAGTATATGGGGAAAGGTTTGTATATACCAGCTCATCACATTCCCAAACTGTTGCCCCAAAGTTGTACACGATTGTATTCCATGTCTTTGTTTGCTACAGAATGACAGCTTCTCCCAACTGGAACTATGGAGCCCTTAGTTTTAGTATGACCAGCATTGTTTCTCACCCAGTGTCTGTTTTTTATTAATGCTTTTGAGCAGAATGAGCAGAAATCACCAAAACAGGCAAGTTCCAATCCTTCCTTTCTGAAAGTGTAGGGAAATATTTCTGCAAAAAGGAGGACTAGATCTGCAATAGGTTGTTCAACAATCACATGTGATTGTGATAGTCATTTGTCCACAAACATTTGCTGATATAGTGTATATTTCTTGTCCTTCTTTATGGAACTAAGGAAGCATGCCCCATTCCATTTATGCCTCAAAATGACCTCAAAGACAAGAAGGAGACCTGCAAACTCTGTGAACGTAGTTTACTTAAAATGTAAACTGAACAGCAGATACTGACAGTATAGAGAGGTGAGTGTGAATGAAAGGTGAAGTGCAGTGGATCTCAAGTCTAGGGGCCCCCTTGAGCTCCCTGTGAACCTTGGTGTCCTAAGTCCCCTTCTCTTATTTCTTTCTGACAAATTGTCTTATCGGACCTGCGGCCGATTGGGTGAATAAAAACATGACCCCGGCTGGGATCATCCTGACATTCACACAGGCATCTCGGGAACAACTGATGGGAGAGATAACGCCGGATCAGTGCAGTCAGTGGAGTGGCTAACAAGCGGCCATTAGATGTTCTTTTCATGCACACTGCGGAAGAGGACTGATGGCCAGAAAGACACTTGGAGGTGGGGGTAGGCTAGTGGAGAAGGGGGGAAATTCAGCAAAGTAACTTTTCAGGTCTGCATCATTGTTTGCCTTTAAGAGCCATGGCCTTTGTCCTGGGGAGTTGGAGGAGAGGAAGGTGAGGCAGGGAAAACTGGAGATAAGTAATTCTGATTCATGCTCCACTACTCCTGCAGGAGCCAGTGGGGACAGAGGGGACAGAGGAAAACAGAGAGCAAGAGAGCAAGCGAGTCAGAGACACAGTGGCGGCTTTGTGACAACAACAGCCCCCTGGTTGAGAGTGGAAAGAGAGAGCAAAAGAAAAAGAAAGCAGGAATCCATTGGTGGTGTAAGAAAAAAAGTCTCAGAAAGGTGGACATGCTTGGGAAGATTCAAAGTGCACCTTGAGGATACTAATATTGTTGGCAGAGAGTCTTGAGCACTCAGAGGTGGAAAGAGATAGAGAAGGTCAGAGAAAAGGGGGTGGGCAGAGAGGACAGATGAAGGTACCAGGCCGGGGTAAATATGTGAGCTTATGTTACAAGCAAGCAATTCATTTTTTTATGGTGTGTCAGATGGAGGGAAAAGAGAGAGTAGATTTGCAATACATCCTGCTCTGGTCACTGAACAGATAATCACACCTCTCAACAAGAGCATTAGCTTGACGTTGTCGCTTTATATACAGATGCAGGATGCAGTGATAATACCACTGAGAAATGTATGAAATGTGCATGGAAGAGTATCAGTTTATGCATAGAAAGGTCTTCACATTATACTGTGTAATTACACTGTTTTAACGTCCATCAAAATCGTTCCATATTATCCTACTATGTACGCTGATGTCTGACTCATAACACTGTCTGAGTACAATAATGATCATTTGAGGTGTATTGCATTTCATACGAAGCTTATTGTTACCATTGATGGACTTCAATCCATACAACTATTGTGTGTTTATGAAGATAAATCAATCACTTTATAAACCTGTTACTGCATGCAGACTTCTTTGACAGTGAAAGCAACTGACTGAGAGACAAAGATCGATCACACACACAGGGGGACCTCTGGAAGCCATGACGGGAGGCCACGCTGAGAGAGGTCATGTCAGACATCGGCCCCCACAGTGGGCTGAACCTCCTCCGCTGTGGCTGTCACCACCCCCCTGCGGTGCTTGTCCCACTCTGACCAACCCCACCAGTCCACATCAGTAGGAGGGTGGTGAGGGGACTCATCTCTCATCAACCCCCTGTCTGTCTGACTGCAGGTCTCATCCATCCCTGATCTCGTCAGGTTTGTCTGCTTCACACACTTTTATGGCTGATTCATAGACCTGAATGTGCATGAGTGATCTTGTCATAGTATCATTATCCTAATGCTTTGTTAAATTCCACTTGAATCAGTGCCTTTAAAATTCAGAAAGTTTCTATTTTAAAATGGAGGCTGTTCTAAAATGTAGCCATAAAATAACAGCTTTATAGAAATCATACCTTTTGCTGTCACGAGGCTAATTTGAGTGTCACATGATTGAGTAGTCAGTCAAAGTGTTTGCTTTCTCTGCTGTCTAATGTGATGGGAAATTAATTACCAGCTTTTAGATTTTGCCCAGTTTTTATATTTAACAAAACCATTCCTATTACTCTGTGAAAATTAAACTAATAATAGTTCATGCTCACAATACAAATTTAGTGAGTTAATTAGTTTGATCAGTAAATTTTAAGAACTCTCAAATATTTTATGACTAATAGAAACATTACCAGTATAACAGTAACTAATAATCAATCACAGCATTTACTCATATATTGACATCTTATTTTTGATTCAAATTTTCCCATCTTTCATTCCTTGGGAATTCCCACAGTATATAAGCATCAGTATGACACAAAGAGGAGACCTAGTGAGGAGGTGCACATTCTCTTCCCACACTGCCTTTTACCCCTGGAGATTGTCAGATCCCCCACATCAACCAGAGCAGCCCCCTCCCTCCTCCTGCTCTCCTTCATTTCTGCTTCATTGTGGGCTGATTTAATTAAAGTCCCCAGCAGCAACATCCTGGGCCTCCGCCCCGCCAGGGTACGACCCATCACTGGACTGTAGGGAGTACCTTACTGTGCACAAACATACAACATTCTCACACTTGGAGTGGTCTCTGCACATGCATTCTTGTCACCTACACTATTACATATTGTATACTTCTTTGAGTAATGGAATGTTATACTAATGTGTTCAAATGTAATGTTGTATAAGTTCCTAAACATCTTATGCTCACAAATAATCTTTGTAAGTTAGTTAATAGTAACCTTGTTTAATGCATTTGCTACCACTATCATTCAGTCATAACAATCATTTCATTAAATATCACTTGTTTCCAATTGCTTAATTACATCAGTGTGTCAGAATCACATCTTTATTAGTATCTATTTGTATTGCCATCATCATTCTTAACCTTGTCTTGACAGCCGTTAGGTAATGTATGATGGATGTATAGTGAGACAATAGCAATTAATTTTTTGATGATCTTGCTGCTAGATGGGGGCTGCATTGTGTTTTACAGAATGGGGGGTGGGTGACATCCCAGACATGTTGCCACGGTGATAAGGTAGTGCCCGCCGCCGTCGGGTCTCGGACATGGAGCCATGGAGACTGGATAGTGACACAATTGGAGACTGCAGACTGGATAGTGACACACTTAGGGCCAAGAATAGAGAAAAAGTATTTAGTTCCCTTTTGGTATCTTTCAAAACAATTCACATTATACTTTGCTCTTACTTGGCGCTGGTCCCACCTTGCTCCTGGAAAGTTTTTACAACTCTTGTTTTCTATTCACCTTGCTACTACAGTATCATGTTTAGCACAAGCTCACTTATCAGGAAAAAAGTATCAGTCTCAATATCTGATTATTGCTTTTATTACATTATCCAACATAATGTAAAATAATTTCATTTTTAAAACTACATGGTTAGATGATCGTGTTAATACGTTCCTTTGAAAATGCAAATAAATAGACAAAATATTATTCAGGACAATAATTTAAAACAACATTTCGATGGCAATTAGAAACGTTTGCTTTTTTACATGTACACTTACTGTATGACAGAAATACACTGCGGATGTACACTGAATTATTCTTTTTGCAAAAGCCTGTAAGTGTACATTTATAGATATGAGCAAAATATCTGAATTAATTATGTTCACAAAAGCTTGCTATGTACATCTATATATTTATTTAGATATCAGTGTTGGACTATAACCTTCATTCTCAAACTTATCTGGGGGATTAAGATGCAGAAAAGCTAAAGAGGGAGACCTGCTGTGAGAGGTCAGAAGTCTTATCAACCTTAGTGTCAGAGTGTTCATTGTCTACATGGCACTGGTGTAAGTTATAGGTGTCTCCATAGAGACAAGCAAGGGGCGACTGAGTGGCGGCAGCATAGGCCAGTTAGCACAACTAAGAACTATACTCAGTGCTGAATATACTTTCTTGGCTCAAGTGCAGTTTGGCTCTGTTCACAATACCAGTCATTACTCCAGAGATTTGTGCCAAAAAAAGTTTGGTTCTATATTTGTTTCCCAGAGCAAACATAAAAAATAATAATATCAATCATACTTTGTAAAAGCAATGGAGCATTTAATAATTAGATAATTTTGTTCTTGCTTTTTAATTACACTAATACAAGAGTAACATTTGTCAGGGTTAATAAAAACTTATCTGGCTATTAAGAAATAATTGTTTCCTTTATAATTATTATCATAGATATGTATTTATAAAATATATCTAATGGTCTTGGAAAAACAAGTCAATTTCTTAAGAGGAAAAAAGTACTGAACATAATGGGTTTCTAGCTTCTTTAGAATAATTACCTGAGTAATTAAGCTTTTAAATGCATATAGGCACAAAGGGTTTTACACCAATAACCTTAATGAAAATTGGTAAAAAAAAAAAAAAAAAAAAAAAAAAAAGTACATATTAAAGGTATATTAACTTTGAAATTACAGGATATACTGTATATATAGAACAGTTTTTTCTACTGTATATATAGAACAAAATACATTTGTTGAATGTACTAGAAAACTGGTTTGGTTGGAGTACATTTCTCAAACTCTGAGGCTGTTGGGATTTCTATCAAAAAGGCAAAAACCAATTGAAGGAACTTATTTCAATACAGCATCCTGCTTGAGTAGGAAATGAAGGCATTTTGCTCCCTTTAAAATTGCTCTAATAAACTGATGTCATTCATGGTCCTGTGACATACTGCCGTGGCCACCACAGACACCTTTGGCATAGCCAGTGACATTTACATTTACAGCATTTAGCACAAGGTCTGTTCCGGAACTACGTACAAATGTGTTTTGAAGTCTCCAATCAATGACTACATCAACAGATTATCATACTAGGAACATGGCAGTGCACTTGGTTCACAGAACAGTTTTGTCCTGAGAGCATACAAGGCCCACATTCTAGGAGCTCTTGCAAACAGGAGTGTTTCCTAGACTGCTAGGTCACTGTCCTCAGCTTGTACTTCACTCAGGGCCAAACCCAAAGGAATAGATAAACTGGTCAAATGTCCCAGAGAGGCATTACACTGCCCCTCCCTCCAGTCAGTGAGGGAAGTCACTAAACCCTATCAAAGGAAAAGCCTCACATCTCAAGCAAGTTAGTGCTTGTACGTCTCCTGCTGGGTAAGAAATCACCTCTGAATGAGGCATTTAGGGACTCAAGCTCATAATCCATTTCCGAAAGTCCATTAGACCCAATGTTACTATCACTGCAGCAGCAGCAGCCAGCAATTGTCATCAACAGAGAGGGTCCTCCATGAATTTTATCAGCAAGCTTGATAATATCTGCTGTTTAGGTTACAAAATGCATGGAGTTATTAGTGAACAGAATTTTATGCCAAATTTTAGGTGTCAGTGAACTCCATGCCCTTTTCACCAAGCTCTTTCCTCAAATACCACACTGTGCATATGAAGGGTGGACATGTATTGCTTCCTGATGAGCTGGCCATTTAAATATGACAGGAACCTGATGCTGATCCCTTTACACACAATTTGAGAACACTCATAGTGGTAGAGTTTAAGTTCAAAGGCTTCTCAATCTTCGAAAAGTTACTTGAAGTTACCACCAACCTTGGGGAACTATTCATTCATTCACGGGGAGGCTGTGCCTATCTCAGGCGTCATCGGGCATCAAGGCAGGATACACCCTGGACGGAGTGCCAACCCATCGCAGGGCACACACACTTTCATTCACTCACACAATCACACATTATGGACAATTTTCCAGAGATGCCAATCAACCTACCATGCATGTCTTTGGACCGGGGGAGGAAACCGGAGTACCCGGAGGAAACCCCCGATGCACGGGGAGAACATGCAAACTCCACACACACAAGGAACTAGATTTTTAGAATCTAATTTTTACTAATTTCAAACAGAAAAGAGTATAGTTCTTTTTACCAGATTTGTTTTCTAATTTCAAGAATTTATTTCTAAAAAGAAGAAAATTATCTGCCAATAGAACAAGACGAGCTAAGGTGTATTTGGTTAATTGTAATATTAATCAGAATCATAATACTTCAGAATCAGGGTTCGTTCCAGCTCCAAAACAATCATGTAGAAATTATGTAAAAAAATATATGAAGAATAGCAGTGAGCAAGTTCAGATATCAGAGGTGGACAGATCCAGTACCTTTTTGTATAGTTTCATTACAAATTTCTGCAACATCTAGTAAGGAGAGCTCCATCAGCTTACATCTGTTAAAAAGCATAAAATATTAATTGTTTATTGCTCAAAAGAGGTAATTAAAAGTTCAACTGAATTTTATTAAGTTAAGAATGAGGATTTTATGAAGATCAATACATTTGTTAAAATATATTGTAATGCTCTGCCCTTATGGACAAGGCACTACTGTGTCTAGACATCTACAAACAATATCAACCAGTGGCCAAATGTAAACTAAATAATATATAAGCACGTTATCTGTGTTAAGATCAATAAATTAAGAATGATTATGTTTGTGAGACATGATCTGCTAATGCTTTGTTTAACAGTGCAGTTGTAGCCTGCAGAAAAACTAAAGCAAACACTTGAACTTTTTTTTTAATTATGTAGACTTACCTGCCCTGATCAACCTTACCTGCAATATGCAGTGAAAGATGTCTTAAAGATGTGTGTAAAAAAAAAAAAAAAAAAATTGTAATATACCTGTTTATAATCACATACACTATTAAATTCTCAGTGTTGCTTTTTGAAATCTTCCCGCACCACTGTGTTTGTCAAGTTTCTAGCCTGGGATCATACAGTACATTTGACTTGATCAGTGTTTTACCAGAGAATGCCTTAATGCCTCTGCACTGATCACTTGACCATTTTCCTAACTTTGAGTTTTGCCTAGCACTTTTGTTTGTCTCTTACATTGATTTTAATTATACCAGACAACCTGCACATTGCACACCTGTACTCATTTGTCCATATAATACTACATGAATTAATTAGGCTATTGCATTAGTTAGCTATCTGTTAGCTAATTGACTCATATGACTGTAACAAAAACTGCCTTTATTTTATATACAGTACTTTTATGCACTCAAGGTTTCAGCTCTACCAAATCACATTACATGGTTTGGTTACAAGCCTGCAAACCAGCTAAATCTAGTTATGCTAGTTATATTCTAGTTAGTCTATAAAGCTGATTGCTGATTATTTCAAATTTGGACTAAGTACAAATACAAGAGAAATCCATAAAATACAAGATTCTGTGAATGCATGTTTGTATGTTATTTGGACAAGGATTTTTTTTGGCTTGTTTTCCTTTCAATTGTGAGTAAATAGTTTTAAATGATCAGCTATAGCCTTTTGGGTATTATATTGCAGAGTACATGAATTTATTTTCTATACATTTATTTTAAAATATACCTCTATTAATCACTTTAGTAAACAGTTGATTTATTAATTAATTCAGCATGAATGATTATTGCTGTTATTTTTAAATCAGGTTACATGTTTTTATGCAACATGTGAAAAGATGCTGCTGTTAGTGTAGTATTAGAAAATAATGTAGTCAGACATGAAATATAAATCTCTAATACAATGAATAAAGTAAGTAAATCACATATTTAAATCATCTGCCAAGTGTGGCATATCATCCTTTCCAAATTGGTTCTCTGTATCAGAATGCATGAGATTCACTAATGTACAGGTACTTGTGCTATTTTGTTTTTTATACCTTTTTGATATGGTTTTTGTCTATTTATGTATAAAATATGTATCGTACATATACAGTACAGACCAAAAGTTTGGACACACCTTCTCATTCAAAGAGTTTTCTTTATTTTCATGACTGTGAAAATTGTAGATTCACACTGAAGGCATCAAAACTATGAATTAACACATGTGGAATTATATACGTACATAACAAAAAAGTGTGAAACAACTGAAAATATGTCATATTCTAGGTTCTTCAAAGTAGCCACCTTTTGCTTTGATTAATGCTTTGCACACTCTTGGCATTCTCTTTAAGCTTCAAGAGGTAGTCACCTGAAATGGTCTTCCAACAGTCTTGAAGGAGTTCCCAGAGATGCTTAGCACTTGTTGGCCCTTTTGCCTTCACTCTGCGGTCCAGTTCACCCCAAACCATCTCGATTGGGTTCAGGTCTGGTGACTGTGGAGGCCAGGTCATCTGGCGGAGCACCCCATCACTCTCCTTCATGGTCAAATAGCCCTTACACAGCCTGGAGGTGTGTTTGGGGTCATTTTCCTATTGAAAAGGTGGTGTGTCCAAACTTTTGGTCTGTACTATATATATATATATATATATATATATATATATATATATATACACACACACACACACACATATATAAATATATCTTACATTTACAGCATCTATAGACCCCCTTATTCAGAGTGACTTGGATAATTATTATATATTTATATACTTTTATTATAAATATTTCATTTTATACAACTGAGCAATTGAGTGTTAAGGGCCTTGCTCAGAGGTCCAGCAGTGGCTGCTTGGTGGATCTGGGGTTCGATGTCCTTCCTATCAGTATTCCAACACCTTAACCACTGAGTTACCATATCCCACATGTTCTTGTTTAACTCATGTCAAGTCTGGTCTTTGCTCTATAAAAATTATATATATAAATATATATATATAATTATATAATATATAATATATATATTATGTATTCTGGTTCTTTACAGATGCTTGTTTAGTTTGTATAGTACACCTCCACTGTCTTTATTCTTTTCCTAATTCGGTGCTTTGTGTGTCTTCCTTTATCGTTTAGCGTTTATTTTTACTTCTGTGTCTGGAGCTGGTTTGATTCAGGTTTGATTTTGTTGCATTTATTGACCTAACCTTATTATCTTTCTTATAACTAGTGTAATTATGCAGATGTGCAGGTTAATTGTCAAAAAATTATATTGTGCAAGTATAATTGAATCCCAAGTGTCTCCCACTCCCAACAAGAGTGAACTACATTGGGGATGAAGCAATGTGTAGTACAAGGAAACTGGTGATTTCTGTTTGCTTTTTGTTTTTGCTTATTTACTATTTTTGGGTTTGTTTTGTTTTCTTGTGCATGATAGATATGGACCTGAGGTCAGACTGCAGGATCAACTACAGTAGCACATCTAGAAAAGTTGAGATCTTAGAGCTTATTCGTTTGACTGGATATTAATTTATCTGATCTATTCCAAATTCATCTTTTGATCTTAAACCAACATGACTTTACGGTATAGCAAATGCAAAATAAGCAATCTTGTTATTCTAATACTATTGGAGTAGACCGTACATGTAGAGCCTGAACATTTACTGAAAGCTACTCCTTTATAATGACAGATATGGAGCACCTCAATGGGAGGCCACTGAAGAGCACATTATGAGGTGCAGTGTGCAAGTCCTTGAATGTGGTTGATCCAGTCAAGTCTCCATCTATCAGGTTAGACTGTGGATCACATGTACCAATGACAAGCTCAAAACTAGCCATGGCACCACTCTATAGATGGCACCAGCCCAATATTGGTTGGATGGCATAATGCAGAAATACTGAATTCACTATTTTATATTATGAGACTACACTATGGGTAAAATTAGATCAATGATTAATAGCTTTCATTGGTTATTTAGGCAAGCCATTGTTCAGCATGGCATTTCCTAGCATATGTTCTAGCTAGTATAATGAATCATAAACAAGCTGGTTAGCTGTGTTTAAAGCAGTGGATATAGCACTATGCTAAGTGCTTATTGCTGACACACTCTTATGATGTCCATATAAAGCTTTTTGGATACTAGTACTTGGTCATCCAATCTGCAGATGTTTGAGAAATTTGAGTGATTGACATCTCACTTTTATTTGTGGGTAATGTGTGCGTGAATACTACAGAATCTGTCTTGTTTCCTGGGACCCTTTGACCCAAATGACATTAAAAGAACTGGTTATAAGGTACCATTTACCATCACTTGTTTTTACATTTTGAATACAGCGTAGCTTAAAGTTCTGTGCACATGCAGTTTCAAGTCACTGAATTCCAGTTCCCTATTTCAACAACCACAAGTGATTCACCTGCCATCCTTATGCTTAAGGCATGTTAAGACCATGAGACTGCAATTATTCATCTGAGTACTATCTTCCTCCTTGTCAGTGCTCCTACATCACCTCTCCACATGTTGGATAGCTGCCATCGCTGAGTACATTTTAGCATAGTCCTAAGATAAGTCTGGTTCCTAAGGGCATGGTGTATGTTATCTGTGAAATTTTCACCACACCTGCTTGGTCGTTATGCATTTGAGACTCTGGGATTCCCATATAACTGTCAGAGCTTCTTGTTATTTGGAACTGTGCTGGTGCAGCAAGAGGGTTTTAGGGAAAGATAGTTGTATGATAGCAGTCCTGGTGGTCATCAAAACATGGAGGATTGATTTACACTTTTTATTAGGAGACTTAGAAAACATGTGTTTTAGGGATTAACCAGCAAATCTAATAGACTTTAAAAAAAAAAGCTGAGGATAAGATTACAAGACAAAAAAAAAACAGGAGATACTAGGGGTTAATAGAGCAATTAAGAATAGATAATTGCTTTAGGTTGTTTCTGGAATGACAGAAAGAGAATTTCTTTTTTTTTTTAAACATTTATTAATTGTGTACATGGTGAACAGTGTTTAAACCAGGAGCTGCAAGTGACAGCATCAGAAACGAATATGATCCAAAAAACAAACAAATTGCTTAGAAACTTTGCAAATCACTTCTTTTATACACAGTTATGTTATCTGAACTTTAAAGTATGGGACTTATTCTGTAACAAGCATATCATTTAAAGACTGTTTCTTTAAAACTATCTAAATATGTAAATATCACTGTGGCATGTTCTTACTAATTACAGTCTTCTAATTTTGTCACAATATTTAAGAATAAAAAAGAAAAGCAGGGAAGAAATGTTTTTCTAAAATTATTATTATTAGGGTTTTATAATGCTTCCAATCTTGATAATAATTAGTACTGATAAGTTAACAATAATGAAATGAATCAGTCAAAATCAACAGATTACTTTTACTGAAATAATAATTTCATATTAAATATAATTAATATTAAAAAAAGAAGCAAAAAAGCTTGCCAGCTTGTGTAGATAGTACTGAGTCTAAGGTGTTGATGCAGAAAGTAGTAGAAAGCTTGTTCCCCGTATCTTACACACACATCTGATGAACAGACAGTTCAAAGCAAAGTCCATTCAGGACTTTCGAATGAAAGTGTGTCACCTAGTGGACACACTACTAATTTCTAACTCTTTCCTCTGTGTGTACTTATGTTTCAAAGCTACTGTAGTAACAGTAAATGACAACTGGATCTGGTGACATAATTTTAATTTGCATAAGGTTAAAGTTAATCTTATCACCTTCAGGTTTTTTGGAAGACACATTTCAGGTTTGCAATGGAAATGAACTTTAGCACAATTCAGAGATTGGTAACTTTGTGTAGCAAATAATAGATGGACAATCTTTCCTTAATTGGCCTTCCTGTTTCATGAGAATAGACATGTCTTGAGATTGTGAGCATATTGGTACTATTATTGATAGAAAGATGGTCATGCATAATAATATTTTGAATGACCTTGAAGAATAGTTGACTTCTGAACATGCCAGCTTACATGCCCACTATGTACTTTAGAGGGGATTGTTTTATATTTTTAATGAGGACATTTTCTTTTAAGGTTTTCTTGTATGTTTTTTTCTAAATATTATCTAAATATCTATAAATATCTAAATAGATTAGTCAGTTACACAACGATGTTACAAACCATGATAGCAATAACAATAACATGATAACAATTTTGTAATTTTACCATAACATTAACAAATATCGTCCAACCAGGGTTTGATTTCCAGGGCCCCAATCGCTATATAGACGTTGATGTTGTAGAGTTTGATGTTGATTGGTCATAAAAGTGGCTACAGCTGTAGGGTATTGATAAATATATGAATTATACACTTACTCTTCACTTTATCAGGAACACATGCAATCTTGATCATTCATGCAGTCAATCATGTGGTGCAGCACAATGCATAAAATCATGTAGATATAGATCAAGAGTTTCAGTTGATGTTCACATCAAACAACAGAATGGGGAATTGAGTAATTTTGATTGAGTATTTTTAAAACTGCTGTTGTCCTGGGACTTTAAAAGTCAAGTCAAGTCAAGAAGATTTTTATTGTCATTTCAACCATATATAGCTGTTGCAGTACAACGTTTCTCCAGGATCAGGGTGCTACATAAAACAAAGACAGAGCTAAGGATTTGTAAGCAGTCCTAGCCACATAAAGTGCAATTGTGCAACCTGGTGCAAACAGTGCAGGACAAGACAAAGACAGTGCAGGACAAAAGACAGTGCAGACAAAAAGTTACAAGACAATACAAAAAGTAAAAAATATACAATACACATAAGACAATAAACAGTAAACAGAAACAGTGCCGACCGGTGTAAATACTTTATGTGAATACTGAATGTTCAACATTTAACATCCCTTGTGTGGAGGCTGAAAGAACTTAAGGTGTTATCATGGGCACAGACACACCAAACTGGATAGTTGAGACTGGACAAAGACAACTGATATTTTTTCTAATCTTCAGCTGTCTAGTTTGGGTGAGTGAACTGCCAGCCACATTGTAGGAGGTGAGCTTCCCTCCCTCCAGGATATCTACACAATTCGATGTATAAGAAAGGCCCTACATCAGTGACTCCAGCCACCTGTCCCACAGACTGCTCTCTCTGCTCCCCTCAGGAAGACGTCTCCGCAGCATCCGATCCCACATCAGTCGACTGAGGAATAGTTTTTTTTTTTCTAATACACCCTACAGCATACTTTCACAATATGGCATGCAACACACTGCACCTTAACTCCGGACTATCCACACTGGACTATACATTCACACTGCACTAGACACACTGGACTACACATTCACACTGCATTAAATGCCATAATCCATCTGTTGCCACTAGATACCATCCGATGCACATCCATGTCACTTCTGTACCTGTACAATCTGTTTTGCACCTTATAGTATTTTATATATAATATATTTACATATACAATCTGTACCTGTACAATCTGTTTTGCACCTTATAGTATTTTCTATATAATATATTTACATATATTTACATATATAAGTACATATTGCATATAATGTGTTGTGCTACTGTAAGGATGCCCAATAGTACACTGTGCGTACTGACTTTATGTATGAGCATGTTGCACATGTTCATTTGCTGATTCCATTATCTGTTTGTTAATTGTACATATTGTACACACATTGTACGGGCTATATGTATGAGCATACTGCACATTTCACCTGTGGATTTCATTGTTTGTTAATTGTACATATTGTACACACATATTGCACTAACTATATGTATGAGCAAATTGCACATTTTCACATGTCAACTCATTATCTATATCTTTATCTGTATATCTGTACTGTGGTGATGTGAAAATAAAAGTGCCTTGACTTGACTTGACTTGTATGCCCATGATAGCCTCAGGTTCCTGTTCTTGGCTGACAGGAGTGGAACCTGACGTGGTCTTCTGTTGATGTAGCCCGTTTTTTTTAACTAGTCAGTTTTGGGGTTTTTTTTTGTATATTTGGGTTTTTTCATCATTCTTTGTGAACCCTAGAGATTGTTACGTGTGCCAGTCCCAGAAGATCAGTGGATTCTGAAATATTCAAACGAGGCCAGCTGGTAACCAACAATCACGCCACGGTTAAAGTCACAAAGATCACCTTTTTCCCCATTCTGATGTTACTTTTGAACATTATCTGAAGCTCTTGACCTGCAGCTTTATGTTGTTGTTTTTTTTTTATTGTGTTGCTGCAAAATGATTGACTCATTAGATAACTGAAGAAATGAGCAGATGTACAGGTGTTCCTATAAAATGGATGGTAACTGTATATCAGACAAACAGATCATTTCATTCAAAGGAAACTACAGTGATATATGTTTATTTAAGTGACACTTTAGACATCCAAGCCCGAAGGGGTGATATGTCTGTCCTTGAAAGTGCATAATGCCTGTCTCCAAACAGAAGGGGTATTTTAAAAAAGGTAACTTAATCTATAATATTTCATCATGGGAAATCATTTAAGTTGCCTCCATACCAGTAATTTCCACATGCCACAACAGACCTTTAAAGCATCCTCTTACTATATCATTTACACAATAAGTAAGCCAATTAGAAAGTAATGTAATAATAATAATAATAATAATAATAATAATAATAATAATAATAATAATAATAATAATAATAAATGTAGACTACTGATCACTTTAGCTGTATTCACTGTCTCTGGTTACAATTTATATGTTATAAAAATTTCAACTTCAGATATCATGTTTAAAATAAATACAGGAATCAGAGAATACTAGTTCATTTTAAAACCTCATAACCACTACTGGCAATGAGAAATATCTGTATAGGTTGTGTACATCTCACCTACAAAAAACTTTCAACCACTGATGCATTATTTTCCTTTCTTCTTCTCATCTCATGTCAGACTAGCTGTGCAGTACAGCATATGCTGCTATTTGTTAACAGCTTGTGATCAGAAGATGTTAGTCAAAATATATCAATAGAACTATAGGTAAGCTGGCAATAGACTCCTAAGATTTCCAGTCTTCTCTTCTGTTTCTGTGGGGCAGGTTTCCTTACACTCTGACTGCTGGTATGCAGAATACAGGCCTCCATGGCATCTGAAATTGTTTGCTTTACTGCTCTATGTCATTTGTTTAGTAGCAGCATTCACATCTTCTTCTTTTAATGGGGTTGGATGATGGAGCTAGGTCCTACCTCCTGTGAGCATTTTCTCCTCTCTCTGAAACTACTAAGTTAGCTGGACTTTGTTAATGTGGGCATTGAGGCTGCCTACAGTACAATTAACCAAACTTATTTGCAATGGCAAGCTGTGGTTAACACACTCTGTTTTGCTGGACATGTGCTAAAAACAAGCCCTGTGTGTCAGGCCAGATTTTGAAAGTGCTGGAAAGAAGAGCTCAGAGTTCAGAATCATAAAAGCAGCATAGCTAAATGGGCCATTTACAACGTTTAAGCTACCACAACATGACACAACACAGCATTCACCAACCTTGAGACACTAAGAATGAAGAGCCAACTCTCAGGCATACAGCACATGAGCTACCTGCTACCTTTGCCAATGGTCCATTTAGAATCCTGAGCAGATACAGTAGATATGCTAAACCAATTTGAGAAGAAGATTTGACACCCCCAGCCAGGTTACCTGTGCCTGGCCCCACGTGATGAATCATGATTGTGGACTGTAACCTAGTACTTTAGGAATAACTTATGAACCCCTAATACCCAAAACTTAGATGGCTTCATCTGTAAGCTGTTCCACAAATAGTATGCACCTCAGTGACTGAAACTGAGGTACTGCCCAATTCCCAAAATACTAACCTTGAATGCACTGCAAAAAAATTACATCTTAGCAATTGATATCTGAAACTTGAGTCAAATTTTCTACAATTTGTTGTTAAAAGATTACAATAACCCCCATCTAAGATTATTAAGCTTATTTCTAGGCATATTATATAATTTTTATCTTTACATTTGCTTATTCTATTGGTTAAATAAATGCTAAGATGTAAATATTATTATTATTATTATTATTATTATTATTATTATTATTATAATTATTATAATTATTATAATTATTTATTTATTTATTTATTTATTTTTCTTTTGCCGTGTGAAAGAGCATGGCAAGTCCCTTATCTATAATAAAGCTGATTTACATCTTTCTGAGTACTCAGAATACACAGATTGGAAGGGGTTAGGAGCCTTCTTCTTCACAGTTTCAGGCTCTTGATATATATCAAACCCTATATGGCCAAACAACCTGGCCATATATGTTTGGCAAACAGCCCATTCCAGATTTAGTTCCCCGTTTCTGTTATAATAACCAGAACTTCTGGGAAGGCTTTCGATTACATTTTGGAACGTGGTTATTTGTTCAATTAGCTACAGGGTCATTAGTGAGGTTGGGCAAGGAATCCTGGCACACCTTCACCATTGCTGTTAATCACAACAGTGTTCAAGCAAGTCAAGGTAAGGGCTCTGTGCAGTCCACTTTAGTTCTTCCACACAAACCTTGGCAAACCATGTCTTTATGGACCTCACTTTGTGCAAAGGGGCACGGTCATACAGGTTTAGCTTTCGTCTTAATATATAGAAATCTTAACTTATACAAAGATATCCTAAAGAATTGTGCTTCTAACATTGTGGCAAAAGTTGGAGGAAGGCCCACATACAGATGTGATGGTTATGTGTACTTATTTTTGGCCATTTTTTATATTACAAAGCATGCATCAGTGAGGATAACTGTGCATAAATTCTTTAAATGAGTATGGAGTAGGCCTACATCTATTACTACATGTTTAAATCATTTTGAACATCAAAACAATGAATATGTAAAATGGTGGTGCAATGGGTTTGGGTTTTCTCCTCATACAGTCATGGTCCCCTGTTCAATATTGAGCTCAATAAAGTTAATGTCTGTGTGGCATTTCTGTCCATCATCTCTTGGCTTTTGTACAAGTGAGTTTTCTCTGGGCTCTCCTGTTTCCTCCTGGATTGGCAACTATAATGTTGCATTTGACTTTCCCCTGGATGTGGGATGTCAGAGTTTGGAATTCTGTCATTTTCAACCTCCATGTTTTCAAGCTAAAAAGTGGGTTAAAAACACATGAACACCTACAAGATTTGTAGCAACAAGCTAGCCAGCTTTCTTTGATTGGTGATGTATACTAACCGCCTCAACACAGCAATCTGTATAGTAAGCGTTGTAGATTTAACTAGAACGGTACATTTCCTAAAGAAAATGTGAATGTGCTTGCATGTGACGTCAGTTCCCCTCATCGTGCTGAGTGTTTTGATATATGACATGTCCATGTTGTGCTAAATTTTTGATTTCGCTTATTTTGGGGGCGGGGCTACACGTGACGTCAGTTCCCCTCATCGTGCTGAGTGTTTTATGTTGTGTAACTGAGATATGGCTTCTTTATATTGCAATATGGTTCGTACGGTGCACTACATGGTTGCTAGGGTATGGCTGCACAGTTACTATGGTTATATTTGCAGACTAGTTTCTCACCTGCAACAAAAGAGCACACCTGAAAATCCATTTATCTTTTCCTGAAACAAGCGCCGTGAAGATCTTGAACTAAAGCATCAATCAGTGATTTTACCGGGAAAAAATATAATCACGTTACAATAAGGATCATTAGTTCAAATGTAATGTATTAACTAACATTTACTAACTGTGAGCAATAAATTATTGTATTTAGTAATCTTTGTTAAAATAAAGTTTATTCTTTGTTCATGTTAGTTCACAGTATATTAAGTAACGTTAACACCGTGTTAATAATGTATTAGTAAATGTTGAAATTAACATGAACAAAATGAATAAATGCTGTAGAAGTGCAGTTCATTATTAGTTCATGTTAAGTAATGGGGTAACTAATGTCAACTAATGAACCTTTATTATAAAGTTTTAGAAGAAAAGAAATTGCCCAAGGGTGGATTCGAACCCCGAATGTCTGCATGCTAAACGGATTACGCCATCCAGGAAGACGGAAAGCCTTTGCGGTTTTATGTATTAATTCACTAATGTGAAGAATGGCGCGTCTAACAATACCCAAGCTTTATTATATTACAGTCATTCTTATCATTCTTTGTGATATACGTGTCATATATTTAAAAAATAATTATGTAATGTGAGGAGACAGAAAAAATGCGCTTAATTTTAATTAATGGGTGGCTCTTAAAAGAGCCGTTGCTGCTCTTAAAAGGACATTAGTTTAAAGTGAAATAAAAAATTATAAAAACTACACTGATAGTTGAAAACAACAAAAAGTTACACAAATGGCAGAAACAACAACATATGTGACCGCCGTGCTGTGCAGGGCATGCCAGCACTAGGTTAAAGCATTAAATACACGGTTAAATGTTAGATTGTTTGAAAGCTTAGACTCTCGGGATTTTATTAAGACCACACACAAAGCATAATATGATTTATAGCCATCATACTAATTTAATCCAACTTGATAGTCACCGGAAATAGGTGGCGCTTACCTTTCTTCACTGGGGTAATATTTTCCAAAACAAATGCTTGTAAAAAAAATCCCCAAGAGTCTAAGGAACTGGAATATGTAAGCATTTTAATCCAAAACGCTTTAATCCAAAATGCGTTTCTGACCGAAAAACACACAGCACTTCCGTCCTTTGTTTTCGGCTCTCACTTGTCCTAGGAGGCTTAAAAAATACACTGAGCAGTCAGATTTGTAGTCCAGGGCCTAACGAATCAAACGAAAATCATGAAAATAGGGGGCGATCCCACAATATATATATATATTTGAAATGAAACTGACGCTCACTGTAAAATATAGCAAAAAGCTTTAATAAAGACCTTTACACAGATTCACTGGTGTCTGCTGCCCCTTTTGGATGTTAGCACATCTACAGAGAGATTCCCCATTCAAGTCTATGGGGAAAAAACACCCCTTTGAACTTCCATACTGGGAATTCTGGAATTCTGATCGCTTGCAAAATAGATAGCACACCTCTCCTCAATGAGCCGGTCGATTTGACACCTCATTTATGGGTCTAGGACAAAAGCTGTGGGACAAGTTACGCGCCGAAAAAGTGTTCCCGGAAGAAGATGCATAATAATAATAATAATAATAATAATAATAATAATAATAATGCAAGAGAATAAGAATGTGCTTTGCAAGCACATTAACAAGCTAACATGTCTGTTGATTGCTTTAATGCTTTAAATATTCAGCTGAAAATCCTACATTTATATTTTAAGTTTCAAGTTATATTCCTGAAATGTATCATTTGCCGTGTGTGTGTGTGTGTGTGTGTGTGTGTGTGTGTGTGTGTGTGTGTGTGTGTGTGTGTGTGTGTGTGTGTGTGTAGTTACTGATATTGCATGAATGAATATAATGAATATCTTAACCGTGGCACAAAATGCTGCCCAATTCTTTAGTGTTCAGAAGCACATTATGAATGTATACATACATATATAATACTTTTATCTGTATTGTTTGATACAAGAATTTTTCAACGCATAAAGTCCACTTAAACCGTTCCACTCTTTGTATACGTGAACAATGTGAACAATCTGGCAACTTTCATGGGAGTCACGTTATGCTGATCTGGAATCAGGTTCTCAGTGAGGTGGTCGTTTCTATTGGTTCAAGAGGAAATGACGCATTCTTACTAGTGGCGCGAAACAACTACACCAACGTAGCCGGCGACATTGTGGCTTGTTTAGTATTCAAACTTTGCCTCTTGTTTTTTTTTCGGCAAAGTTTTCATGGCTAAGTAATTAACGACATACTTTGTGTTTTAGTAAAGACTCTGAAGTGTTTTACGGCTTCATACGGACGTCAGAGTGGAGATTTATACCCGGTAAAAATTTGTGTGACTGTTTTATTAGCGGTTTAAAACACAGCGATGAGTTTATTCAACCTCGAACGATTCCGATATCAAAAAGAGAAGACGGTTGAAAATCTGTCGTCGGTCAGTTCACCCAAAGCAGAGCACCGCAGACTGGTGAATAACTGTAGGTCAGATAAGGAGAATTACCCAGGTAAGAGTTTACACTGTACTGTGATGGAGCTGGAGACAGGAAGTGACACGTCTCACTGTATAGCTGACTGTTAGCATCTGCGTAGTTGCTAATGGCGACTCTGCAGAATGATTTTTTTTCCTTTTCTTTATGTGTCCATAGAACGCAGAGTGAAACCCGATGGCAGACGAGGAAGAGGGAAAATCTCACGCCATGCACTGGAGGATGTGTCCTCTGATGATGAGGCCTGTAAGAAGGCAAGGTGAGCTGATCTAGCCTGCTACACTCTTTTTATATAGGTTTGCAAAGAAGATGCAATAAGTTAAAACAAAACGTGACATCGGTTTTTTTTTTCTTTTTTATAGTAACAACTAGCAAAATGGTCATATGGTCATATGTTCTAATCTATTGAAAGACTTTGTGCATGTTGGCCTTTGATATGCATCACAATGATGCAACAAAATGATAATTATATTCCTGAAGGTCTTAAACACTTAAGCACCAAGTTTATTTCAATCCACAGAGTTTAAAGTTGTTTAATTCCATACCTGGAAAATCTGGACAAAATGTTCAGAGAGAAAAAAGTAAGCATCAAAGCTCTTAACGAGCAACTTCAGTAAAATTCACTGAAAATGTTCAGTGTTTCTGTACTTGTTTTCAACACTGGCTGAAAAGTGTAAAGTCTGTAGGGCTTTTTCATTCCCATATAAACACATCGTTAAGCTAGACACACACACACACACACACACACACACACACACACACACACCTGCCCCACTCCACTGCAAGATTACAAATTAGCCCTACACACACAACAGGATATCAGGCATTTTATGTTTCATGGCTCCAACTAGGCCTTTTATTTACCTCCGCAATAAGCTGCACGATGTTTAGAACGTATGCAAAAGAAATCCAGTAAAAACATTTAATCGAATGTGATCCCGTACTGAATTTAGCTAATTATTTATTCGCCTAGGCAATCGTTTTCTTAGCCAGTTTTACATAGACCCACTGCATGCAGTCAGATGAATGTGGCATACTGAGTGGGTATAGAAAAGAAACACCTCCTTTCAAAATAATCACATATTGTTGCTTTGCAGGACAATCTTTTTTTTTTTGTGCAACTTGTAACATCCTACAGGAAGATGTAACAGCAACAGGTCAGACAAAAAATTAGAAAGCAGGTTCTCTGAGTTGGATTAAAGGATCACCCCTTGTGTCAGTATTTTGTTGAACCATCATTTTGCTTAATTACAGCCTTTAGTCTGTTGGGATACGTCTCTAACGTTGTTGCACATCTAGACTTTGTAATATTTGCTCAACTCTTCTTTGTAGACCTGCTCAGGTTCAGTTAAAGTTGATGGTGACTAATGATGAACTGCAGTCTTCAGGGTGTTCTACAGATTTTCCGTGTGGTTTAAGTCTGGACACTGAATCTTTTTGCCATTGACAACATTCTGGCAGAGGGCAGCAGGCTTTCCTCAAGAATGTTACAGGATTTTTCCCCCATCCATTTGGTGTTATTTGGATTGTGAGCAGTATTGGCTTTCTGAAGGACATACCATTTAATGTTGAAGCCATACAGTTTGATGTTTGTCTCATCTGACCATAACACTTGCACTCAGAATCTTCAAGGTGCATTTTTGCAAAGCCTAGTTGTTATTGCACTTGGCCTTTATTAAGGGGTGTTTTTTTTTTCTTGCAACCATCCCATACCAGCCATATTTGTGGGGAATTTGTGATAGTCACATCACACAATTACCACTCTTATAAATTATTTTGCCATTTCCATCCAGTTTGGTCCTGATCTAGGGAGGGTCATCTTCCACTTCTTAACAATAGACTTCACTTCTGATAAAGCCTTTGAATTTTATTTATCCATCTCTTGTCCCGTGCCTGTTTTCTTTATTCTTTATAACTTTATCCCAGAGATCTTTAAACAGTGCCTTGCCACCCATAGTTTGTTTGCTTTAGTTGCACTCCCATGGACAGAAATGCTTCAGGAATGTCTCATTTTATGCTGAACTAATCAACATGAGCACAGTTGATCACAAGTGGAAGTCATTTGTCTTGTGTGTGTGTCATTGATACAGTGATTAGTTACAACTGATTGAGTTTACCAGTCATTTTTAGGAGGCTGATGATCCTTTACCCAAATCAGTGATTGTTTTTCATTGTTTTATTTTCTTCCATTGTGACTGACCTGTTACTGTTATAATCTTACAGTGGATGTTATAAGTTGCAATGAGTAAATACAGCTGGATAAAACAAAGATTATTCATTTCAGGTTGCAAAGCAACAGAATGTGATTATTTTCAAGTGGGTGATTATTTTCTATTCCAGCTGTATGTTATTTAAATTTGTCACTGTGCTGTTGATGCTGTTTTGAAGATGGGACAAAATGATTGTAATCAACATTTGTCTTGTATGTGGGACACTGTTGGAGTGCTGTGTATTGCATTTTCGATTATTCAGCAATTACACTTCCATGTAGCACAGATTTCTCTCTACCGAAATCATTTTGTCAATAGTGTTTTGTAATACAGTAGAGGTGTTTTGAGAGCATATGTCCAAAATTAGAGTTTTGCATTTTGTTTTGTTTGAAAGTAACTAAAACAAGCTTGTGCTTTAGGGTTCCTACAAAGCACTCATCACTGAGGAACGCTACAGGGTGTGAAAAGCAGACCAATCTTGAGATGGAAGATAAACTGACCAAGCTTCTAGAAATGTTCCCTCACAGGAACAGAAGTGAATTGCTGGAGGTAACTGCATTTTTGTTGCTAATTCAATTTTTGACAAAAGCCAAGCTTTGAGTTATAGTATTGTTTGCACTTGGTATTATGTGATTTAGTTTTGTTGGCTACATAAGAATAGGATTTGATGGTGAGTCTTTCCCAGAGTAACTGAAATACTAAAACCAGTTTATGCACAAAAAAGTGTCGATTAAGGTTGAAAAGCTCACCTAAAGGTATCAAATTAACTCAATAAACCTGCTTTTCATCCCAATCAAATTCACAAATGTCTCATCTCTTTCCGGAGTTCTACCGAAATCTGACTCCCCTGACAAATCCTATTCCTCCTGGCATACAGCCGTTTATCAGTCAATTTTACACAAATCTAGTGCCAATTCATTTAAAGAGCTATTTTACAAGGTTTCATCAGAAAAAGTTTGCGTTTCTGTCATATATTAATGTAGAAAATTTAAGTTGTCTATATTTGTCTATATTTATTTCTCTGTGATTTTAGGTTATTTTAGTTCTTATTAACCATTCTTGCCATGAAGATAGCCTCAGTAGCTGACATGGCAGTAAATTATAGCAACTAACTACACAAATCTAGCATCAAAAGTTATATGAATTCAAATCTATTAACACACATTAAAGTAGATTAAAAACTTGTCTCAATAACTGCACTTTTATAAGGCTGTAAGAAATTATTAACTGAAACCTATGACACATTCAGGCATTGCTTATTTACCATATTAAAAAATGTATTGCATCGTGACACCATCATATATTACTGAAATTGAATTTGAACCTCACCAGAATCGGATGAAAACATAAGCAATGATCCCAAGGCATTTTCAAAATCCCACTCATGCTCTCTCTGCACATTTATTAGAGCAGATGGTGTTTAAAATGAATGTACTAATATTTAAACTAATGTTTTATATTTCCCATTGCATTTGAATGGCATAAAATACTATTATTTAATCATGTAAAATACCCACACTTTTTTTGATATTGAAGGTAATACAAAGTCTTTTTGAGTCTTGTTGAGGCCATCAGTGTATGTGCCATGGGACTTCTTACAAGTTGCTGATGAATAATGTGAATAAATGAAATCTGAAGACAATAACTGATTAGTCTAGTCAGCAAACCCGCTGTTAAACCAATTCACTCTGCTCAACAATTAACATGCTGCTTATATGAGTTTAAAATAATTTATTGCAAAAAAGGAATGTTTGATATTAACCTTCTTTTAGAAGTCCACACACAAATATCTTGTTCATCTGGTTTGTTTGATTGCATTACGCTATGTAAATAAAAGTTATTAATAATATAATACGAGTTGCTCGAGTTTATATATTGATATTTATGTTTGAATAACTATTAAACTTTGTGATATGTTGGGATTTAACAGGTGGTGAACAGTACCAGCACACTGGGGGGCGCTGTAGCGTATTGTCTGGTGGCCTACAAAGATAAAGGTATAGACCCAATGTATTAATTAGATCAGAATTTTACATCAGCCTGCTATAATGAATATATTTTTCCTGTAACTGTTTTGAAGTAGACTGATAAATACAAATAATATTGTGAGGCTGAAGTGATTTCTGGTGTTACTGATATCTCTCAGATTTGTCCAAGACAAAAGGCAGCACCATACACAGTGATGGTGATGAGACGCAACCAAAGAAGCGGAGAAAAACCGTGGTAAGCTTTGTGTACATTGTGTATTTGTTTGGATAATGATTTTTGAAAGAATATTAAATAATTGAGATCCCACAATGTTTTTTGTTTAGGAGCCAGATTTTGAGCCAGAGTCTGAAGAGGAGAACCATGAGCCAAGCAGAGAAAAGCAAGATGCTCTGGTTCACAATTTAAAAAAGAAATTTCCGAAACTGGATAAAGAGGTGGGTTAAAATTGTTGCTTTAGAAGGCAGTGTTGGTGTCGGCTTGAGTTGTGTATGACTTTGTTTATTTTTTGTTATTTTAAAAACACACAGGTGCTGAGAGACGTTCTGAGAGAGCATGAGTGGGATTTTGAAAATGCCTTGGGATCATTGCTTATGTTTTCATTCGATTCTGGTGAGGTTAAAATATTTTTGGACTTTGTTCTCGGTTAGCAATTTCAGTAATATATGATGGTGTCATAGGGCTGGGCGATATGGCTGAAAACTGTATCACAATATCAGTGTTTCATATCGGTCGATATCGATAATTATTGATATTTTTTATGGCCCATTTAAAATAAGGACCAGGAGAAAAATATATTACATTTAAACATTTATTTTAAACTTAACCTCACTCTGATCATAATCCCCTCGGAACCAGGAAAACTCAAATAATTAAAATGTAAACATAAGTCTAAAGTCACAATGTACACTTAACAATTATCTCTTAACATTTAAGGTGCAAAATGAAAGAAAATGTAAGAAATGCTTAATAAAGTGTAACAAAATCGTGCAAAGTGTTAAATATAAACATAGAGAAACCTGAAGATTTAGTGCAAGTTTAGTGCTAGGAAGTTCACTAGCTGTGTTTTAAAATATGTGCAATGTTTTTAAACATAAATAAAACTGAAGTAGACTGAGATTAGGACTGTAGCTATTGAATATTTTAGTAATCGAGTATTCTACTGAAAATTTCATTGATTAATCGAGTGATCAGTTAAAATGTATTTTTGCTTAATTGAAGAGCAATATTAAATGTACAAGAGAAAATAAGACCGGTCTCTTAAAATGAACTAATTGGTTTCCTTTTTTTAGAAAAATGAACTTTTATTTTTTAAATGCTTTTTATATGCAATGCATACAACATTTTCTATCACAAATGAACATTTAGATTTTACCCGTTTCTCTGTCTGTACTTGTACTGTGAACAATGACAAAGTTGACTGAGAAGAATTAAGTACATTTAAGTGCCAAACGTGCTGTTGTGGTATGAGAGCTCGATCTTGCAATGGACACACGCCCCAACGTTTTCTTTACTTTTTGATGTTAAATGATCCCAAACCTTGGACATTTTCTATCGTTTTCTCCTGTTTGTTTCTTCTCTTTGCTCATTGCCATTGGTATCGCACCCTTCCATTTGCAGCCTGCACGCGCCCGCTAACTCCTCGCATCTCCTTCCGCTTTGACATAAGCGCGTTGTCTCTCACACACACAAAATAATTGCACAAGATCGTGACATGAGTTTTAAAATGAATTAAAAGAGGCTTCGAGGCAGAGGAATTCGCCTCAATGATTTTTTGTAATCAAGTTACTCAAGGAATTGTTTCCGCCCTAACTGAGATACATCTGTAATATGAAAAACAGACCACGAAACAGTAACATTGTTGGAAATATAAAACCTAAAATATGAAAAGTAGCTGACTTCTCCTCTTTTATTTTCAATTTCCTCGCTCGATACGGCGGTCATTTTCTACTTATCAGTCGCCGGTTACTGAAGCAGAATCTAGCAGACCAGCATGAGACAACAATTTGGCTCAACCAAAGAAAATACTGTTACATGATTGGCTGTTAGCGTGTCACTCCCTACGTTGCTAGGTTACCAGAGAGCGATTGCCTTTGTTAATGCAACCAAATTTGATTCACAACTTCTGTTTTCTTCTGACGAAGGATAAAAAATATCGAACGTTTTATCGAGCACATTTTTTATCGCTATCATTCACGTGTCTATCATGATGCATATCGTTATCGTTTTATCGCCCAGCCCTATGGTGTCATGATGCAATATATTTTTCAATCCAGTAAATAAGCATTGCCTGAATGTGTCTTGGGTTTTTACTTTTTAAAGCCTTCTAAAAGTGCAGTTGACTAGTTTTGCAGACTGTATTTTTCACCGGCCAACATACTTGCCTAATTGTCTTTATCTCCTAATTTGATTTTGTGGAAGTTAATAATGTGAATTATTATAGTTATCTTTGTGTGTGGGCCTTGTCTTAATTTTTGTAAACCTCGAGTCATCGATATTTTTTAAATAGTACTCCATTATTCAGCCCGTTGAATGTCTTACCCAAATGTTTCAAAGTGGGATCTTTGTGTCAAATATATTGCTACGCTGCATTTTGTTACCGCCATTAAATGTTAGTTATTTTGGTTTTCAGAATTTTTTGTGCATTTAAAATTGTGAGTATTGATGTGACAAGTTATTGTCTTTTTTACTACCTCTGTAGAGTCTAGCCCTGAAAAGATCAAGAAGACAAAGTCAAAACAATCAAGCAATTCAAAGTCTTCTAAGAGCAGACAAGAGAGCAGTGAAGATGAGAAACAAAAACCAGAATCTTCTAGTTTGACACGGTGGCTATCAGCTGTATCCAGTAAATCTCCTTCAAGACTACACTCCACCAGGTCATCGTCAAGAGGAAGCAGAACAGTTAATCATAAGTCTGAAAGAAAAGAAGAGAAGAGAGAACCTGAACAAAACAAAGACTCGGAACTTGATAGTGACCCGGAACTTGATAGCGAGGATGAGGATGTTTCTGATGAATTTGACTTGGAAGGTGTGGACCATAGATTTTCTTCCAAGGTCCAGGAGCAGATATTGCAGTTCTTCCAGGAGGCTTCAGTGGATGAATTGAATTTGTTATCTGGCTGCTCATTGAAAAAAGCCCAGAAAATAATTTCACTCAGACCATTTAACACATGGAAAGATGTGGTAAGGATTTTTTTGTGGAAGATGTGGTAAGGAGTAGCTTTTATAAGCAATCAGGTTGCCTGATCTATTGACTGAAACGTTTTCCATTCTTGTAGTGTTTGTACTCATGTGAAGTGCAGTGGTGTCCGGTTTATACTTGTTAAAATTGACCGTTTTATTTTCAGTGCTGTTCACAGTAGTGTCAACACTCAGCATTCTCATTTATTTTTAAGAGATATTTAGAGGTTCTTTAAAATCACTAGCAATAAATACATCACCATACTGGTTCACTAGGTCACAGATTAACAATCCAATCAGTCTAAAGACAATATGGGGAAGATAATAAACCAAGTAAAGCTCATCGCTCATTTTTATCAGATTATTTATTTATTTATTTATTTATTGTTATTTTTCCCCCCAAAAAATATTCAGTAACTCAGCTGTATCCAGAGAGATGATAGGACTTTTCCCATGTATTATATAAGCTGGGACAGGGAAAATGTGTTTTAGAAGTTCATTTAGAAATGCTGAACTCTAGGCATTTGCCAGTCAATATTCTTTGCTTGTGTGTGACACTGCTGTTTTCTACCTGCAGAATAAGCAGTTCTATAAGGATAATGGCTTGTCTATGGATTTGGTATATAGCTGTAAGGATGTGCTGAAGGAAAGACTAGTACTGAAAAAGCTCATGAACAAGTGTGCAAGCATAGCCAAGAACATGACCAAAGACGTATCCATGGTCATAGAAAATTGCATGGGCTCCATGAAGCAGCCAACTAACCTCAACAAGAAGTGAGCTTATATTTACTAAATACTTCTTGTGAAATTTGCTCATGAAAACATTTAAAATGGTCCCTAATTAATTCTAAAATATGATTTTATAAAAACAATTTTAAATTACTTTTGTATTTACTCAGGTTGAATTTACAACCATATCAGCTGATAGGCTTGAAGTGGCTTATTCTTTTACACCAGCACAATCTCAGTGGGATCCTGGCTGATGAGATGGTGAGTATGATTTCTTTTGTTTGACTTTAGAGTAGTTTATCGTTTCAAGCAAGTATAAGCACGTTATCGAAGTCTATTTAATGAATGGTGGAATGGACATTTAATCACTTTAGGTTTGGACAAATTAGGTGAAGGTTATGTCCTGCTGCATTTTGAGAGTTTGAGTAACACTAGAATTTGTGCTAATATTTTTATTTATCTGTTCTAATAAATCTAACATACAGGCAAAGATGCAAAAGGTCTGAATAATCTGTATTTAATTTTCTTGTTCCCCTTCAGGGTTTAGGAAAGACAATTCAGGCAATTTCATTTTTGGCCTATCTTTATCAGAAGGGGATTAAAGGACCTCACCTAATCACTGTACCCTCTTCCACAGTGGGTAAGACCTCTCTCTCTCTCTCTCTCTCTCTCTCTCTCTCTCTCTCTCTCTCTCTCTCTCTCTCTCTCTCTCTCTCATATTAAATATTTATATCATTTTCTTAGCTTTATGTTAATTAAATTATGTATTTAAATTTAATATCACACTGGAAAACTGCTTTGCAGAATACTCAGAATACAGAATAATCAGGTGGTACTCATGGTACAACATACTTTCATTAACTTTCTTATCAGCAAGTTCATACCAGCACTTGGGTATTATGTACTGCATTATCTTGGGGAAATGGAGTTAAGATTTATAACCGCATTTATATATTTTCATGTAAAACAGCTTTCAATTAATGCTTAACATTTCAAAGGGGGAAAAAAAGGCTAAAATAGCAGAGCTCATTGGGGTTTGTATGCTGTATTTGGGGTTTCTGGAGTTTGTATGCTGCTCATCTCATAGCTATTAAGAAGCCCAGCACATCATGTAAATCAAACATGGTATAACAGAGTAAATCATGAGCTATAAATCTATCTTTCAGCCTATACTTTAATAGAGTTTGTGCCATACATACAAGAGACAAACATACAACTGAAACAAGCAATATGTTGTACATATTAGGAGGGTTAGGAGGGTAACAAGGGGTTCAAAAATCGTTCAAAATTTCATGAAATTGTGGCACTTTTTTAAATAAATAAATATCTCACAGCTGAAACAAAATTTGCAGACTTTTATCTTTTGTCTATATTTTGCATGTATTAGCTCAGCTTCATATCAGCATATTTGAAATAAACTTTCTCTCCCTACAGATAACTGGGTAAGAGAGCTAGCGCTGTGGTGTCCCAGCCTGAAGGTCATTGTTTATTATGGTGGGTAAATTACTATCATTCTATATTCTTTTAATTTCTCAAATTTTAAGAAGCAATAGAATTTAGACACTGCTTATAAAAGTCTTTGTATTTCACACTGGTACATTTACGTCTATTCTAATGCATTCCTAGGCTCTGTAGAGGAGCGTAAATACCTCCGCCATGATATTCTCAACAATCAAGTGGAATTTAATGTCATTGTGTCTACGTAAGTTAGTGGAGTCAATTGTGATCATGCCTTCACTTTTATTGGACATCATTTATGACCACAATGTTCTTGAGCAATTTTCTGGTTTCATGTTCTTTGGATGTTTTATTTATTTATTTATTTATTTATTTTGCAGATATAACTTGACTATAGGCAATGAAAATGACCGCAGTCTCTTCCGCAAGTTGAAGTTGCAGTATGCTGTGTTTGATGAGGGTCACATGTTGAAAAACATGAACTCGCTACGCTACCGCCATCTCATGGCCATCCGTGTTAGTGCAGTTTGATCTGGCATAAGGAATTGACATAACTTGTGCATAAATATTTCTTTTCAAAAGCATTTCAATTTAGGTGGGACTTCTAAATTGAATATTTATTTGTTTCCTCTAGGCTGAACAGAGATTGTTGCTCACTGGAACACCTTTACAAAACAACCTACTAGAACTCATCTCTCTGCTTAACTTCATTATGCCCTCCATGTTCTCTAGCAGCACTTCACAGATTTCCAAGATGTTCTCCACGGTAGGGCAAGTGCCAGTGGTGGGAGGATTTTATTTGTAGGTCCGCAAGTTTAAAGCTTTAGCAAACAGTTTTAAAGAAGCAGTAGCCTGTCTTGTGGTATTGTGTAAAAAAAATAATTTTAATGGTGTGACATTTTTTGCCATGTGAATGCCATAGAAATAAACTTTCTAGTTAACAGGTTTAGAACATGGATCTGATGAGAATCTGAAAACTACTGATTCATTTGCAGTAGATGATGGATAGTGATTAGGAATTACTATTGCATTAAATACATTTTTTTTGCTGTCTTCCCTGATTATATATTGGCTTAGTTAAGTAATAATTAAATAGTTGTTATGCACGATATTTATCATGCCATTGTCTGTTAGAAATCGTCAGAAGAGGAAAGTAGTTTCCATAAAGAAAGAATTGCCCAAGCCAAGCTCATCATGAAGCCCTTCATCTTGAGACGAGTCAAGAGTGAGGTAATTGCTAAAATCTGAATTTTGGATAATAACCTGGTGCTGTTGCCAATACTTAAAGCATTTGAGCATTTAAGAAGTAATCTGTGTAATTCCATAGGTGCTGAAAGAACTGCTGCCCAAGGTGGAGAAGATCAAAATGTGTCCCATGAGTGATGCTCAGCAGCAACTGTATGATGATCTTTTCCGAAGGCTCAAGAAGACTGTTAAGACTGGAGAGAGTATGTGCTTTACAAAAATGTGCATATTTTACACATAAAAAAAAAGTACATATTTACATATCAATTGAATTTAATATCCATGAATAAAAAAATATACACCTGTGTCTGTGATTTTAGAGCGAGACATGAGTAATGTGATGATGCAGTTAAGAAAGATGGCCAACCATCCACTGTTGCACCGGCAGTACTATACTACAGAGAAGCTTGAGGCCATGAGCCGAGCCATGCTGAAGGTCAGCACTTGTTCTTTGTGTTCGATTGAACAGTGTTATGTGGATAGTTTAAAACTATGCTGATTGTATAATTGCCTGTTTTTATTTATTTATTAGGTCATTTCTTTTTAAGACATTATCAGATAGCTGTCTAAATTAATTGCTCTTCTAATTTTGTGTCACTTTTTTTTAGGAACCAACACATTTTGATGCAGACCCTGAATTGATCCAGGAGGACATGGAGGTGATGTCAGACTTTGAGCTGAATAATCTTTGTAAGGAATACAGCTCCATTTCCAAGTTTCAGCTGGATAAAGAGCTCATTCTGGACTCTGGAAAGTTTTCCCTGCTTACTAAGTTATTAGCCAAGCTCAAGGAGAAGGTAATGAAGGGCTTTGAAATCTATATGACGGTCGTTTTGTGTCCTCCTCATTTGTAGATTTTTTCATTTTAGCTCTGATGTTAAACATTTTCTTTTCAGGGTGACAGAGCAGTGCTCTTTAGCCAGTTCACCATGATGCTGGACATTGTGGAGGTTCTGCTGAAACACCTTGGTCACCAGTATGTTCGGCTGGATGGCTCCACTCCTATGACAGAAAGGTTAGCGTGCATGTTCCTCACCATATATACATTTTTTATATATATCACCTTTTCCACTAGTGGGTTAATTCTTCTTTCTCTTCACTGCCATTTTTGGCATCTTTTCTCCTTTTTTGTCTAGAATTGGCCTCATAGACAAATACAACACAGACCCTGAAATATTTGTCTTCCTTCTGTCAACTCGTGCTGGTGGCCAGGGGATCAACCTCGCCTCTGCTAATGTAGTAATTCTTCATGATATCGACTGCAATCCTTTCAATGACAAACAAGCAGAAGACCGCTGTCATCGAATGGGGCAGCGCAGGTTAGTAGATTGTTACCAGAGTTGACCATGTGAACGTTTTTTCAGGATGCCATGCAGACATACCAGGAATGTGTAGATCACGTCGTATTTATGCTGCAGTGTTGCCTATTTACAGGACCGTGCAGGTTATAAAACTAATTAGTAAAGATTCCATAGAGGCCTGCATGCTTCGTGTAGGGCAGGAGAAACTCAAACTTGAACAAGACATGACTACTGATGATGGTGAGCTCAAGCCATATAAAATACCTTGCACAAACTTTTACCACTTTAGTAAATAGCAAAAATTTAATGGTGTTTTATTTCCCTTCCAGGTGAAGAGGGCTCCATGTCAGAGGATGTGGCTGAGCTGTTAAAAGTATCACTTGGCTTTTGACAAAAGCGATGAGAATAGAAAACATGCACCACAGCTAAATAGCTGAGCCAGTAAAAACACTGACTACACATGCACTTGCTAGCCATAAAGGCGGTAAAAAGTAGCTGTGTCACTTTGTTTGACTGAAAATTAACCACTTTGTACTTTCCTGATATTTACTTTTCTCTTTCATATCCTTGTTTTGGCTAATATTGAAAATATAGCACTGAATGTTTGACTGCTTCAGGGTTAAGATGACATTTGTGCCGGTAGTTCTTAAGCCTGTCTTTTTTGTTTAGTTTTAACCGTACTATAGTTGATGTATTATATATTGTTGTACATGTCAAATAAAGACAATTTTTATTAGTTTTTTTGATTTAAGTACCAAGTCTAAAACCAATGACTGCATAATTGGTGGCTGTTGTGACTGGGAACAGAGAAACAGTGAATCTAGAATGTCAAAGTACTTCTGGTAGCTGGTGTCAGTGCAACCCTGTATATTCCCATTGACGGGAATCATTTAAGATTATTACTTGAGGAATTTATTTATTTAAGATGTTCTGACCTTGCCTGTCTGAAATGTTATGGTATAACTAGCAAACCAATGTGAGTAAACTAAGTGGTAAATCAAGGCATCAAATTCTAGCTAAATATCTCAACAATTTATTCCAATTCGCTTTTCACTGACATTGTTTAACATTCAAAGGTGGTAAAGTCACTAGTTTTTGTATGTACTAAACCAACAGATTAAACAGCCTGAATGAGCCTAATCTTGTTACTGAATGAGTCGGTAACTTACTACCGGAGTCAGCTCGATTCAGATAGTCCCTCCTCTCATAAAAAGTAGATTGTGTTGATTGTAAATGTGGACTCCTGTGTATTGTATGTTTTCAATTTTTGGAATTTGTATTTCATACATACCAGATTGACTAGTCTCACTAGTATATGGTAGCTTAGATGGTCATGACTCAAAACTCCTTAATCTTTCCCAGCAGCAGATATCTTAATATGATTGTACAAGTTTGACACTTTAGCAGTTTACATATTAAGATGTACGGTCCACTTGTAGTTGAGTGGCAGGATCCCATGCTCTCATTGTCACAGCCTGGGTTTGATTCCTAGGCAGAGAGCTAACCCAGACACTGGGGGGTTAACTCGTTGTTGGTCCCAAGCCCTTATAAAATAGGAGGTTTGTGTCAGGAAGGATATCCGGCATAAAACCTGTGCCAAAATAAAATGTGCTGACCAGAATATCTGTTGTAGGGACCTTGAACCGGGAGCAGGCGAAAGAGCAACAACATTAATATGCACAGGGCTGGCTACAGATTTGACCACCTTCCCAGCCTTAGTCAGGCTGACCTGTATTTATAAAGATGGATATATATATGGTATCATTCATATAAGTGTTTACACAGGAAATTTGGTATTCATGAAAATTATTTTATTTTGGTAGACCATCCATATCCTAATCATGCTCTTGAATGTTTGCAAATTTACACAAGAGAAAGTAATGTTAATTCTTTCTTGACTTTAAATCATTCGTTTATCTTGGCTCATAAACAGTCCCATTGTAACAGTTTACTTCATTTGGCAGATACCCATTGCAGTCTCTAGCAAAATCACATCCGCATTCTAGTTCACAAATTCAATTCAGGAGTTTTTTGGTGTTATTGAAAACAATTAAATAATTAACAGGGTAATTATGAGCCTGGTTTTCATGTTTACAATTATCCAACAACTTTCATAAATGTAAATACACAATTAAAATTAACTTTAGACCTTTTATCTACTTACTTGTAAGTGAATTAATGGAATCACAAAAAACCCCACACTCAGACCATGGAGCAGGGGAACAGCCAACTTCTTTAATTTCTGATCTTTTAAAATGGGGGGCCACATAAAAAAAGTGCTGTAATTCCTACACCATTCACCATATTTGGGTGTAAATAATATTTGAGCTCATATTCAGTACTTTTCCATTCATATATACTACATTACTCCGTCCAGGGTGTATCCTGCCTCGATGCCCGATGGTACAGGCTCCTCGTGACCCGAGAAGTTCAGATAAGCGGTAGAAAATGAATGAATGAATGATATATTACATTACACAGTTAAAATGACAAGAATGGTATGTTCAAATATTTACAGACCTCACTATATATATGCAGTACAAAATTCTTTTTAATCCAGAAATATTGCTGCAAAATCAACAGGTAGGTTTTCCTGTAGTCATGGTTCCATTTAGAAAGTGCTGACAGTAGTAAACAATCTAAAACTGGTGCATTGTACATATCTACTCTTATTGGTTATTTGAAGCATAGATACATAAAAAAGCTAAAGCAAAAGAAAAATGTTATTTTTTCTCATGGATCCATCTCAGGCTTTTGGGGAGTAATGTTGACACCAGTGGCCATCCAGGTAAGCATCACACTGGGTGCTGTACGTGAAAAAAAAGACTCCGCTGCTTAAGCTACAGCTATTTGATTGAGTTCCACGTTCAGGGTAGATGGAACACTTTCCCAACAGGTCATCAAACCTTACATCACTATCCCACACTTCAATCAATAACACATGACCGAATTCTATTGAACCAAAATTGAAAGTAATGTCCCATACTGGATTGTTATTATTCATTACTATGTTTGTTTCCTTATACATGTTATTGTACCACACTTTGACATAGGCATCGGTTTGACTGAAAAAGTCAGCGTTGAGACCACTGGCACCTTGCACAGTCACTCTCAAGGTGCCACGACCTGTTCGCAGAGGGCAGCAGTTGTGGTCCAAGTTTGGTGTTGGGTTGCATTTGTGGTACTGATTCTGCTCCAAAGGAATCATGTTCTCTTCAATGTACTCAGACACGGCCTTACTGAGGCTGGCACTCAACTCTGAGTCAGCAACCAGATGATGGAGGGGGACAATGGCATATGAAATTATATCTGGGTTTTCACGCAAGCTATTGAACCAGTTTGCATACGTGTCATCTAGACTTTCACCACCCAGGACCTCCAACTTCTTTGTCAAGAAGTCCTGATAGAAGCCCATGTTTATGTTATCCTTGAGAATCTTTGAGCATTTATTATAATATGATATGTTTGCAGGTGGAAACCCTAGAGCAATTTTTAATTCAATTTTCAGACAGTTCTGTATATCAAACTCCAGAAACCCCTTTTGGGTTGCAAGGCAAGTTCGGAAGGCTGTGACTTGTCTCATGCGTCCTCCTAATTTGACATAACGAATGTAGTGGGTCCCATACGTATCAATAATCCTCTGATACTGGGACTTAGTTTTCACACCGTAGTTTCTAGGTAGTTGATGTAAACGTTTTTTAAATTCTGCACTGAGCTCTGGATGATCCATTACTCTGTAGCTGAAAAAAAGAAGTGAAATAAAAGACATTGTTTTTGTTCTGATTTGCTACCTTAATATGATGTAAGACTCAAGGTTTTGCCTGGACAATGTGGCAACTCCAGTTATGAAGAAAATCCCCGAACTTTCCCTTTTTAAGTTGAGCTTAAATTATTCCTAGTTGAGTACTAAAAGCATATTTTACCCCTGGACCTCTTATTTATTGACTATAAATAATTTTCCTACTTTGCATTCTCATTCCATTGAGCAGAAGAGACAGTTTCAATCTGACCAAGAGCATGGATTATTGCTGCAAAGCTGCTGAAGCCAAATGACTGAAATGAATGCTGCTGGTGGACAAGAATAGAGCTACAAGCATATTAAGTATTGTGGGTAAACCTGCACTGCACATAAGCCAAATGTAAAAGAGCAGATGCAACAGAATGATACACTGTATAATGATACAGTACTAATACCATTGCATATTTACTCATGGCCTTCAAGAACATAATGCCCTGGAAATTCAAGAAAGACCATTCCGACAATTGACATGTAATTTGAGGCTGTGCTTAAAGGCCAAAAATTACATTTATTACAAATAGTCTTGTTGCTATCTACATGGGCCATTTTAAGCTAGTCTTATTCAGATTGCCAATATAATTTTGTTTAAATTCTCTGACTGGACACATTTGTCTATTGCTACACCCACAGCATCAGAAGCTTTGGAAATGAGCAGATGCACACCTTTGTGTTGGAGAGGTAGCTACATACCCAGGGCATTGCAGTCAGGAGTCTTTCAGCTAATATGTGTATAGAGATCAGGGAATTCAATACGTGGTTCAGATGATTTGGATGTCCTTTGCCAGAGAAGAAGACAGTCTGCTGGCAAACAGACAGACAACATGCTGTCCAGTGTGGTTCGAGGACAGAACTGAAACAAGGGCTCTCTGTCATAATGTCTCACTTCACAAAGAATATTCATTCTACTGCTGCCAGTGTTATGAAAGGCACTGCAGTGCACCAGACAGACTGTGCAGCTGGTATTGTTGATAGCCACATTTTGGCCAAGCAGACCATAGTTTTTCTTATTATTGATGTTCTTGATGAACCTTGTGCCCATCTGAAAGGACTTTCTACCCCAGACACAATAATCCCTATATCTATATACAGTATAGTGAAATGGGGCTTACACCTGGGAGCAAGCCCAGGGTATAAGTAAGCTTGAAAAGGGATCCAACCTACTCTTGTAAGCATTCATGCTTTATCTAGGTGTTGGTTCTATGCACACATCTGTGTTTTTGCAGTCAGGTTTAAGCAGAGACATTCTCTTTAGAAAACAGCAGGTGGCATGCTAACACAGTGGGTACCATTGCTGCTTCACTGCTCCAGGCTCCTAGCTTCAATCTTGGGTTTTTGTTACTGCTTTTCTCTTCATGTTCCTATTGTTTTTTTCTCATGGGGTTCCTCCCACAGCCTTGCTGGTAGAAAGAATGGCTGTTTAATTGCACATTGGTATGAATATGGACTGGCTTTTTATTCTGGATGAATTCTCACACCTTCTTCCCAGTGGTGTTTAGATAGTCTACACTAAGGAAGATTACCAGATTGATCAGAATAGTCAGATACAACATGCCTGACATTCATACACTATCAGGAGGTAACAATTAACAACTTTGCTTTTAGTACTCAGCTACAAAATTGAACATATGGGGAAATTTGGACTAGTTCTGGAAAGGACAATGCCCTGGCAGTCCCCCATTTCATCACACAGCTACAGTTATTTACTATACTTACTTACGTGACCTACCTTTTCAAACAAAAACTCTTTGGATTTAACAGAACAGCTCTGTGCTTTTTATTTTCATTTCCTCCTTTTCATTTTAGCTGACTATGTTGAAGTGAAAAAAGACCCACATGTTTCTGCTTAGGTAAGGAGTCATGTGGCAGATACCACAGAAAAACGTGTCATATGTGTTTACCTGTAATAAGTGCAGCTGATCTCATGGAGAGCAAAGGTCACCTTGTCCATCATGTGCTGCTCTCGGGCAAACTTGGCTATGTCTGAGTGACTCCCTCCTAAAACAGCTTTACCCCAATCATCCAGGGTAAGGTCCACTCGCCAGTTATTGTTGATTAGTGATGTGGAGCTTTTAATAAGCGAATCTATGGAATAATGAAGAGAACTTGACAGCTCTTTTCTACATTGTCTGGATTGACGCCAGTCCACAACGGTCAAGGGAAGTTTCTGCACCTGTCCTTGTTGGAAGTGGTTCTTGCACACAGTACATGTGTTGTTGTCATATCTGTAAGATCTGACATTTATCAAATAGGCACCTTTGCGTCTCAGGCTGACTACATCAAATCCTTCACCTGCAAGGTTGTAACCGGGCACAAAGGGTGCTTTCTCACATTCTGTCTCTGTTCCCAGGTAGCATGCTGAGCTTTGATTACAAAGGGTCAAAATTGTGGTGATACAGACTAATAAGTGAAGACCAGTGCATTTATGAAGGCCCATGACTGCTTCTAAAAAGAGATAAGACATGGTTTATGTAAGAATACTATTCCCTGTGTATAAAAAAATACCATTGCATTTTTGTTGTCTTCTTCTTCTCCTTCTTTTGTCTGTTCCCTTTAGCGGTTGCCACAACGAATCATCTGTTCCCAATCATTGCTTTTTTGTTGTAATTAGAGTATTTACTGAGACCGAATAGACAAAAGCTTATTTCAGATGCACACACAGTGCCTGTTTACAGAATAGGTAATGGCTATTTTACTCTTATTTTCAGTTGAAATTCCACTTCTTTCTCAGTAATGTAAGATTATTACAAATAAAATCACACTTACCTTCCACCAGTGCAAAATTATCCAACATATTTAGATCATCTTCAGGAAGTTTTAACCACAAACCCAAATGACACTCAGTCGACTCAAGTCAACTATATCTTACATTAAGCTAATAATCTCTTTTCAAAATGAAAATTAATTTAAAAGGTATTTTGTGATAAATACCCACATGCTGTTATGATGTCACTTTCTCCAGTTCTATGAATGCTCCAGCTGAAAAGAATCTCCCTGGAAGACAGGCATTTGCAGGGAGTGTTTTTCTTTCTCCCTGCTTTTTCCAATGTTGACAGAATTCATATGTTAACTGGTATTTAGTGTGTTCCAGTTGTACTGTGGGAGGGAGCTTAAGCATTTGCGGTGAGGGTGTGTCACAGTCCCGGGAATGAGACAGGATTTCAAGGGCAATTTCTTTTTTTGTGCTGTACACTGAAGACGTTTATCTTTAAGGTCAAAACAGGTAATATGAGATGACAGATCTGAATTTAAGCTATCATTTTAGATTTTCAATCCATATTGAATGAAGACATGGCAACCTACATCTGCAAGTGATGTTTTACTTATCGACACTGCATTTGTTATTAAAAAAGACCAGATGTGCATGAAAACCAGAGAGCTGTTATTTAGACAAATCAGAGGCATTGCACAAACATTAGTCATAACCAGTACAACAATTTGGAAAGGCAAAAAGAAAGAAAGAAAGAAAGAAAGAAAGAAAGAAAGAAAGAAAGAAAGAAAGAAAGAAAGAAAGAAAGAAAGAAAGAAAGAAAGAAACCACTGGTGTACTAACAGTTGGAATTCAGTTCAAGGAAAACAACAGGAGTTGGTGGAGAATACTGTAAGAGCTGTGAAGAAAAACACAAAAACAACAGCCAGTCATGTTATTAAACACCTCCATAGGGTGGATTGAAGGTATAATTCACCATTTGAAGAAGACTTTGAGAGCAGACATACAGAGACCATACCATAAAATGCAAGCCACTCATCAGCAATAAGAATCAAATGCAATTTGCAAAGAAATGCAGTGATAAGCCACAAAAGTTCTGGAATCAAAATGAACCTCTAACAAAGTGGTAGAGAGGCCAAAGTGTAAAGGAAGAAAGGATCTGCTCATGATCCAAGACTTACAAGTTCATAAGCATGATTTAGGAAGTGTCATGGCTTGAGCTTGCAGAGTTGCTTCTAGAACAGGATCACTCATCTGTATTGATTATGTAACTCATAATGGTGGCAGCAGAATTAACTCAGAATCTTAAAGAAACATTCTGTCTGCTAAATTACTGAGAAATCCATCAAATCTAATTGACACAAAACACACTTTCAACACAACACAGGATTTCATCAGTGGTCAGGTCTGCCTATAGTTGTTCCAGTACTTTAGCTTAGCCAAAAATGGAATGTTCTGCCATTTTTACTGAATGAATCAATAGTAAATCTAGTGATGCTGAAATTCTGATACATCACTTCATATTCATGTCATTTGTGTTCGCACCCAGTTGTCTTCAGTATTTGAAGGTGTGTTCATCTTCATTTGGGTGAAGATAATAGATAAGTATGCATTATTTAAATTTTACACAGCTACTTATATATATATGAAATTGCTAGACAGCTCCAAGCTCACAAGTTGGATCATGTTTGTGTTTTATTCGCTGTTCCTGTGTTTTCTCCAGGATCCCTGATTTCTTCTCAGTTGCCAGAAAATATGTCAGTAGGTGTGTTTGCTACTGTAAATTTTCCCAAGGTGTCCAAGAGTGCATTATTGGTGCGTGTGTGTATAATAAGTCTGTCTGTGTTCTTGTCCTGTTTCTGTCTGCTTCCTTGCCCTGTTGTTAATTGTTTGCTCCGCCCACTTCTTGATTACCATGGACACTAATTGTACTCAATCTTTCCTCCAGGTGTGTCGTCTTTGTCTCTGATTTGTCATTGGTTCCTGTCACCTAAATATACTCTGTTTGTCCGCTTCTCTGATGTTAGTTGTTGTTGTAGTATGTTGTCTGGTTATGTCTCTGTTCCCTGTTTTGCCTGCTTATCTGTTGCTTGTTTTTTGTCATTAAATCTCAGACTGCATTTGGATCCTCATTTGCCTCACCGTGTCTCACCGTGACAGTGTGCATGGTGTAAAGATGAGTAATGGACAGGATTGCCATGTGTGGTGCATTCCTATCTTTTTTTTTAGGGTTCTGTGTGTGTGTGTGTGTGTGTGTGTGTGTGTGTGTGTGTGTGTGTGTGTGTGTGTGTGTGTGTGTATGTATGTATGTATATACACACACACACACACACACACAGTTCCATAGTGATCCAGGATAAGGATTGATAGATAAATTATTTATTTCTTTTAACCAGCCAAGGACTGCCAAAAGGCTTTTGTTGAATGTTTAAGTGCCTATCTGAGTCAATTACATCAAAGCATTATTTGGCTTCTTTAATATATATATTGATTCAAATAGTTAAAGTTGCACCTCTTATTAAAAGGGGTTCGATTTCCGCCTCCGCCTTGTGTGTGTGGAGTTTGTCCGTTCAGGGTGTATCCGCCTGAGAGCACAGGCTCCCCGTGACCCGAGTAGTTCGGATAAGTGGTAAAAAATTAATGAATATCAACAGTTACTTTTGTAGCATTTATTTCTGTATTATTACTCAACTTTTTAAAATTCTGAATTTTTTATTTAACCAGACTTAGTTAGTTGGACAGAATACATTTTTGGAGAATTTGAGTTTATGAGTCTTAAATGAACAGAACAATTGAAACAATATAAAAGTAGCAAGTATACCATTTGCATGACCGGAGACATTTATTATTTACAGTGTGGATAGAAAACAAAACCAATGTCAGTTTGATATTTACCTGCAAATCTGTGTGATGCAATAAGCAAAAAAGTCAAAACATTGTATGCATTGCATATAAAAAAGATGTTCAACATGGATTTTGGGGGGAAAAAAAAAGGATTAGTACCTTTTTTGTGACAAGCTCTTATTACAACTACAGCAGCACCAATCTCAGTAACAAAATGAAAAGTTCTGCATCCCAGACCATGTCAGTGTTGGGTAACTACTCAGCACTTATCATATGCAACATTCACAGGAACCTCTAAAGGAAGTCACATGCTACACAAACAGACCACCGACGATTTTATGTCAACCACCGATGGGGCACATAAACTTGGATGATGTGGTGTGCAGTCAAGTTAGGAAATGACCAGATCACACCTTTTTAGCTATATACCTACGTTGAGGTTGTTAGTGCTATTTGCTGTTAATTGTTGTCATGTTGTTTTATTATACATTTAGCGAGCTTGTCATAAGCTGTTAAGAGCATGGTAAGATATTGTTATTGAAACTAACTAAAGCCTTATTTATTTTTTCAATAGCTTACTGGGTGTATACATTAGAGTTCTAACTAAGGTTAAGTAGGTGTTGGTCTACTGTAACTAGATAAGTTTGATTACATTTTTATTACTCTTTATTAAAATTAAGTGCAAATTCTGTATTTTATTACTGTAAAGCTAGACCAGCTGATAATGAAGCTAAATGGAACTAGATACATTTAATCACAAGCATTTCTGTGTACAATGGTGTGCTTGCGCGAGTGACACTATTGACTTTTGACTGAATTGACGTGGAAACTTCCTCTGTGATTTCCAGCTTTCTCATTCTACACAGTGTCTCTTAAGTTTCTATACATATGGGATTTTAAGTAAAATGGCTTTCAAAATGTTTTAGACTAATTAATTTTTATGTTTCATGTGTATAGAATTAACCAAGTTTACTTTAATATATCACAATCTTACGCTTTCAGTGCTTTGTGAGAACATCTCATTCTGGCTTTTTTCATTTATAAATAGAATATTTAAACAAAAAGATATGTTCTTATTTTTCTTTAGAATTCTTTCACAAAAACGAAAATTCCTAATTTAATGAGCAGCATAATTTCTTTAATTAATAAAAGTACACAGCCACTGTAAATGAAATGAAACATGTTTTTTTAACAATGTATTACAATTGTTTGGTGATTTTATTGATCTGATTTTATAAATGTATAAAGGTAAAATTATAACAACAAGCAAGATATTTAGCTTAATATGAAATATTAATAGCTTGAAGCAGTTAAAAGATTTAGTTAATAGATAATAGTGCGTTGCTAATGTAAATCAGTTTATAACTATTTATTGTATGGAAACAGGAACACTAAGCCAAGAGACTCTGAGCATTATCGTCAGTCAGACTTTCGGTGAGTTGCTCTGTCTGGTTTTCTACAGTACTCTCAATCAGTCGTTCACTTTGAATCTCCTCGTAGCCTTGACCTCTTCTGAGAGCCTTGATCCTCTTCCTCTTTCTCACCACTAACACTGCTACTGCCACAACAAGAGCAATCAAGGCTAGAGCACCGAATACTATGCCAATCGTGTTACTTTGTGACTGAGAGGAATAATTGTCAAATATTTGGGACATTTTTGCAATGTCCCCAGGCTTGGCCAATCTCCACATCTTTGTGTCTTTGATTCTCACCCAAGCCTGGTCTCCCTGAGTCATAACAGCTACAGTGTTTGTAGCTATCATACTGATCACTGGAGGTCTTGTGAAGGGTGGGAGGCGAATGGGAAGTAACTCACCCCCAGTGAAAATGTTTGACTGTACACAGTACATTACCTGACAGCCATCACTTATGGCAACAAGATGTTGGCTGAACTGTGGTGGGCAGCGTGATTGTCCGCCTGAAAGCAAATTTGTAGCCTGGCAGCTAAAGAAACCTCCAAAGGGCACAGAGAATCTTGTTGCTTGCTCATAATCATTGCTCAGACAGATCATAATGCCATTGGATAAAAAATTTAGGTCAAAGAAATTAGGAGGACAGGATCTAGATTTGGTTAATGGGTTTTGTAAAGAAGGGCCATATAGACCACCAAAGAGATATCCAGAAAATTCTGGGGCTTTTTCATTAGTGGAACACCAATAAGTGTCGACTTGTGCACGTTGAACATAATACACATTTCCACATACTTCTTTACAACAGCTAAAAAACAGCCAGCATGAATGACAATGCTGTTGGCACTCATACTTACTATATTGTCTTTCCTGCACTTCTGAGCGCAATAGTGTAGCAGTGTATGGCTGTTGGCAAGAATATGCCTCAGTGGCTGGGTTTTTCACAGCCAGATCCTTGCAGATTTCATTTACATCTGAGGCGAAAAAAGCATTCTGCAGTGGAGTACACTGTTGGTAAACACCACCAAAGCTAAGATTGGTGCTTGGACCCTCACAGGATGCATCATCCATATTTGCTTGGAAATTGAAATTTTTGGAGTCTGGATTAACACACCCAGGATGGGTGTTAATTTTGTAGTAACGATCTATAGCCATAAGCACAGAGTGAGCGAGTTTATTTAGAGTTGGACGCGGGAGGTCTGGAAATGTTGATGGGTTGAGAAAATAATGTAGTGGTAATCCACTACGGTCAATAGCAATTAAATTGTTTAAAGTGCTTTCCTGCCATTTCTGTAGAGTGATTCCAGGATAAAACAAAGCCCCACCATGACTCAGTGTTATGGAATATGTAATGCTACCCCTATATTCGCTCATTTCAGACGTTTCTTGAGATACTTTACTGCCAATATTCAAATTAATTGTGCCAAAAAAACTTCCACCAGCTGTTGCTGTGACTGAGGACTGAGAGGACTGCATATCAGAAACATAAGATGATTTTAAATAGTCTTCCTGCACTAAAGTAGCACCAGCGTCCACACTTGTGATGACATGTGTACCATAATCAAACACCATCTTTTCAGACAGATAGTCAGCCAGACGCGTTTGGTTGTTCTCAATGGCATCTGCAATTTCCTCTGCCTGTCTGGCAAAACGTGCATCCAGGATGAAATCAGGATTTGCCTTTACTGTATACACATGGTTACGCACCTGTAGGAAAACAAGAAGAAGGAATTATGGAATTGAACAGCATTAAACTGGCTTCATCTTTCCCCGTTTTGATTAACTTAGTCCAGTGCACTCTGTGTTCAACACTGACAAACTTTTGCATAAAATATTCTGTTTTATACACACATTATTATCCATATATTATTTGATCTTAGGAGTCCATAGAGACTGACACAATGCATTTTTTAATTCAGGTCAATTCAATTTATTTGTATAGCACTTTTAACAATTCATATTGTCTCACAGCAGCCTAACAGAAGTATAGAAAGTGTAAAATTTAAAAATATTACTTTAAAATACTATATAACATCTATCCCTAATGAGCAAGCCGGAGACGACGGTGACAAGGAAAAACTCCCTCAGATGATATGAGGAAGAAACCTTGAGAGGAACCAGACTCAGAAGGGTATCTCATCCTCATTTGGGTGACACTGTACAGTAAATAATGTAAATGTAAATAATGTCATTTCTACAACAGTTTATATAGCCTGAGGAACTAATGGGTCAGTGCAAACTCTGAGTTCACTATGGACTAACACTAATTCCTTCCTGCCAAAACAATCAATCGCACATCAATATTCTATTTTTTCATATTTAGATTTCTTCCTGTCATTCTAATTATTAATTTACTGTTTAAAGTAGTGTTTTTAAAGAGTAGACAAAGTTTTCACTTGAATGTTAGTTGTATATCTTGCTTGACTTTACCTGTGTCTTAGCTGTGACTGAATTATCCTTCACTTGATGGGTTTTCATGCGTTTGCTCTCAGCAGAGAACTTGCCGTTCACCATCTTTTCAAAGGAAGCCTCGATGTTGATTGACCCTGAAGTGGAGCTTTTCTGTTCAAGCCATGAACCGATGATCTCCGAGTTCATCTCTACTAAGCTCACCTTCTGAGGAATGACAAATATATCATCTGGAATGATGTAAATGCCATCCTCTGTAGACTGGCATTGTGAATAGCTCAGATTCATCACTCGACCCATATCCAAGTTGCGCAAGTTGTCCCAGCCTCCACCAGGGAGAACCTCGAGTGCTAGTGCGCTAAGGTTTTTTCGGCACTCACGAAGCCCATTGCTTGAATGAGGTATTGGATGAAAATCAGCAGCACTGATAAATGCAAAGACAGACAACAGAGATAACCAGTGTGAGCCCATGATTTTCAGCAGAGACTATTGTGAATCATGGTTGTTTTTCAGCTTGTCAGCCTCTTTGTTGTCACATGATGGCCGTGTTTTAGTTACCGAGTCAAAAAACATTCACACAGTTTTTTTGTTTTACATGTTAAGACATGTTTTCTCAAGGTCTCCTAACCAAACCAACAAGATCTACCACTTTCCCCAAAGAGAACAAACAATTGATGTTATAGATCAGTCATGCAATAATAACAGCATGTGTGCAAGGAAATTAGAAACCTGATAAAATAATGAATAATATCCTTCAGAGGAAATGAATAGAGAATATTAGCACAGCTGTGATTGCCACAGGTGTGTGCGTGTGTGTGTGTGTGCGTGCGTGTGTGCATACATATGCGTGTGTGTGTGTGTCTGTTTGTTTGTTTGTTTGTCTTTCTGAAGAGAGCGAGGCCTTCTCAAGTCGTCAAGTCAAGTCACCTTTATTGTCACATCCCCACAGCACATGTGCCATGGTGAGCGAGATCCAGAATTTGCAGAACAAATTTACATAGAGTAGTTAAGAAACAGAATTTACATACAGGTGAAATGTGCAAATGTGGTAATGTGCTCATACATAGTCAGTACTACTAGACAGATTTACAATGCACTACACATTATATACAGTATGTACTTATATATATATATATATATATATATATATATATATATATATATATATATATATATATGTAATTCTCCAAACAATTCTCCAAACAATCTGAAATTCTGCAGTGAGAAGGATTATTTATAAATACTTTAGACAGCAAAATAAGCAAAAGATTAAAAAAACAGCTTTCATGGAAGGCTGGCTAGGAAAATGCCCCTACTTTCCAAAAGAATATGACAGCATTAAAAGTTGTAGAACAATATCCTTTAAATGAATGAGATCAAGGTGAAGGTGTTTGGTTTTGCAGTCACAGGACTGCGATGAACTCCACCAAACTGTTCAGTAAGGTAATTGTGATGTTTCCAGCAGCTTAAGCTGGGCCAAAACCAGCAAACATCTGAATGGCTGAAATAAATAATTCAAGGTGTTGGAATGGTCCAAACCGCAACCCCACTGAGATGATTTGGCAGGATATTAATCGAGCTGGGCATAAACAAATGGCCCCAAACAGCAATAAAATAAAGCAGTGTTAAGCTTAGACTTAAATTCCTACAGAAAACATTTACTTCAAGCTACAAGTTACTATAGGTCGTTCTACATGTTACTGAATTAGGCGGTGTACATATTTTTTCCGGTTGCTGTTATTTTTTCGGGTTTCTGGTTGCTGCTTTCTTAGATATTCATATATTTTTGTTGTTATTTGAGGTTATTTGTTTGTTAATAGTACTTGATGAGAACCATACAATTGTTGTTTAGGCCAAGGAGGCTTTCTATTACACATGACAATATGTTCTTTTTAAACATCTCATTCAAAAGTTAGATCTCTTTTCTTTGTTCTATAAACCTACACACTTCTGCGAAGGCTTTTTACTAAATTGTGGCTGTGAGGATTTGTCCATTCAGCTACAAGAGCTTTAGCACTGATGTTGCACGAGGCCTGTGGTTCATTCAGTGCTCCATTTCATTCCAAAGGTGTTCACTGAGGTTGAGATTAGGGCTCTATTCAAGACATTCAAATTCTTTAATGCTTGCCAACCTTGATAATGCAGGAACATGTTTGGGCCTCTGAATTGCAGTGAAGGAAAACTGTAATGTTACAACATACAAAAACATTCTAGACTTCTGTGCACTTCCAACTTTGTAAGCGGTTCTTGCACACAGTACATGTGTTGTTGTCAAATTTGTAAGATCTGACATTTATCAAATAGGCACTTTTGCATCTCAGGCTGACTACATCAAATCCTTCACCTGCAAGGTTGTAACCGGGCACAAAGGGTGCTTTCTCACATTCTATCCCTGTTCCCAGGTAGCATGCTGAGCTTTGATGACAAAGGGTCAAAATTGTGCTGATACAGACTAATAAGTGAAGACCAGTGCATTTATGAAGGCCCATGACTGCTTCTAAAAAGAGATAAGACATGGTTTATGTAAGCATACCATTCCCTGTGTATAAAAAATATACAATTGCATTTTTGTTGTCTTTTTCTTCTCTTTCTTTTGTCTGTTAGCGGTTGCCACAACGAATCATCTGTTCCCAATCATTGCTTTTTTGTTGTAATTACAGTATTTATTGAGACCGAATAGACAAAAGCTTATTTCAGATTCACACACAGTGCCTGTTTACAGAATAGGTAATGGCTATTTTACTCCTATTTTCAGTTGAAATTCCACTTCTTCTTCAGTAATGTAAGATTATTACAAATAAAATCACACTTACCTTCCACCAGTGCAAAATTATCCAACATATTTAGATCATCTTCAGGAAGTTTTAACCACAAACCCAAATGACACTCAGTCGACTCGAGTCAACTATATCTTACATTAAGCTAATAATCTCTTTTCAAAATGAAAATTAATTTAAAAGGTATTTTGTGATAAATACCCACATGCTGTTATGATGTCACTTTCTCCAGTTCTATGAATGCTCCAGCTGAAAAGAATCTCCCTGGAAGACAGGCATTTGCAGGGAGTGTTTTTCTTTCTCTCTGCTTTTTCCAATGTTGACAGTATTCATATGTTAACTGGTATTTAGTGTGTTCCAGTTGTACTGTGGGAGGGAGCTTAAGCATTTGCGGTGAGGGTGTGTTACAGTCCCGGGAATGAGACAGGATTTCAAGGGCAATTCTTTTTTGTGCTGTACACTGAAGACGTTTATCTTTAAGGTCAAAACAGGTAATATGAGATGACAGATCTGAATTTGAGCTGTCATTTTAGATTTTCAATCTATATTGAATGAAGACATGGCAACCTACATCTGCAAGTGATGTGTTACTTATTGACACTGCATTTGTTATTAAAAAACACCAGATGTGCATGAAAACCAGAGAGCTGTTATTTAGACAAATCAGAGGCATTGCACAAACATTAGTCATAACCAGTACAAGGTTTGGATTGAAGGTATAATTCACCATTTGAAGAAGACTTTGAGAGCAGACATACAGAGAGCATACCATAAAATGCAAGCCACTCATCAGCAATAAGAATCAAATGCAATTTGCAAAGAAATGCAGTGATAAGCCACAAAAGTTCTGGAATCAAAATGAACCTCTAACAAAGTGGTAGAGAGGCCAAAGTGTAAAGGAAGAAAGGATCTGCTCATGATCCAAGACTTACAAGTTCATAAGCATGATTTAGGTAGTGTCATGGCTTAAGCTTGCAGAGTTGCTTCTGGAACAGGATCACTCATCTGTATTGATTATGTAAGTCATAATGGTGGCAGCAGAATTAACTCAGAATCTTAAAGAAACATTCTGTCTGCTAAATTACTGAGAAATCCATCAAATCTAATTGACACAAAACACACTTTCAACACAACACAGGATTTCATCAGTGGTCAGGTCTGCCTATAGTTGTTCCAGTACTTTAGCTTAGCCAAAAATGGAATGTTCTGCCATTTTTACTGAATGAATCAATAGTAAATCTAGTGATGCTGAAATTCTGATACATCACTTCATATTCATGTCATTTGTGTTCGCACCCAGTTGTCTTCAGTATTTGAAGGTGTGTTCATCTTCATTTGGGTGAAAATAATAGATAAGTATGAATTATTTAAATTTTACACAGCTACTTATATATATATATATGAAATTGCTAGACAGCTCCAAGCTCACAAGTTGGATCATGTTTGTGTTTTATTCGCTGTTCCTGTTTTCTCCAGGATCCCTGATTTCTTCTCAGTTGCCAGAAAATATGTCAGTAGGTGTGTTTGCAATTAGTTACCATGGACACTAATTGTACTCAATCTTTCCTCCAGGTGTGTCGTCTTTGTCTCTGATTGTCTCTGCTTTGTCATTGGTTCCTGTCACCTATATATACTCTGTTTGTCCACTTCTCTGGTGTTAGTTGTTGTGGGTGTAGTATGTGGTCTGGTCATGGCTCTGCTCTGTTTTGCCGTCTTATCTGTTTTTTTGTCATAAAATCTCAGACTGCATTTGGATCCTCATTCGCCTCTTTGCCTCACCGTGACAGTGTGCATGGTGTAAAAATGAGTAATGGACAGGATTGCCATGTGTGGTGCATTCCTATCTTTTTTTTAGGTGTGTGTGTGTGACCAGCATGACACTAAATAGGTAGTAGTATCGGCGACTTTCTACTTAAGTTCATGTCAGAGCCCATACTTCTTTACTTTAACTTGAGTAAAAGAGTGTAGTCACTACTTCTACTTTTACTGGAGTCTTTTTAAAAAATGAGTATCTGTACTTCTACTTGAGGTGTGTGTGTGTGTGTGTGTGTGTGTGTGTGTGTGTGTGTGTGTGTGTGTGTGTGTGTGTGTGTGTGTGTGTGTGTGTGTGTGTGTGTGTGTGTGTGTGTGTGTGTGTGTGTGTGTGTGTGTGTGTGTGTGTGTGTGTGTGTGTGTGTGTGTGTGTGTGTGTGTGTGTGTGTGTGTGTGTGTGTGTGTGTGTGTGTGTGTGTGTGTGTGTGTGTGTGTGTGTGTGTGTGTGTGTGTGTGTGTGCTTTTAACCAGCCAAGGCCTGCCAAAAGGCTTTTGTTGAACGTTTAAGTGCCTATCTGTATATCTGAGTCAATGACATCAAAGCATGGGTATTTGGCTTCTTTAATATATATTGATTCAAATGGTTAAAGTTGCACCTCTTATTAAAAGTGGTTCGATTCCCGCCTTCGCCTTGTGTGTGAGGAGTTTGCATGTTCTCCCCATGCCTCGGGGGTTTCCTCCCCTTGTCCAAAGACATGCATGGTAGGTTGATTGGCATCTCTGGAAAATTGTCCGTGTGTGCCCTGCAATGGGTTGGCACTCCCTTCAGGGTGTATCCTGCCTTTATGCCCGATGACGCCTGAGAGCACAGGCTCGATGTGACCCGAGTAGTTCGGATAAGTGGTAAATTAATGAATATCAACAGTTACTTTATAGCATTTATTTCTGTATTATTACTCAACTTTTTAAAATTCTGAATTTTTTATTTAACCAGACTTGGTTAGTTAGACAATACATTTTTGGAGAATTTTTGAGTTTATGAGTCTTAAATGAGCAGAACAATTGAAACAATATAAAAGTAGCAAGTATACCATTTGCATGACCGGAGACATTTATTATTTACAGTGTGGATAGAAAACAAAACCAATGTCAGTTTGATATTTACCTGAAAATCTGTGTGATGCAATAAGCAAAAAAAGTCAAAACATTGTATGCATTGAATATAAAAAAATTAAGATGTTCAACATGTATTTTGAAAAAAAAGGGATTAGTACCTTTTTTTGTGACAAGCTCTTATTACAACTTCTCCATTTCCACATGAGTGGAACTAAATGATTGTCTAATAGGCTGAGTTCCTGATTTCACATGTGGAAGCTTTGGGGCTAAAAGGTTGTTAATTATGAAACACCTTGTTTGAATCTGTTGAGGATGTTGGCAGCACCAATCTCAGTAATAAAATGAGAAGTTCTGCGTCCCAGACCATGTCAGTGTTGGGTAACTGCTCAGCACTTATCATATGCAACATTCACAGGAACCTCTAAAGGAAGTCACATGCTACACAAACAGACCACCGACGATTTTATGCCAACCACCGATGGGGCACATAAACTTGGATGATGTGGTGTGCAGTCAAGTTAGGAAATGACCAGATCACACCTTTTTAGCTATATACCTACATTGAGGTTGATAGTGCTATTTGCTGTTAATTGTTGTCATGTTATATTATACATTTAGCGAGCTTGTCATAAGCTGTTAAGAGCATGGTAAGATATTGTTATTGAAACTAACTAAAGCCTTATTTATTTTTTCAATAGCTTACTGGGTGTATACATTAGAGTTCTAACTAAGGTTAAGTAGGTGCTGGTCTACTGTAACTAGATAAGTTTGATTACATTTTTATTACTCTTAATTAAAGATATTTATCTCTTGTTTGGTTATGTTTGAGTGCAAATTCTGTATTTTATTACTGTAAAGCTAGACCAGCTGATAATGAAGCTAAATGGAACTAGATACATTTAATCACAAGCATTTCTGTGTACAATGGTGTGCTTGCGCGAGTGACACTATTGACTTTTGACTGAATTGACGTGGAAACTTCCTCTGTGATTTCCAGCTTTCTCATTCTACACAGTGTCTCTTAAGTTTCTATACATATGGGATTTTAAGTAAAATGGCTTTCAAAATGTTTTAGACTAATTAATTTTTATGTTTCATGTGTATAGAATTAACCAAGTTTACTTTAATATATCACAATCTTATGCTTTCAGTAGTTTGGGAGAACATCTCATTCTGGCTTTTTTCATTTATAAATAGAATATTTAAACAAAGATATGTTCTTATTTTTCTTTAAAATTCTTTCACAAACGAAAATTCCTAATTTAATGTGCAGCATAATTTCTTTAATAAAAGTACACAGCCACTGTAAATGAAATGAAACATGTTTTTTAACAATTTATTACAATTGTTTGGTGATTTTAATGATTTGATTTTATAAATGTATAAAGGTAAAATTATAACAACATGCAAGATATTTAGCTTAATATGAAATATTAATAGCTTGAAGCAGTTAAAAGGTTTAGTTAATAGATAATAGTGCGTTGCTAATGTAAATCAGTTTATAACTATTTATTGTATGGAAACAGGAACACTAAGCCAAGAGACTCTGAGCATTATCGTCAGTCAGACTTTCGGTGAGTTGCTCTGTCTGGTTTTCTACTGTACTCTCAATCAGTCGTTCACTTTGAATCTCCTCGTAGCCTTGACCTCTTCTGAGAGCCTTGATCCTCTTCCTCTTTCTCACCACTAACACTGCTACTGCCACAACAAGAGCAATCAAGGCTAGAGCACCGAATACTATGCCAATCGTGTTACTTTGTGACTGAGAGGAATAATTGTCAAATATTTGGGACATTTTTGCAATGTCCCCAGGCTTGGCCAACCTCCACATCTTTGTGTCTTTGATTCTCACCCAAGCCTGGTCTCCCTGAGTCATAACAGCTACAGTGTTTGTAGCTATCATACTGATCACTGGAGGTCTTGTGAAGGGTGGGAGGCGAATGGGAAGTAACTCACCCCCAGTGAAAATGTTTGACTGTACACAGTACATTACCTGACAGCCATCACTTATGGCAACAAGATGTTGGCTGAACTGTGGTGGGCAGCGTGATTGTCCGCCTGAAAGCAAATTTGTAGCCTGGCAGCTAAAGAAACCTCCAAAGGGCACAGAGAATCTTGTTGCTTGCTCATAATCATTGCTCAGACAGATCATAATGCCATTGGATAAAAAATTTAGGTCAAAGAAATTAGGAGGACAGGATCTAGATTTGGTTAATGGGTTTTGTAAAGAAGGGCCATATAGACCACCAAAGAGATATCCAGAAAATTCTGGAGCTTTTTCAATAGTGGAACACCAATAAGTGTCGACTTGTGCACGTTGAACATAATACACATTTCCACATACTTCTTTACAACAGCTAAAAAACAGCCAGCATGAATGACAATGCTGTTGGCACTCATACTTACTATATTGTCTTTCCTGCACTTCTGAGCGCAATAGTGTAGCAGTGTATGGCTGTTGGCAAGAATATGCATCAGTGGCTGGGTTTTTCACAGCCAGATCCTTGCAGATTTCATTTACATCTGACGCAAAAAAAGCATTCTGCAGTGGAGTACACTGTTGGTAAACACCACCAAAGCTAAGATTGGTGCTTGGACCCTCACAGGATGCATCATCCATATTTGCTTGGAAATTGAAATTTTTGGAGTGTGGATTAACACACCCAGGATGGGTGTTAGTTTTGTAGTAACGATCTATAGCCATAAGCACAGAGTGAGCGAGTTTATTTAGAGTTGGACGCGGGAGGTCTGGAAATGTTGATGGGTTGAGAAAATAATGTAGTGGAATTCCACTACGGTCAATAGCAATTAAATTGTTTAAAGTGCTTTCCTGCCATTTCTGTAGAGTGATTCCAGGATAAAACAAAGCCCCACCATGACTCAGTGTTATGGAATATGTAATGTTACCCATATATTCGCTCATTTCAGACGTTTCTTGAGATTCTTTACTGCCAATAGTAAAATTAAATGTGCCAAAAAACCTGGCACCAGCTGTTGCTGTGACTGAGGACTGAGAGGACTGCATATCAGAAACATAAGATGATTTTAAATAGTCTTCCTGCACTAAAGTAGCACCAGCGTCCACACTTGTGATGACATGTGTACCATAATCAAGCACCATCTTTTCAGACAGATAGTCAGCCAGACGCGTTTGGTTGTTCTCAATGGCATCTGCAATTTCCTCTGCCTGTCTGGCAAAACGTGCATCCAGGATGAAATCAGGATTTGCCTTTACTGTATACACATGGTTACGCACCTGTAGGAAAACAAGAAGAAGGAATTATGGAATTGAACAGCATTAAACTGGCTTCACCTTTCCCTGTTTTGATTAACTTAGTCCAGTGCACTCTGTGTTCAACAATGACAAACTTTTGCATAAAATATTCTGTTTTATACACACATTATTATCCATATATTTGATCTTAGGAGTCCATAGAGACTGACACAATGCATTTTTTAATTCAGGTCAATTCAATTTATTTGTATAGCACTTTTAACAATTCATATTGTCTCACAGCAGCCTAACAGAAGTATAGAAAGTGTAAAATTAATTTAAAAATATTACTTTAAAATACTATATAACATCTATCCCTAATGAGCAAGCCGGAGATGACGGTGACAAGGAAAAACTCCCTCAGATGATATGAGAAAGAAACCTTGAGAGGAACCAGACTCAGAAGGGTATCTCATCCTCATTTGGGTGACACTGAACAGTAAATAATGTAAATGTAAATAATGTCATTTCTACAACAGTTTATATAGCCTGTGGAACTAATGGATCAGTGCAAACTCTGAGTTCACCATGGACTAACACTAATTCCTTCCTGCCAAAACAATCAATCGCACATCAATATTCTATTTTTTCATATTTCGATTTCTTCCTGTCATTCTAATTATTAATTTACTGTTTAAAGTAGTGTTTTTAAAGAGTAGACAAAGTTTTCACTTGAATGTTAGTTGTATATCTTGCTTGACTTTACCTGTGTCTTAGCTGTGACTGAATTATCCTTCACTTGATGGGTTTTCATGCGTTTGCTCTCAGCAGAGAACTTGCCGTTCACCATCTTTTCAAAGGAAGCCTCGATGTTGATTGACCCTGAAGTGGAGCTTTTCTGCTCAAGCCATGAACCGATGATCTCCGAGTTCATCTCTACTGAGCTCACCTTCTGAGGAATGACAAATATATCATCTGGAATGATGTAAATGCCATCCTCTGTAGACTGGCATTGTGAATAGCTCAGGTTCATCACTCGACCCATATCCAAGTTGCGCAAGTTGTCCCAGCCTCCACCAGGGAGAACCTCGAGTGCTAGTGCGCTAAGGTTTTTTCGGCACTCACGAAGCCCATTGCTTGAACGAGGTATTGGATGAAAATCAGCAGCACTGATAAATGCAAAGACAGACAACAGAGATAACCAGCCCATGATTTTCAGTAGAGACTATTGTGAATGATGGTCATTTTTTAGCTTGTCAGCCTCTTTGTTCTCACATGATGGGCGTATTTTAGTTACCTTAGTCAAAAAAACTTTCACAGAATTTTGTTTAATTTCTGTAACCAGTCATAAGACTTTTAACCACATCCTCTTACTAGATACAGTACATAATGGGTTCTGCATCGTTGCAACTTCATGAGGTGTTAGTTGTTTGCCACAGTATAGCAATGAGAATCCAGTCCTTGAAAAATTTGTTAAGACATGTTTTATTCTCAAGGTCTCCTAACCAAACCAACAGGAACTACCACTTTCCCCAAAGAGCACAAACAATTGATGTTATATGCCCATGATTTTCAGCAGAGACTATGGTGAATCATGGTTGTTTATCGGCTTGTCAGCCTCTTTGTTCTCACATGATGGGCGTGTTTTCACACAGAAAACATTCACACAGTTTTTTTGTTTCACATGTTAAGACATGTTTTCTCAAGGTCTCCTAAACAAACCAACAAGATCTACCACTTTCCCCAAAGAGAACAAACAATTGATGTTATAGATCAGTCTTGCAATAATAACAGCATGTGTGCAAGGAAATTAGAAACCTGATAAAATAATGAATAATATCCTTCAGAGGAAATGAATAGAGAATATCAGCACAGCTGTGATTGCCACACGTCTGTGCGTGTGTGTGTTTGCGTGCGTGTGTGCATACATGTGCGCGTGTGTGTGTGTGTGTGTGTGTCTGTTTGTTTGTTTGTCTTTCTGAAGAGAGCGAGGCCTTCTCAAGTCGTCAAGTCAAGTCACCTTTATTGTCACATCCCCACAGCACATGTGCCATGGTGAGCGAGCTCCAGAATTTGCAGAACCATTTACATAGAGTAGTTAAGAAACAGAATTTACATACAGGTGAAATGTGCAAATGTGGTAATGTGCTCATACATAGTCAGTACTACTAGACAGATTTACAATGCACTACACATTATATACAGTATGTACTTTTATATATATATATACATATATATATGTAATTCTCCAAACAATCTGTAATTCTGCAGTGAGAAGGATTATTTATAAATACTTTAGACAGCAAAATAAGCAAAAGATTAAAAAAACAGCTTTCATGGAAGGCTGGCTAGGAAAATGCCCCTACTTTCCAAAAGAATATGACAGCATTAAAAGTTGTAGAACAATATCCTTTAAATGAATGAGATCAAGGTGACTGTGTTTGGTTTTGCAGTCACAGGACTGCGATGAACTCCACCAAACTGTTCAGTAAGGTAATTGTGATGTTTCCAGCAGCTTAAGCTGGGCCAAAACCAGCAAACATCTGAATGGCTGAAGTAAATAATTCAAGGTGTTGGAATGGTCCAAACCGCAACCCCACTGAGATGATTTGGCAGGATATTAATCGAGCTGGGCATAAACAAATGGCCCCAAACAGCAATAAAATAAAGCAGTGTTAAGCTTAGACTTAAATTCCTACAGAAAACATTTACTTCAAGCTACAAGTTACTATAGGTCGTTCTACATGTTACTGAATTAGGGGGTGTACATATTTTTTCCCACCAGGTTTCTGGTTGCTGCTTACTTAGATATTCATATATTTTTGTTGTTATTTGAGGTTATTTGTTTGTTAATAGTTATGAGTTAATACTTGATGAGAACCATACAATTGTTGTTTAGGCCAAGGAGGCTTTCTATTACACATGACAATATGTTCTTTTTAAACATCTCATTCAAAAGTTAGATCTCTTTTCTTTGTTCTATAAACCTACACACTTCTGCGAAGGCTTTTTACTAAATTGTGGCTGTGAGGATTTGTCCATTCAGCTACAAGAGCTTTAGCACTGATGTTGCACGAGGCCTGTGGTTCATTCAGTGCTCCATTTCATTCCAAAGGTGTTCACTGAGGTTGAGATTAGGGCTCTATTCAAGACATTCAAATTCTTTAATGCTTGCCAACCTTGATAATGCAGGAACATGTTTGGGCCTCTGAATTGCAGTGAAGGAAAACTGTAATGTTACAACATACAAAAACATTCTAGACTTCTGTGCACTTCCAACTTTGTAAGCGGTTCTTGCACACAGTACATGTGTTGTTGTCAAATTTGTAAGATCTGACATTTATCAAATAGGCACCTTTGCGTCTCAGGCTGACTACATCAAATCCTTCACCTGCAAGGTTGTAACCGGGCACAAAGGGTGCTTTCTCACATTCTATCTCTGTTCCCAGGTAGCATGCTGAGCTTTGATGACAAAGGGTCAAAATTGTGCTGATACAGACTAATAAGTGAAGACCAGTGCATTTATGAAGGCCCATGACTGCTTCTAAAAAGAGATAAGACATGGTTTATGTAAGCATACCACTCCCTGTGTATAAAAGATATACAATTGAATTTTTGTTGTCTTTTTCTTCTCTTTCTTTTGTCTGTTAGCGGTTGCCACAACGAATCATCTGTTCCCAATCATTGCTTTTTTGTTGTAATTACAGTATTTATTGGTAGTAAGAAACAGTTCTCAGTTCAGTGTACTGATGATTCGCTGTATCAGTTCAGTTATTCAAGCATGCGCAGTATCAACAACTCGAGCTCACAGTTCTCTCACCACAACATGTCTCAGTTCAGTGTACAGGAGTTACATGTACTCCGGGATCTTAGTTTATTTAGATTCGTAGGGGCTGTCAGGCATTATGACCGAAAGTGAGTAACTTTAGTAACTTGTGGATCAGCGCTGACTCAAGACGCGAACTGTTTTAGAACGAATCATTCCGATTTGGTGAACTAGTTCATCCAGTTCACTAAAAAGAACCGGTTCAAAAGAACGATTCGTTCACGAACCGGCCATCACTACTGCACACACGAGTCAGGTGTGTGGCTGCGGCTTAATTAATGTTGAATTCCATTATGTAGGGTATTTTATTCACTTTAAATAAAGCGATTCTCTTTAATGTAGTTGGTGCAGAGTCATTCATAAATTAGTTGCGGCAAAAATGCTGATTACCGATGTAATTTTCCATGAATCTGCTATATTAGCGAAATATTACTTATCTAGTTAACGTCAGCTTGTTTACAATAGCTTGTTGCATAGTGCACTGCAACTACAAAAAAAACTTTGTTTTTCACTGTGGGGCATGTCTTTATATGTACAATTTGACCGTATTATTTGTGTCCCCCTTCAAAAATTGCTCATGAGAAATTTTATATTTATTGCCCCCCCTACTGTTAAATGAAATTTACGCCCATGAAGACCAGTGCATTTATGAAGGCCAATGACTGCTTCTAAAAAGAGATAAGACATGGTTTATGTAAGCATACTATACCCTGTGCATGAAATATATACCATTGCATTTTTGTTGTCTTCTTCTTCTCCTTCTTTTGTCTGTTCCCTTTAGCGGTTGCCACAACGAATCATCTGTTCCCAATCATTGCTTTTTTGTTGTAATTACAGTATTTATTGAGACCGAATAGACAAAAGCTTATTTCAGATTCACACACAGTGCCTGTTTACAGAATAGGTAATGGCTATTTTACTCCTATTTTCAGTTGAAATTCCACTTTATTACAAATAAAATCACACTTACCTTCCACCAGTGCAAAATTATCCAACATATTTAGATCATCTTCAGGAAGTTTTAACCACAAACCCAAATGACACTCAGTCGACTCGAGTCAACTATATCTTACATTAAGCTAATAATCTCTTTTCAAAATGAAAATTAATTTAAAAGGTATTTTGTGATAAATACCCACATGCTGTTATGATGTCACTTTCTCCAGTTCTATGAATGCTCCAGCTGAAAAGACTCTCCCTGGAAGACAGGCATTTGCAGGGAGTGTTTTTCTTTCTCTCTGCTTTTTCCAATGTTGACAGAATTCATATGTTAACTGGTATTTAGTGTGTTCCAGTTGTACTGTGGGAGGGAGCTTAAGCATTTGCGGTGAGGGTGTGTCACAGTCCCGGGAATGAGACAGGATTTCAAGGGCAATTCTTTTTTGTGCTGTACACTGAAGACGTTTATCTTTAAGGTCAAAACAGGTAATATGAGATGACAGATCTGAATTTGAGCTGTCATTTTAGATTTTCAATCTATATTGAATGAAGACATGGCAACCTACATCTGCAAGTGATGTGTTACTTATTGACACTGCATTTGTTATTAAAAAGACCAGATGTGCATGAAAACCAGAGAGCTGTTATTTAGACAAATCAGAGGCATTGCACAAACATTAGTCATAACCAGTACAACAATTTGGAAAGGCAAAAAGAAAGAAAGAAAGAAAGAAAGAAAGAAAGAAAGAAAGAAAGAAAGATAGAAAGATAGAAAGAAAGAAACCACTGGTGTACTAACAGTTGGAATTCAGTTCAAGGAAAACAACATGAGTTGGTGGAGAATACTGTAAGAGCTGTGAAGAAAAACACAAAAACAACAGTCAGTCATGTTATTAAACACCTCCATAGGGTGGATTGAAGGTATAATTCACCATTTGAAGAAGACTTTGAGAGCAGACATACAGAGACCATACCATAAAATGCAAGCCACTCATCAGCAATAAGAATCAAATGCAATTTGCAAAGAAATGCAGTGATAAGCCACAAAAGTTCTGGAATCAAAATGAACCTCTAACAAAGTGGTAGAGAGGCCAAAGTGTAAAGGAAGAAAGGATCTGCTCATGATCCAAGACTTACAAGTTCATAAGCATGATTTAGGAAGTGTCATGGCTTGAGCTTGCAGAGTTGCTTCTAGAACAGGATCACTCATCTGTATTGATTATGTAACTCATAATGGTGGCAGCAGAATTAACTCAGAATCTTAAAGAAACATTCTGTCTGCTAAATTACTGAGAAATCCATCAAATCTAATTGACACAAAACACACTTTCAACACAACACAGGATTTCATCAGTGGTCAGGTCTGCCTATAGTTGTTCCAGTACTTTAGCTTAGCCAAAAATGGAATGTTCTGCCATTTTTACTGAATGAATCAATAGTAAATCTAGTGATGCTGAAATTCTGATACATCACTTCATATTCATGTCATTTGTGTTCGCACCCAGTTGTCTTCAGTATTTGAAGGTGTGTTCATCTTCATTTGGGTGAAGATAATAGATAAGTATGCATTATTTAAATTTTACACAGCTACTTATATATATATGAAATTGCTAGACAGCTCCAAGCTCACAAGTTGGATCATGTTTGTGTTTTATTCGCTGTTCCTGTGTTTTCTCCAGGATCCCTGATTTCTTCTCAGTTGCCAGAAAATATGTCAGTAGGTGTGTTTGCTACTGTAAATTTTCCCAAGGTGTCCAAGAGTGCATTATTGGTGCGTGTGTGTATAATAAGTCTGTCTGTGTTCTTGTCCTGTTTCTGTCTGCTGCCTTGCCCTGTTGTTAATTGTTTGCTCCGCCCACTTCTTGATTACCATGGACACTAATTGTACTCAATCTTTCCTCCAGGTGTGTCGTCTTTGTCTCTGATTGTCTCTGCTTTGTCATTGGTTCCTGTCACCTATATATACTCTGTTTGTCCACTTCTCTGGTGTTAGTCGTTGTAGGTGTAGCATGTTGTCTGCATGGTTATGTCTCTGTTCCCTGTTTTGCCTGCTTAGCAGTTGCTTGTTTTTTGTCATTAAATCTGCATTTGGATCCTCATTCGCCTCTTTGCCTCACCGTGTCTCACCGTGACAGTGTGCATGGTGTAAAGATGAGTAATGGACAGGATTGCCATGTCTGGTGCATTCCTATCTCTTTTTTTAGGGTTCTGTGTGGGGGTGTGTGTGTGTATATATATATATATATATACACACACACACACACACACAAAGTTTCATAGTGATCCAGGATAAGGATTGATAGATAAATGATTTATTACTTTTAACCAGCCAAGGACTGCCAAAAGGCTTTTGTTGAACGTTTAAGTGCCTATCTGTATATCTGAGTCAAACATCAAAGCATGGGTATTTGGCTTCTTTAATATATTGATTCAAATGGGTAAAGTTGCACCTCTTATTAAAAGGGGTTCAATTCCCGCCTCTGCCTTGTGTGTGAGGAGTTTGCATGTTCTCCCCATGCCTCGGGGGTTTCCTCCGGGTACTCCGGTTTCCTCCCCTGGTCCAAAGACATGCATGGTAGGTTGATTGGCATCTCTGGAAAATTGTCCGTGTGTGTGCCCTGCGATGGGTTGGCACTCCCTTCAGGGTGTATCCTGCCTTTATGCCCGATGACCCCTGAGAGCACAGGCTCCCCGTGACCTGAGTAGTTCGGATAAGTGGTAAAAAATGAATGAATATCAACAGTTACTTTATAGCATTTATTTCTGTATTATTACTCTAAACTTCTTAAAATTCTGAATTTATTTAACAAGACTTAGTTAGATAGAATACATTTTTGGAGAATTTTTGAGTTTGAGTCTTAAATGAACAGAACAATTGAAACAATATAAAAGTAGCAAGTATACCATTTGCATGACCGGAGACATTTATTATTTACAGTGTGGATAGAAAACAAAACCAATGTCAGTTTGATATTTACCTGAAAATCTGTGTGATGCAAAAAAAGTCAAAATATTGTACGCATTGCATATAAAAAAATTAAGATGTTCAACATGTATTTTGAAAAAAAAAAGGGATTAGTACCTTCTTTGTGACAAGCTCTTACTACAACTTCTCCATTTCCACGAGTGGAACTAAATGATTGTCTAATAGGCTGAGTTCCTGATTTCACATGTGGAAGCTTTGGGGCTAAAAGGTTGTTAATTATGAAACACCTTGTTTGAATCTGTTGAGGATGTTGGCAGCACCAATCTCAGTAATAAAATGAGAAGTTCTGCATCCCAGACCATGTCAGTGTTGGGTAACTGCTCAGCACTTATCATATGCAACATTCATAGGAACCTCTAAAGGAAGTCACATGCTACACAAACAGACCACCGACGATTTTATGTCAACCACCAATGGGGCACATAAACTTGGATGATGTGGTGTGCAGTCAAGTTAGGAAATGACCAGATCACACCTTTTTAGCTATATACCTACATTGAGGTTGATAGTGCTATTTGCTATTAATTGTTGTCATGTTGTTTTATTATACATTAAGCGAGCTTGTCATAAGCTGTTAAGAGCATGGTAAGATATTGTTATTGAAACTAACTAAAGCCTTATTTATTTTTTCAATAGCTTACTGGGTGTATACATTAGAGTTCTAACTAAGGTTAAGTAGGTGTTGGTCTACTGTAACTAGATAAGTTTGATTACATTTTTATTACTCTTTATTAAAGATATTTATCTCTTGTTTGGTTATGTTTAAGTTCAAATTCTGTATTTTATTACTGTAAAGCTAGACCAGCTGATAATGAAGCTAACTGGAACTAGATACATTTAATCACAAGCATTTCTGTGTACAATGGTGTGCTTGCGTGAGTGACACTATTGACTTTTGACTGAATTGACGTGGAAACTTCCTCTGTGATTTCCAGCTTTCTCATTCTACACAGTGTCTCTTAAGTTTCTATACATATGGGATTTTAAGTAAAATGGCTTTCAAAATGTTTTAGACTAATTAATTTTTATGTTTCATGTGTATAGAATTAACCAAGTTTACTTTAATATATCACAATCTTACGCTTTCAGTGCTTTGTGAGAACATCTCATTCTGGCTTTTTTCATTTATAAATAGAATATTTAAACAAAGATATGTTCTTATTTTTCTTTAAAATTCTTTCACAAACGAAAATTCCTAATTTAATGTGCAGCATAATTTCTTTAATAAAAGTACACAGCCACTGTAAATGAAATGAAACATTTTTTTAACAATTTATTACAATTGTTTGGTGATTTTAATGATCTGATTTTATAAATGTATAAAGGTAAAATTATAACAACATGCAAGATATTTAGCTTAATGGGAAATATTAATAGCTTGAAGCAGTTAAAAGGTTTAGTTAATAGATAATAGTGCGTTGCTAATGTAAATCAGTTTATAACTATTTATTGTATGGAAACAGGAACACTAAGCCAAGAGACTCTGAGCATTATCGTCAGTCAGACTTTCGGTGAGTTGCTCTGTCTGGTTTTCTACTGTACTCTCAATCAGTCGTTCACTTTGAATCTCCTCGTAGCCTTGACCTCTTCTGAGAGCCTTGATCCTCTTCCTCTTTCTCACCACTAACACTGCTACTGCCACAACAAGAGCAATCAAGGCTAGAGCACCGAATACTATGCCAATCGTGTTACTTTGTGACTGAGAGGAATAATTGTCAAATATTTGGGACATTTTTGCAATGTCCCCAGGCTTGGCCAACCTCCACATCTTTGTGTCTTTGATTCTCACCCAAGCCTGGTCTCCCTGAGTCATAACAGCTACAGTGTTTGTAGCTATCATACTGATCACTGGAGGTCTTGTGAAGGGTGGGAGGTGAATGGGAAGTAACTCACCCCCAGTGAAAATGTTTGACTGTACACAGTACATTACCTGACAGCCATCACTTATGGCAACAAGATGTTGGCTGAACTGTGGTGGGCAGCGTGATTGTCCGCCTGAAAGCAAATTTGTAGCCTGGCAGCTAAAGAAACCTCCAAAGGGCACAGAGAATCTTGTTGCTTGCTCATAATCATTGCTCAGACAGATCATAATGCCATTGGATAAAAAATTTAGGTCAAAGAAATTAGGAGGACAGGATCTAGATTTGGTTAATGGGTTTTGTAAAGAAGGGCCATATAGACCACCAAAGAGATATCCAGAAAATTCTGGAGCTTTTTCAATAGTGGAACACCAATAAGTGTCGACTTGTGCACGTTGAACATAATACACATTTCCACATACTTCTTTACAACAGCTAAAAAACAGCCAGCATGAATGACAATGCTTTTGGCACTCATACTTACTATATTGTCTTTCCTGCACTTCTGAGCGCAATAGTGTAGCAGTGTATGGCTGTTGGCAAGAATATGCCTCAGTGGCTGGGTTTTTCACAGCCAGATCCTTGCAGATTTCATTTACATCTGACGCAAAAAAAGCATTCTGCAGTGGAGTACACTGTTGGTAAACACCACCAAAGCTAAGATTGGTGCTTGGACCCTCACAGGATGCATCATCCATATTTGCTTGGAAATTGAAATTTTTGGAGTCTGGATTAACACACCCAGGATGGGAGTTAGTTTTGTAGTAACGATCTATAGCCATAAGCACAGAGTGAGCGAGTTTATTTAGAGTTGGACGCGGGAGGTCTGGAAATGTTGATGGGTTGAGAAAATAATGTAGTGGAATTCCACTACGGTCAATAGCAATTAAATTGTTTAAAGTGCTTTCCTGCCATTTCTGTAGAGTGATTCCAGGATAAAACAAAGCCCCACCATGACTCAGTGTTATGGAATATGTAATGTTACCCATATATTCGCTCATTTCAGACGTTTCGTGAGATTCTTTACTGCCAATATTCAAATTAATTGTGCCAAAAAAACTGGCACCAGCTGTTGCTGTGACTGAGGACTGAGAGGACTGCATATCAGAAACATAAGATGATTTTAAATAGTCTTCCTGCACTAAAGTAGCACCAGCGTCCACACTTGTGATGACATGTGTACCATAATCAAGCACCATCTTTTCAGACAGATAGTCAGCCAGACGCGTTTGGTTGTTCTCAATGGCATCTGCAATTTCCTCTGCCTGTCTGGCAAAACGTGCATCCAGGATGAAATCAGGATTTGCCTTTACTGTGTACACATGGTTACGCACCTGTAGGAAAACAAGAAGAAGAAGGAATTATGGAATTGAACAGCATTAAACTGGCTTCATCTTTCCCTGTTTTGATTAACTTAGTCCAGTGCACTCTGTGTTCAACAATGACAAACTTTTGCATAAAATATTCTGTTTTATACACACATTATTATCCATATATTTGATCTTAGGAGTCCATAGAGACTGACACAATGCATTTTTTAATTCAGGTCAATTCAATTTATTTGTATAGCACTTTTAACAATTCATATTGTCTCACAGCAGCTTTACAGAAGTATAGAAAGTGAAAAATTAATTTAAAAATATTACTTTAAAATTTAAAATACTATATAACATCTATCCCTAATGAGCAAGCCGGAGATGACGGTGACAAGGAAAAATTTCCTCATTTGGGTGACACTGAACAGTAAATAATGTCATTTCTACAACAGTTTATATAGCCTGTGGAACTAATGGGTCAGTGCAAACTCTGAGTTCACCATGGACTAACACTAATTCCTTCCTGCCAAAACAATCAATCGTACATCAATATTCTATTTTTTCATATTTCGATTTCTTCCTGTCATTCTAATTATTAATTTACTGTTTAAAGTAGTGTTTTTAAAGAGTAGACAAAGTTTTCACTTGAATGTTAGTTGTATATCTTGCTTGACTTTACCTGTGTCTTAGCTGTGACTGAATTATCCTTCACTTGATGGGTTTTCATGCGTTTGCTCTCAGCAGAGAACTTGCCGTTCACCATCTTTTCAAAGGAAGCCTCGATGTTGATTGACCCTGAAGTGGAGCTTTTCTGCTCAAGCCATGAACCGATGATCTCCGAGTTCATCTCTACTGAGCTCACCTTCTGAGGAATGACAAATATATCATCTGGAATGATGTAAATGCCATCCTCTGTAGACTGGCATTGTGAATAGCTCAGGTTCATCACTCGACCCATATCCAAGTTGCGCAAGTTGTCCCAGCCTCCACCAGGGAGAACCTCGAGTGCTAGTGCGCTAAGGTTTTTTCGGCACTCACGAAGTCCATTGCTTGAATGAGGTATTGGATGAAAATCAGCAGCACTGATAAATGCAAAGACAGACAACAGAGATAACCAGCCCATGATTTTCAGCAGAGACTATTGTGAATCATGGTCATTTTTCAGCTTGTCAGCCTCTTTGTTCTCACATGATGGGCGTATTTTAGTTACCTTAGTCAAAAAACTTTCACAGTATTTTGTTTCATTTCTGTAACCAGTCATAAGACTTTTAACCACATCCTCTTACTAGATACAGTACATAATGGGTTCTGCATCTTTGTAACTTCATGAGGTGTTAGTTGTTTCCCACAGCATAACAATGAGAATCCAGTCCTTGAAAAATTTGTTAAGACATGTTTTATTCTCAAGGTCTCCTAACCATACCAACAAGATCTACCACTTTCCCCAAAGAGCACAAACAATTGATGTTATAGACCTATCATGCAATAATAATTGCATGTGTGCAAGGAAATGAGAAACCTGATCAAATAATGAATAGTGAATATCAGCACAGCTGTGATTGCCACAGGTGTGAGTGTGTGTGCGTGCATGTGCGTTTGTGTGTCTGTTTATTTGTTTGTTTGTGTGTTTCTGAAGAGAGCAAGGTCTTCTCCAAACAATCTGAAATTCATCATTCTACAGTGAGAAGGATTGTTTATAAATAGACAGCAAAATAAGCAAAATATTTAAAAAACAGCTTTCATTTACATTTACATTTACAGCATTTGGCAGATGCCCTTATCCAGAGCGACATACATATATGCTTAAATCTCTAACATTGAATACATTAATGCTGGTTCACTAGGTTACATACTTAAGATACCATGAGTTTAAAACATTTGTTCAAACTTACAAACTTTCATGGAAGGCTGGCTAGGAAAATGCCCCTGCTTTCCAAAAGAATATGATAGCATTAAAAGTTGTAGAACAATATCCTTTAAATGAATGAGATCGAGGTGAAGGTGTTTGTTTTTGCAGTCACAGGACTGCGATGAACTCCACCAAACTGTTCAGTGAGGTAATTGTGATGTTTCCAGCAGCTTAAGCTGGGCCAAAACCAGCAAACATCTGAATGGCTAAAGTAAATCATTTAAGGTGTTGGAATGGTCCAAACCGCAACCCCACTGAGATGATTTGGCAGGATATTAATCGAGCTGGGCATAAACAAATGGCCCCAAACAGCAATAAAATAAAGCAGTGTTAAGCTTAGACTTAAATTCCTACAGAAAACATTTACTTCAAGCTACAAGTTACTATAGGTTGTTCTACATGTTACTGAATTAGGGGGTGTACATATTTTTTCCCACCGGGTTTCTGGTTGCTGCTTTCTTAGATATTCATATATTTTTTGTTGTCATTTGAGGTTATTTGTTTGTTAATAGTTATGAGTTAATACTTGATGAGAACCATACAATTGTTGTTTAGGCCAAGGAGGCTTTCTATTACACATGACAATATGTTCTTTTTTAAACATCTCATTCAAAAGTTAGCTCTCTTTTCTTTGTTCTATAAACCTACACACTTCTGCGAAGGCTTTTTACTAAATTGTGGCTGTGAGGATTTGTCCATTCAGCTACAAGAGCTTTAGCACTGATGTTGCACGAGGAGGCCTGTGGTTCATTCGGTGTTCTTTAACGCTTGACAACCTTGATAATGTCATGCAGGAACATGTTTGGGCCTCTTAATTGCAGTGAAGAAAAACTGTAATGTTACAACATACAAAATCATTTTAGACTTCTGTGCACTTCCAACTTTGCAGCATCAGTTTGCAGACATCCCAAGTGTCCCGGACGTTCCGGGAGTCTCCCGCATATTGATAGCGGCTCCCCGATGCCCGCAAATTAGTTAAAATCTCGCGGAATCTAGAGAGAGCGAGCAAAAGCGCGCATGTGCGACAGAGACTGTGCCCCAAACCTTGTAGCGCAAGCGCACGGCAGAGAGAGAGGGGGAGCGAGGGACCTTGCGTGTGTGTGCTAGTGTGCGCGTGTGCCTCATTAAGCGCATGTAAGACAGAGAGCATCCTGATTGGCCTGTTTCGGTAAGTCAACCAATCAATTGTCAGTCTAGGCGGGCTTTTATCTCTTCTCCCGAACCGAATTAATCAGTGTATCTAGAAACAGGAGCGTCATCATGGGCCATGGCAGAGAGAGAGAGCCCCAAAAAACCACAGTATAAGACACATTTTACACCATCATGGCCCATGGCAGAGGGAGAGAGCCAAAAAAAAAAACACAACATAGGACAGATTTTACGCCAGACTACACCAAAGTGTCCGACTGTCTTATAAGCGTTAAACATAATGATAATGTTGCACGCTGTAAAGTTTGTAACAGTGACTTCATCATTGCGCATGGCGGGTTAAATGATTGTAAAAGACATGTTGACGTGACTTCAACAAGTTTCATTTCATCTTCAGCTTATATAAATAGTAAAAGTGATCTACATATTTTAATTTAATTAACAAATAATTGAATACGTCCGGGAAAATACTTTTTGCAGGTTGGGATGTCTGAGTTTGAGAATGACTTCAAGTATGGCTGTGATGACCAGGTGTCCACAGACATTTGGCCATAGTGTATTTTATATGAAACGGTATGCATTTCCGATTATCGTGTCCTCCTTACACACGCTTAGCTCAAACCTTGTAAACAAGTTAGTTATTTGTTGTATTTCCAATCTAGCCATCTATGTGGCTCTTTTTATGTTATGGTACATTGAACACTAGGATGCCGGTGATAGAGAAGGCGGAAACTGATGATTCTCTGTGGTGACGCTTAACGGGAATATCCAAAAGTAGAAAAGAAGTCAATAACTGTTGATGTGGTGGTTCTGTCAAGCTTACATATTTGTACTAATGATATTATATATATTTTGTTTAGAATGTAGGTTAAAACGCTTTTAAATCTTTACTCTACACACAGTGTGTGTTCACTGTGTGTGTGTTCAGTGCTGTGTGTGTGCACTTTGGATGGGTTAAATGCAGAGAACGAATTCTGAGTATTCACCATACTTAGCCGTATGTCACTTCACTTAAGCAGTCATTTTAGAGGTAAAATCTATGTTTACACTTCCAGGTGAAAAACACAATTGTGTTTCTTTCTTTTTATGCTTGTTTTTATTGTTTGTTTAAAAAATTTTGGATTGCGTAGCCTAATTTGGTTAAACACAAAAAATCCCTCCGTCACTGATGCTTATGATTCACGCCATTTTGGTTCCCCAATATTACTGCATGTACGTTCCTCTGGTGGTGGTTCTAAAAATGCGCGTATGTTTCCATCTAGCGTTTGGTAGAAATGTGAAACCAGGCCTGTCGTAGAGCCACATTAACCACAAACTCAGACGTGTTGCCTGATATTGCAACCCAAATCATTATGTTTACCTTTGCATTTAAACATATTTACATTTCTGTCATTTAGCAGACCCGTTATCCAGAGTGGCAAATAATTTATACAACTGAGCAACAAGGGCTTTGCTCAGGGGCCCAGCAGTGGCAGTTTGGTGTACCTGGGATTCAAACTCATGACCTTCCGATCAGTAGTCCAACACTTTAACTACTAGGTTAATGAACATAATCAGCAACAATATAATCCAATAAGAATGTTGCATATTGTCTAAGGGATTTGGGACACACCTTCATCACGTAGCTTTTTATTTATTATCCATTATAAGTCATTTACAACTGTGGTTAAAATCAGGGTCATTTCAGTGTTAGTTTAGGAGACATATTACACTGTTTGTGTGTTTTTTTTCTTTTCTTTCTTGTCTATTTGTATTTACATATATGTATTTTTTTAATTCTCATATTATTTATTTGTCTGTGTAGTGTTGTCACAAACAAAAGACAAACAATTTAGAATTCTGATTCATTCTGATTCTTAATTTTTTTTCGTATATCTGGCAACCGTGAAGGCCTTACAAGCGTCAATGTAAAGGGAGGCGTGTGTTCTTTTACACAGCAAAACGAAGTATTTAATCAAGCGTAATTCAGGCAGTTATTTCACTGGTAACTTACAGCAGACATGGATTTCGGTATCTTAGCATCCAAGACCGTCCTTTTGTTCCTTAGTTTAATATTTTGGGTGAGTATCTTTTCAGTAAAACCAGTTATTAGCTAACTGTAGCTAATACCATGTAGCTAACTGTAGCTAATGTTTTAACAGTTTACAGATTAATTAATGACGATTATAACGTGGGATTATTTTGGAGAATTTTTTTAATGGTCTTTTAATTCGTTGATTTTTGAGTGAATTCTGAAATTGATAAAGCCTTCTATTTTAATAATTCTTTACTGGCGTGCTAAAGTGGCTAGCTAACATTTCCGGAATATCTCTACACTAATGGTGAAGTGTAATAGCCGTATTTGTTGACAAAACAAAGAAATGATTTAATAACAATAACTCGATTTTTTTTTGCGTATTTTCGTATATGCTTCGTGTATCAGCAAACATTTGTGGACATATTGGACAGGCAGTGTGTTTTTGTTGGCTAAAAGTTGTGGTTAAAAGTTTAGGGTATTTTTGTTTGCCTCAGAATGACATCCTACCAGTAAACACGTGTTAAAATCCCCTTTTACCCTATAAGAGGGAACTGATGCATAAACAGAGAGTATTGGTTCTCATTTTCAGCTTCTTTCATGCTGAACTGACACAAATACACAAAAATAGTCACGTTTTTGTCACATAACTATTAATTCTATAATACTAGTTATATTAAAATAAATGTAACATGTATTTGATGATTTAAAGAAAAAGAAAATTGAACAAGGAATATCTTAGTTCAGTCAGTTTGTACTAAAAGCCTCTTTACTTAATTTACAAAGCTGTTTTTTAGGGCTTTATGCTGATATCTTAGGCACAAGACCAGAGTTCCACTGAAGATTAGAGGAACAAAGATACTTTTAGTCTTATGACTAAGATCTATAACTTGTTGTGATAGTATTTCATCATGTGGTATTTGGGTGAACCAGCTGACACACATTTAGGGCAAAATTTAACTATTTATATATATAAAAAAAAAGGTATTGCGTTATTATTCTGCGTGATGATCACTCATTTACTCAATGACTTTGAGACATACACCAGGGCGTGTGTGTGTCACACCAATTTCCCAATATATTGTGATGTGATTAGTAGTTGTTGCTCATATGTTCTCTATTTAATATTGTGCATCTTCCTCCAGGTGGCAGGAGCAGCTCTTGCATATATTAGCTCTTATGTCATAATCAGCTACAAGAACTTTAGCAGCTTCACAGTCGACAAATATGCCATTATCCCTGTAGCCATCATTCTTGCCGTGGCCATCGTTATGTTCATCATCGGCATAATCGGCTGCTGTGCAACTCTGAGGGAGTCCAACATTGGCCTAGGCATTGTGAGTATGGTGCTTTCCAGAAATATATCTGACAGGATGAAAATAAGAAACACAGAACTTTGAGTGTTAGTTTAAAAAATATGTAGAAGTAAATTGTTTACATACAACTATATTCATATGTATTTTTGTTTTGCATTTAGTTCCTACTCATTATTTTACTGATATTTGCTGCGGAGGTCACAGCCTTAGTGTTTGGTGTAATCTATGAACGCAGGGTGAGTTTTCCTCTTTTGGTATTTGCAGTTTTACAAACATTGTAATATATCGCTGTCTACTTTCTGTGACATTTTGTTACTCAACATTATTAGGAACAAATCTCCCATTCATTGCTATCGCATTTAGAACCTGAATAATACAAAGGTTACTATAAATAGTATTTTTTTTATTTTATATTTTCATATTTGTAAAACTGCTTTGAGACACTGTTCATTGTTAAGTGCTGTGCAAATTAATTTTAATTGAATATTCCGACAGATAAGTGGAGAGTTGGACAAATCAATGAATGCCGTTTTTGAGAAATACGACGGAAAAAATTCTGAAACAAAGGCGGTGGATTACTTGCAGTCTGAGGTAAACGATTTTTATAATTGGTTGTAATCCATAATTGTAAACAATCAAATGACTGTACAAATTCTTATTTGTGTCTTTCTGTCCTCTGTGCTTCTCAGCTGGAATGTTGTGGGGTGTTAAACTACACCGACTGGTCAACTAGACCATGGTTTACTTCTCATAATTCTGTGCCTATGTCATGCTGCAAAGCAAACACCACATGCAGTGGACAGTTGAACCACCCAGAGGTCCTGAATACAAATGTAAGCAGAACTCTACATTAAAACATTTTAAATATTAGAATTTACTGTATTTTCGTGAGAAATTGCTCTTTGTCCTTAACTGTGCAATTAATTCTCTGTGTATTTGCAGGGGTGTAAAGTTAAACTTGAGAAGCTGCTGCAGGATATGCTGAGTACAGGCTTGTTGGTCATCTTGGGATTTGCCATCATAAAGGTATTTTAGGATTATCATTTGGGTAATGGTGTAATATTTTGTGTGGGTATAATGTGGGAGCTGTATTGATTTTTCTTTCTTTTCCTCAGTTACTGGGCATACTCAGCATCTGTGTGATTGCCTGCCGCAGCTTGAGAAATGAGTATGAACCATTGTATGCATAAAAGGTTCGGTAAAGTGCTTCAGCTTCTTCATTATCAATAGAGAAAGTCCTAACCTCAATGATGAAGTTCTGCTAAATGCCAGAAACATAAATTATGACTATGCTTCACACATGCTTTTTTTTTTTTTTTTGTCTTTTTTTTATTGGTTTGTCTTTATTTATAAGTTTTAATGAAGTGGTTGACTAGAAAAGCAAGAATATCCCTAAACATAGGAAGCACACAACTTCTTGCCAACACTGATTTGTTTATTGTTTTTTTTTTTTTTTAAGATAAACTATATTCATACTATTTGTTTGACCATTCTGCCTTAGCCAGTTCACCTTATGTGATTTCCCCTTTAACTTTCCTGAATCCCATGCTAGCATGTACTTTTCTATGATTTTAAATGTAAACAATAAAGGGAGTTCTGTCAGTCACCTGAACTGACTTCTTAAAAAAACATCATAAGCACTGAATGGATTGTAATTTGTTGAAATTTATAAATGTTTTGCCTCTAGGTGTTATGTAAATGGCCAAGTAATGTAAGTAGTGATGTATGTTTCATGTTTAGTTTAAGGTCATGATTACCTGAAAAACTCTTAAGCTTCTGAGATTGAGTTATATGCTGACATGCTGAGTTTTAATTGCACTGACAATGAAATAAATAAAATGAAAGTCTTAAATAAGTGTTTGTGACCAGTTTGTGATCTCAATCTGGCCTTTTGAGTTTGATTGCTGATAAGTGGTTTGCACCTTGTGTTGTGGTCTCTTTATTTCTTCTTCAAGCAATGAATACAAGTAATACCTTCATCCTGCACTGTGGAGGTTGTTGGTGACGTCACTGACTGTTGTTTTTGGATTTTTCTTCACAGCTCTCCCAATGTTTCTGTCTTCATATGCTGTTGTTTTCCTTGGCTGACCTGTCTGTTAGTACATGAGTGGTTTTCTTACTTTTTCAGAACATTCCAAATTATTGTATTGGCTATGCCCATTGTGCAATGGCTCTGAATTTCCCTTCATTTCTCAGATTTTCTCTTTTAGAGAGCTGTCTGATCTTCAAGCTGGTTTATTAAATCAAATGTCATTCAGAACTATTATTTGTTTAATGAGTCGATTTTACAGGATACAACTGGACAACAAGAATCAGCTGTAAGTCATGGGTTCCAGAAAAAAGGTGTAATTTTGTTGCTTAAGTTCTTTAACACCTTTTCATATAAATATCAGGATATCAAACCTGAAAATCATCTAGCATGATCTCTAGGGCTAAGGTTGGGAACTACACTGCCTACACCATCATGCCCTGTGAGTGCCTCACAACATATTGATGGTGGATTCCCACTTTACACCCAGGACAAGGATCAAATCCATCACAACAATGACCAGGACAAAGTGGTTACAGGTGAGTGTATGAAACCAGTTCACTTAATTTTCCCAGGAATGTGAACAAATAATGTTTCATTATTCCTTTTTTTATATGAACTGAAAGCTTGGATTTAAAAGAATACCATGGCACAACATGGCCCCTATCTTATTTCATCCCACACCGTGAAACCATGTAATAGATTCTCTGTACACTTTCGGTCAAGTCACAGAAAAGCTTGAAAAGCTCAATTGCAGATCACTCCCACAGAGAGAATACTAAGCCGTTTGAAGGAGGAAAATTCAGACCAGTTCTTCATTTATTTATTCCTCCTTGCCCACCCACAGTGCAGTAACCTGACCCTTCTGATGATGAGACACTGGGAGGGCAGCCAGCTTTCCTGCTGGCCACTTCACACACAGCATCCATGCAGTATAGAATGTAGCTGATACAAAAATGTCCTGCCTGACCCTCACTCTGACTAATATTGGACAAATTTTCCTTTGGATTGAGTATACTGGAAAAGTCAGCCTTTAGAATTAGCGGCTTTGAAATTCTAAGAAATTCAACATGAGTTGAAAAACAGTAATCCATGCTAATCCTTACATCTGTCAAGATATAAAGCTTTGCCCAGTAATTTCAGAATAGCATTGCGTTAATATACATATGGAACCCATCATTTTCTGGGATACTTTCAGGGATTATACATTACACTACACAGTTGTAGGGAGAAACTACAAACAAACTGGTATGTATGTAGGGTTTTGGACTGATTTTTGTTATAACCAAATTATGGCAACAGTTCCTAGTAAGTGAGACTAGGTAAGATTATTCACTGGTGCAGGAATAAAAAATAAATTGGGAGCCTTTTTAAATAAGATTCTTTTAGTTTAGTGTGAAACAATGATATAAGCATTCAAGCATTTGATAATGCTGTGTGTGGTCAAAGGGTAAACTAATCAAAATAATTGAATGTGGGACATTTTCAATAACGCTAAATACAGTATCTGATCTGATTATATACTTAATGTCATAGCAAGGTGAAGTGCATATATAATGAGTAACACACAATTAAAAGTAATTAATGAGAGATTCAGTGGTCTGAAACAGTTTCAGCCTGGGGTAGTGTGACAGATTGTTATGCCAAATAAATGACACCATTAGATCAAGGGTGTCATGGTGAGTAGGCTAAATCATGCTGTAAGTAATGTCGTTTATCTAGATTCAAGTGCTATTCTCAGAGGGTTGAGTGTTATCAGGTTTACAATGCATTTAAAATTACAATAATTACTACTTTTTCTGCTGAAACAAATAGATTCTACAGCAAACTTCTAGGAATACTCTAAAGTCAGGTGGATCTGGAGCATATCCAAGTCTACCTACATGCATGTTTTAGAGGTGGAAGGAAATCAGAGGAAACCCATGGAAACATGGGGATGACATGCACTGAAAATCTACAGTAACCCAAGCTCAGGATTGAACCAGAGACCTTGAAGTAGCAACACTACCTGCTGCAGCCCTTATTGTCTAATGTCTCTGTCAGAAGGAACCTAATATTTTGCCATCGAGGTTGTTAATGGAGTGTGTTGATGTCACTGATTTTGGAATTTTCTTCACAGTTCTTGCAATGTATCTGTCTATCTGCTGTTGTTTTCTTTGGCTGACCTGTTAGTATTTGAGTAGTTTTCTTTCTTTTTCAGAACATTCTTGATCAATTTCCCCTCGATTCTTAGATTCAGAGTGCCTTTTCTCCGATAAGTTAGTCAAATCAAAGGTAGACATTTAAAGCTATTAGTTGTTCAATCAATCAATCAACAGTCTAACAGGACACACCTGGGCAACAGGAATCACCTGTGTTATGTTCTATTATTTTTGATCACTTGGAAAATGGGAGGATTCATAAAATAGGTGTAACTGAAAAAAGTAGTTTAACACTAGATGTACGTAAATATTAGAAAATAAAAGCTGAATCTCTCATTTAAAAAAGTATTCCCTTAACCCACTACCATGCTTCATAGTTTCTTGAAGTGATGAACAGTGTTGGTTTCTGCCAAATGTAGGGCAAAAAGTTACATTTCAGCCTCAACAGAATGGCACAATCTCGTATATGCATTGTTACAAACTCCTAATGGAATGTCATATTGCTTCAGAGTTATCCTTGCTTCGTGGTTGCTGTTCTGACTCACCTACTCCTAAAAGTCACTGACATTTAGTGGAAAGGCCTCTCCTAAGCAGAGTCTTGCTTGTGCCTTTTTCTTTCCATTTTTAATTGCTTAAAATGTTTTTTTTTTAATTGTCTTGACCTTTTCTGTCTCCAGACATGATTTCAAAGAAGAGTGTTTGACATTTGGCAGTGTGCAAAATGCTAAACGTTTGGAGAAAAAACGACCTAAAACAGACATGTTGGGAAGAGTGTTAATTCTTTCCTGGCAGCTCAGGCCATTCTGCTCATTCTCCTCTGACCTCCATTATTAACAAGGCGCCGCCACCCCCAGAATTATCACTCACTGTTTTTTTGTTTTGTTTGGTTTTGTTTTGTTTTTCACACCATTCTGTTTAAACTCTAGAGACTGTTGTGTGTGAAAATCCCAGAAGATCAGCAGTTTCTAAAATACTCATGCCAGCCCACCTGGTACCAACAACCATACCACAACCAGCACAAGGTCACAGAGATAACATTTGTACCCCATTCTGATAATTGATGTGAACATCACCTGAACTCTTGACCTGTATCTTCATGATTGTTTGACATTGTGTTGCTTCCACGTGATTAACTGTTTAGACAACTGCATGAAAGTATACAGGGGTTTCTAATAAATTAGGCAATGGGTTTATATTTCTGTCACATCCGACGTACCTGATGTAAACTTTTTAAGAATCACAATCCGGATTAGTGGTTGGACTACTAACCAGAAGGTCAAGGGTTCGAATCCCAGGTCAACCAAGCTGCCACTGCTGGGCCCCTGAGTAAGGCCCCTAACCCTCAATTGCTCAGGTGCATAAATTGAAATAAATTGTAATTGTCTCTCTGTATAAAGGGGTCTGCTAAAAGACACTTTCGGTATTTTGAGCATAGATCTGTAGATCACCTCAGACTGTTGACAGCATCTATCCTATGGCAGGATCACATTTTTTTTTTATCATCAGTCTCTCAAGTGTCAGAAGCAGCTGCTGTTTTCTAAATTCACGTCCAGGACCAGCAACCAATCAGAGCGCTTGTGCATCTTGCATCTGATTCACTATTGGACGCTAGACTCGGCTGCTCGCGAGCAGCTTTTGGTTTCCTGTCGGCGCGAGCAGGTGTCCAGATCTCAACGGGCGGAACGTGACGTCACACCGGGGGTTACCAGCAGCGAGTTTTGTTTTTTTTTCTAAAAAGCTGTCAGAAAACTCAGTGTAGAAGGAAACGCGGAAAACAACACGGTTTTTGTAGAAGAGTTTTCCTAACGAGAGGCTCGCTTGCGGTCTTATCACACAGGAGCAGATGTAGTATGATGATTTGATAGGCGGAAAATCCTCGATGCAGAAGCAGAGCTGATAACAGGGAGCTTTAACCTGACCGATACCTCAGTCTACAACCGGTGCTACACGATAACCGGTGAGAAACTGTGGGGAAATATGAGCATAATAAACCTGTGTCTGCATTCTGTTGTTTGTACAGAGAAGCCATGAAGAAGCCTGAAGTGTATTAGTACGGTAAGGTCTCATCATTTTCTTTGTACTTCTGTCACTGGGCCGAAACAAAGATTTTACACTGTTGTTATTTCACGTTTTCATCTCGGTTCATTTTCCTGTTGACTTCTGGCACTTTTGCTTGCACAATTCATTGATTCATTGATTTGATAAAGCAGGACAGTATAATGTATGATAGGCGTTAAGCCAGCCACGCACACAAAGGGAGAGAGGAAAGACAACAGACTGCGACTAGTTTCTCTGCTGCACCTTTTCACTTTGTGCCTCAAACACTGAACCACACTCATCTTTCACAATGCTTCTTCGTCTTGTTCTTTTTTTTTTTTTTTTTTTTTTTTTTTGACTTATTTAGAGCCTATGCATCTTTCCCGAGATAACCAAAGCCTCTTCTTACCCCCATGTTCTACTGTATGTGTGCTGCAGCACAGGTCCATCAAAGACACAGCAGCATTCAGAGCCACAGCAGTGTGCATTATTTATGAAGTTGGAGGATTGGAATGCAGAACGTCTGTGTGGTCTTAGGGCTCTAAAAAAAAAAGACAAATGACTCCTTTAAAACAGGAAACGGACACCTTTATAAAATCTGCATTGAGTGCAGTTTCCTGACATTGTCTGGAGCAACTTTTTCCTTGTATCAAATTGCACTGAAGAAATGAACTGGTTTTTTTTTTGTTTTTATCAGGATTCGGATCTTCTTTATTACAAAATGATAAAATACAATTGTCCTGCAACATTTAGTATAAAACTATGATGAGGAGGCTTCATTGAAGACATTTCAGCTGCTAGAGCTGTTAACAAAACTTAGTTATAACTAGTTGCATAACAGAACTAAATGATACTCAATTTGAAATCTCCACATTTGTTTACAAAAGCTACGGTGTGTAAGATTGATTGATTACAAGTGATCTCATACCTTACTTCTATTTCTTTACACTGTCACATGCTCTAATTCTCTTTCTTCTAATTGGTTGCTGGCTCCTGTCAATAGCAGTGGGGTAAGGTTTCTGTCAGGCCTGAAGCTTTAGCATCAGAAAGGTTGTTTCTTGGTAGGTTTTTTTTTTTAATTGTAAAAGCTCTTACACCATGAGCTCTATTTATATATGGCCACATGCTTACATGTTTATGACCTGTAAGCAATACAGTTTCTATACTATGTCATATTTGTTCACCTGGAAATGTGTTTCAATATGATGTCTTATTTATTCACTGTAAATTTCTGTCACACCAAAACCTATAAAGTCTGAGTGAATGTGAGTTGTTCAAGAATGGACAAAACCAGTACTTGTCTGGTGTAGTTATCAGCTCTTTAAACCATCGCTATAAGTATAACCGTGTGGCCTTTATTCAGCATTTCTCTCTCTTTCTCTTTCAGCACTGAAAACACAGAAACTTGGACAGATAACTGCAATAATGGAGCTGAAAAGCCGACACAGTGCCTAAAATGGCAAGTAGACCCTCTTCGATTACACCATGATTATCATGATCAGTTCAGCATCAGAGAGAAACCAGTTTCTGCTCGGCATCTAGTACGAAGCTAATGTGCAGATCTAACATTATGAGCAATCCAGTGCTTCTGCAAGAGTTTAACTCAATTTAATGAGAGGTGGAGGGGCTTTTGGAATAAGAGCTCACAGCCTGGGAGAAACTGTGCTGTACATGTGTATTAAGCCCTTCAGGTTGTGGGGTGTTGCTATGGAAACACTTACCCTGGACCAAGACAGTGTTGTATTCTACCTGCTGCTTTTTTTTAATTTTTTTTTTATTTGGCTATGTAAATAGTATAAATCAGTCCAGCACAGGCTAATTAAAGATGAGTGTAATGATCAAAAGCTTTGACTTCATACACTAATATCATTATAAATACAGCATCACAGGAGTAAATTATTAATAGACACATTATTTAAGTCAGTGGTTTTTAACCTGTTTGTGAGTGTAGCCAATTTTTTTAAATGTATACTGACCACTCCTTATTGCATAAAAATTAATATAATTTGAAACAACCTTGGTGAATGCTCACTCAGTGGGATGGTTGGGTTTGTATAGAGGATCAAGGTATCCAGTCGTGCCTGAGTAGGGCTGAGGAAAAGATATAATCTCTTAAGCCATGTGTCTGACACTGTACTCTGTATTTGTTCTTGACATGAAATTGCTTCATTTCTAATCAGCATCTAGCTATGATGACTATAATTCACAAATTGCTAAGCCCATGTAATTTCTTCCAATCAGCAGTTAATAAGTTATAGCATGTCACCCACAGGCATTGCAATTAGGCAAGTGTTTTATACGCTTGTTCAAAATTTACACTTTGTGACCCCAGGTTAAAAACCACCGATGTGACTAAATCCACTACTGTCAAATTCATTTTTAACTGTTTAACAAATCCTTGTATAGAATTTAGCATTATTGAATATCTCGTTCACATTATGTTCTCAATGACGTTTTGCTCTGTTTCAGCCTCCCTCAGGCAGCACCCAGCAACTCCTCTGTGAACAATGGCCAGGTGGAGCTCTTTTGCATTCAGATATGGCTTTGACCTGGGCAGTTACTTCCATGACCATCGACCCCTGGGCACAGGTGCTTCTGGCCTGGTGTTGTCTGCCATTGATAGGCGATGTGGGCAAAGAGTGGCAATTAAGAAACTGGTACTGCATGACCCTATGAGCATTAAACATGCACTGCGTGAAGTCAAAATCACATGCCGGCTCCAGCATGAGAACATAGTAAGGGTGTATGAAGCACTGGGCCCATGTGGCCAGCCTTTACCACACAACCTCGCCCAACTCACAGAGATCTACATTGTGCAAGAGCTTATGGAGATGGACCTGTCCCGGATATTGGAGCAGGGCCCGTTGCCAGCAGCCCATGCCACTTTGCTTTTTTACCAGCTTCTGCGAGGCCTGAAGTTCATCCACTCAGCCAATGTGCTACATCGTGACCTGAAGCCCGGCAATATCTTCATTAACACTGAGCAGATGCTGCTGAAGATAGGAGACTTCGGATTGGCACGCATTGTTGACCCACACTATTCACACAAGGTAGGAGGCAAAGCAACATTCTTCAGTTTTTAAAATGTTTTGCAAAGCAAGTAGAAACACTTCATGTCATAAATCTAAATATGTGTATGTGATACCACAGTGTGTTCTGGATGTAGGATTTTGCCACAGTGAATTTGCTGTGTGACCTAATTAGCTTTATATTGCACACCTCTATATTGCACACTTCTTTACAATATTTCTATGGAAAAGTAACACTTGGACACCCTGTCAGAAGCTTCACCAATGTTTTTACAATATTTTTTTTTTGTTAGTGACAGTATTACTCAATGTAGTCATGGTAAACCATGCTGTTTCCATGCTGGTACACCTGAGACTACAGGTTATGCAAAAACACTGGTTTGTGATTGGTTGGTTGTCAGTCAAATGGCCTCTTCTTTCTTGGCCAGACTGTGATGAAAGCCAACACCAAAGATTTGAATCACTCACAGAAAGGGGCAGAGAATTTTCCACCTGAACACATGAACTAATGTGCCAGGGTGGAGCTAAGGGGTGACCGCAGTGGTTACTCCAAACGAGTCGTCGTTTAATTTAAATATTGCGGAAGAACTTTGTGGCACAAAAGAATCATGCGATTCCTTTCATTACTCCACCAAAATCTTGACGAGGCTAAAATGCTTATTGGAGATGAATGAATATATAGCATTATTTTAAAACTCAACCCAACCCATAGTCGTCTTCTTCTTCTACTCTGATATTGACATTAACAAAGGTTAAAATCTGCAAATTCTTTAACTACTTTGTGTATATCATGTCTCATTGTACTACACATACATCAACATGTCCTGGCAGCACTGCTAATGTGGCTTAATGTTTTCAAGATTATGCCATATATATCCAGGTGGCTCCAATATAAGTCTGAGGGTGAGCTTTACAAAAAAATTGTCCTTTGATAAATGCCTCTCAGAATGGCCATTCATCTGCATTATTTCCAAGTTTTTAGATTTCAAGACATCATTGTTGTTTTATTTCATGCTGTGCCATTTGCTGTTCTCTAAATCTTGAGTCTGCCCTCATATGTGTGCAATTATAGCTTATTTTCACACTTTCTGATGAAATAGATTCCCACTGTGCACCCACTACAATAATTCCTAATACCTTTTAAAGTAAAGTGGCTTAAAACATTATGAATAGAAGTGTGTTTAGCTCCATGCTCCACGCTTATACATGTAGATGACCCTGCTTTGACCTACCTTTAAATCATGAGTCTCTAGCACATGTTTATTGTGGACTCACACTCTCTATGTATTACATATCAAAAGCTTTCTGACAAATTATGACCTCAACTACTTCAGGATTAGGGCTGTAAAAGATTAATGTTTCTTCTCCCAGCACCATTGTCATGCTTTAGTGTAATATAGGCAGGCTCCAGAAGTCCAAAATGAATGGAGACTTGTGTGAAATGAGCCAAGTGAGAGTCAGTTATACAGGATGAGGAAAAGGTGCTAGGCTCCAGTAGGAAAGGATCACAGAGCAAGTTCAACATGAAACAAGCCTTGTTCTATACAGCTTGAATGGAGCTTTTTGTGAGTAATAACCGAGTCAGTCTGAAGTAGGGTCACATGTCCAACACCATGCTGTCTGTTGTTCACCAAGGACTCATATTCCATGCTGTCATGATGTGTTGTTTGTGAATGAGTCTGCATCAGCAAGCTTACTTTTCAGTTCAGTCTGTCTTCCTGACTTAGTCAACATGACAGTGCTGTGATCAGGACTCTGCAAAGGGTGACACTCCTGATGGCACCGGATTACAAATGAAAATTTTGAATGGAACATAGATTAACAACCCGGATTCTTTTCTCTCTCGTTAAGCACTGGAACACTTGCACTGAACAAAATAGAGATGATGTGGAAAAATTATACACTTTTGTGACTCCAATTTGCAACACTGCAAAACAGTGGAAAAAAGAAGAAAAAAACAACAAAAATTGAAAACTAACGTGATATAATTTTGTGTATGTCCAGCTACATAAAGCTTACAGGAGAGATTTTGCACTGCACTTTATTTGTTTAAATTATTCAGTGAATGCTTCTTATTCTGACAAGATTTCCTGTCTTCTGTGAATGCTGTTTAATTCACCTAGTGAATATAATTTGACTGCTAACTGGATAGTGAATAGTGTAGTTTTACAGACTGTGGAATTAAGAACTTTTGGTTATCGATGCAGTGTGTTATGTCTTTTGCACCACTTTAATGTACATAAATTTACATTTAGCCAAATACTAAATATTATTATTTTTATTTATTTTTACAGGAATAGATCCCACACCCTCCATTTTTTGGTTGTTGAAACCACTTATCTGTTGGTTAACTAGGAATAAAAAAATAAAAATAAAAATAGCAGAGACATTAACTTTGCTTGTCTTGTGTACCAGGGCTGTTGCTAAATGATTCTCCCACAACATTGATCAAATAATCTACCTTTAAAATGCTTTTATTTTGGAAAGTGCTTGTTGTAAAGGCTTGTTGTATTAGGATGAATATGCTTATGCTAATCATAATTGGAAATACATTTGTTGGCTGCATTTGTGGTTCATTTTGTAATAGTTGTTTATTTTACACTGCAATGGATGCAGATTTAATTCGATTTTATCAGTCGATCAAAGGACTTTAGTTGTTTGGTTGGGCACATGGGTAAACAATGTGGCCAGGGGATGTGAATGGCATCTCTGTTTGTGTCTCCATCACAACCCACCTCACTCTGAGGAATCTGCCTGGTACAATCTCGTCAATGATTCATCACCTCCTCTCAAGAGAAAACTGGGAGGTGGAAAAGAAAGGATGGTTTCTATGGGGGTCTGTTAGAGGCCATGCAGCTATATCAGCTGTTTCTCATTAAAGATTGAAGAGCTGCTGGGTCATTTATTCTCCTGGAAAGTACAGGGCTGTAGTGGAGGCATTCTGGCAGAAGCAGGATTGTGTATTGTGCCTTAAGTTTATGTTCGTCCTCTCATCAAACAGTGCAGTTTCAGCTCATGATGTCCTGCTTTGCAGATTGTTTCGATTTCTTTACAACAATACTTGTCAGAACAGATCTGCAGACTATTTGTAGATGCAGTAAATGTCACACTGTTGAAAAATGTAATTTCACAGTTGAAAATGGTATAATTGAAGTAAAATGACCAGATTTTAAGCAAGGAATAAAGTAGCATGGGGCAAGCTGATGCAGGAAAATTACTTTATACTTTACTTTATACAGACAATGACTCAAGTTGTTTAGTGTGTTTATTATTTCCAAAGTGTTTTATTCCTCTTATTATGCAACTTCCCAGCAATTACAATGACAATTCTTATTAATGTCATGTAATTTATTATTGTCACACAATTATTGAAACAATGAATGGAAAAATTCAACACATCATAAATTACATTATTGCATTTTTAATCTGTTTATAGTGGCTACATGGAGTGTCTGCCATGTAAGACTTTCTGATTCAACCGTTACTACAGAAACGTAAGCAATCAAAGTGATATTAAACTTTGATTTGAAAAAAAAAAAAGTATTAAAAGAACTGTGCTGAGTTCTCAAAAAATGAACAAAATATTTTTTTTTTTATTCGCTAATAATGCTGTTGTGTAGTTAGTAGTTGGGTGATGGAAGGCCATAATAAAAGTTTTGTTTTGGGCAAAATGTTGAATTTAAACAGATATTGCAAAACCTACCATATGCCTCTGTTGTAGATGAATAGTTGTAATATGATGTAATATGCCATCAACACCCCCAGACCTGCCATGGTATTACTGAGCAGCTCCTGTTAGATACACATTATCCTTTTGACTATTCTCATAAAATCCACCTTACTGGATCACCTAGATAATGAGAGTATAGAGACTCAGTGTAGAGTCACATACTGATTTTAACTTGGTCATTTGTTCTGACCTAGTTAGGCACAGCTTTAAGCAAGCATCTGTTTGAATTGAGTCTTAGTCTAATATACACAAGTAAAAAAAATCCCTATGTCTAGGGAAACCTGCCTGATGAGATGAAGTTTGTTTTTGACGTCAGTGAAGCCTGATGTATTTCAGAGACAAAGAGCAAGTGGTGCACCGTTGTTTTTAGACATGGAAACCCTCTTATCCTAAAGCAACGTGTCACTACAAGCTGCTTGTGCCCATATGTATTGCCAGTAGGTAACAGCAGTCTCTTGTGTGTGCGTGTGCAAACAGGGCTATCTCTCAGAAGGGATGGTGACTAAATGGTATCGCTCTCCTCGACTGCTGCTCTCTCCGAACAACTACACCAAGGCCATCGACATGTGGGCCGCGGGCTGCATCCTGGCTGAGATGCTAACAGGCCGAATGCTTTTTGCAGGTCAGATATGTAATATATTCTGTCATAGTGCACATACTGCACACATCCACCTGGTTAAATGAAGACCATTAAAAGCACAATAAACAAATTGTTATATTTTTATATTATGATGTTTCTCACCAGGACATGGTAGCATGGAATAAACAAGAAATGCATTACAATGTGAAAACATGTACAGTATATAAATTCATTCTACTTTAATAGAAGCACCTTTACACCTGCACATTCATGCAGTTGTCCGGTCAGCCAATCATGTGGCAGAAGTATACATCATAAATTCATACAGATACAGGTGAAGCCTCAGTTAATGATAACATCAGTAACTGATGTGATAACATCACATTATGATAACATCGGAATGGAGAAAAACTGTGATCTCTGTGACTTGGCATGGATGTTGGTACCAGGTGAGCTGGTTGAGTATTTCAGAAATTGCTGATCTCCTGAGATTTTCACACAAAACAGTTTGTACAGCTGAATGGTGCAAAAAAGAGTGAGCGAGCAACACTTCTGTGAACGGAAATGCCTTGTTGACGAGAGGTCAGAGGAAAAAATGTCAGATTGATTTAAGATGCCAGGAAGGACAAAGGAACTTAAATAATCACTCTTTACAACCACAGAGAGCAGAAAGGCATCTCAGGATGGACTAAACATCAAATCCTGAGGTGGGTGGGCTATAACAGGAGAACACCAGACTCCAGATGTTTTTGTTTTTCACCCAGTCTGTGTAAACTGTAAAGAACCTTGCATGTATGATCGGTAGTTTATGGAATACTCAAACCAGCCCATTGGATCAATATCCATGACAGATTCTTTCTTCATTCTAACATTATTACATAATGGTGCCAAAGGTGGCATATGATTGGATGATAACTGCATGAATGCGCAGGTGTTTCTATTAAAGTGTATGGTGAATGTATAGATTTTACCAGCATTACTGTTTAATCAACTTAATAGAACTAAATGAGGCTACCAAAACAAGTACCTACTGTAATCATCAGGGAAATTTTTTTTTTCTAAAAACATGAAATATATTTGATTTTTTAAGTTTCCCCTCTATAGACAAATTCAGTATGGTGAAAGGTATAACTGTTCTATATGGCCAGCATTTTGTGGGCACCAAACCATCGCACTATATTTGCCCATTCCAAAACCATGGAAATTAACACAGATTTAGTGCCCTCTTTGCAGTTAGAATAACCGCCACTCTTCAGGGAAGGATTTCTACTCGATTTTGAAGTGTGGCTGTGGGGATAGGCGCTTATTAAGATACAAGAGAATTTGTCAAGTTGGTCACTGATATCAAGTGAGGAGGCCTCAAAACGGGTTTAGGTCAAGGCTTGGGCCACTCTTCTTCCATTCTAACCGTGGCAAATCATGCCACCATGGACCTGTATTTGTACACAAGGGCATTAACATGCTGGAACAGGTTTGGGAACCTCAGTGATTATTAGTGAAGGGAAATTTTATGCTACAACATACAAAACAATGTATTCAATTGTATACTTCAAGCTTTCTGGGACCTGGATGGAGAAGGCCCACATATGAATGTGATGGTCAAGGGTACTTACATCTTTTTGGCCATATAGTCTGTGCTCAGAAATTGTATCTCTGTGCTTTCTATTTTTAAAAATAAGACAATCTCTGTCTAACATCAGAATTCTATGCTCTAGGTGCACATGAGCTGGAGCAGATGCAGCTAATTCTGGACACCGTACCAGTGCTTAGAGAAGAGGACCGACAGGAGCTGCTGAGAGTCATGCCCTCCTCCGTCAACCACAACTGGGAGGTCAGGAGACCACTGCAAGAACTGCTTCCTGAGGTGGAGGATGTAGGTGAGAGACAAACAGGATTGAAATTAACAAGCAAATGACAGTCCAGTAAAATGGTTTTCAGCAATTTCAGTATCAATGAGTCTTCTTCTCCATTCCACCTCTCAGCCATAGATTTCCTGGAGCAGATCTTGACCTTTAATCCAATGGACCGTCTGACAGCAGAAGCAGCTCTGTCTCACTCATTCCTCCGGCAATATTCCTGTCCACAGGATGAGCCTGTGTCCCTCCAGCCCTTCCGCATAGAGGACGAGCTAGAGGACAGTCTAGTTGGTGAACACGGTCACTGGGACAGGTACAGACCCAAATCCTACCTCTGTTTTTGCATTTCAATAGAGTCTAATCAGTAGCAGTGTGTGTTCCCTGAAAACAGCTCAATTTAAGCTTTTACAGCCCTAAATAGGTATATTGATTAAGTAAATGAGGCTTGTTCTTGGAGTTCACTGCCTTACACATATATTGAAGCTCGAGTGTTTCATTTTAATTCTAAATTTCATTTAATTAGATTTGACTCTTAATAGGAGTTAGTTTCATTACGTACCCTGAATGTCATGCCACCTTTGTGTTGCATAGTCTTCCATTAAGAGAAAGTTACAGTGCTTAAATCAAAACATTTAGGCTGCTTTGATTTCGTTTTACAATAAAATTATTTCAACATTTTACATCTCCTAGAGCAAAGATCAGAGAGCACGCTATGGGCCGTATATTTAATACTCCTGATTTTCACTCCAGCCGTAAATTAGATTACTAAAAGCCAGTATTCAGTGTCAATATTTATTACACAGTAAAACAGAGCCAAGATAGCAGCAGAAGGACATCAAGGAACATGACGTTAGGGCTCAATGACATAAGAGGCTGGTTAAATATAGCTTCTCATGAATTATTCGCTTAATAATATCTCTCATAATATCCTGAAGCCAGATGGCCTGATGTAAGGGGAAGGCCGTTATTTACTGCACAGAGGATAAGCAGGTGGAGGTTAATTGGGCTGATTCAACAATGTTTCTCAAAGAAGGATGTCTAGAGGTCATAAATAGGTCTTAACTTGGAAGGACAGACAAAGACCCAAGTGGAACTTTAGTGTTTTGCGAGCCAAGTGGCATGTCCGAAAATAGAAACACACAACTCATCAAGCTCATTCTGAATGTCATTAGTGTGACTGTGGAGGCGATTGGTCTGGAGTTATAATCGTAAAGATAATCATCTAGGAGCATTTATATTATAACGGTTATATTGATGTTGATATCCATGATTTTAGCAAAACATGGATCAAACCTACATTACATTTATATGACAAATAATGTCTGAGGAAGTTGATCTGAAACCTGCAGTGTTAATTCTGGCTGTTTCAGGGCAGCTGAGACCCCCTAGTTATCTCCAGAATGCAATAGAAGAGATACCTGCATTGTTTAAAATATAATTCATTTGTTCTGCTCCCTCGCTTTCAGAGCGATGCAGCTTAAAAGATGAATGATCATAGTCAAATTTAACTGAATTTTTTTTTGTTTTAATCTTACTAGGATAAAAGTTTCAGATAAAAAAAAACACACAGAACCCAAAGTCTCAGATCAAAAAAGGTTCAGGTAAAAAGTCCAACTGTAGAAATTAAATGATCAAAAATATAGATTTTATGTAAATTAGGTCAAAGGTGAATCATCCCAGATAAGTACATGCTTTCAGAGTGGTCAAGCAGGTCATCAGTAACAGTGAAGACAGGAGCTGAAACCAGAATGAGATAAATGAAACGAAATCTTTTGCTATACTCAAAGTTATGTTTTCTACACTAAAGCACTTACACGTGCCTTATATTAGCTATTAACTCTTTGGCTAACAATATTCCCGTTATGCTTATGTTAGATTACTGCCATTTACAGCAAAACAGCCTCAACTCCAGTCATGGAAGTCTGCAATACTGCAGACATCAGTTATCACACCTAGTTCATCAGCTAATTCCCCAAGATCTTCATGGGCTGAATCTGGTGTGTTAGAACAGGGCAAACACAAATCTCTGTGGGCCTCCAGAGTTTGACAGCATTATTAGTTACCGTATGAAGTGTTATTGTATAAGAACTGTGGCTAAACCCTACTGCAATTTAAATTTAAGTCAAACTCTCAGTCACTCTGTGTCTGTGTTTCTGATTCAAAGCAGATCATTTGGGCTGTTAGCTGTTAATTATTGGCAGCAAGCTAACTAACTAGAACATCATCTAAATGCACTTCTCATTCATTATTATTATTATTATTTATTCCACAGTTCTTCTTTTCTCTTCTCTTCACAATCATGGCACAAGTGTGCTAGATGATTATTGACAAAGCTTTGCAGCACTAAAAGCATCTACCTTTCCTGGGGAATCCAGAATGATGCACATTTTAACCTAATTTCCACAAATAATTTACACTAATCTATTTTGAAAACAAAATCAGCAGTACACTGAAAACAGTACACTGAAAATACTTAAATATGACTACTTTAAACTAAATCTTTTGTCTGATTCTAAGAGTTGTCAACGTACCCAGAGGTGTGTCCATATTTAGCTGTGCTCAACTGAAAGAAAAGGGTTACTTAATGAACAGCCTAGAAAGCAAGTGCAGTGTTTTTATTTTCTAAATAAAAATCCCACTGTACTTGTTACCCTCTGCATTTGTTCTGAATTGTTTCTCAAACTGTATGCCTTGTTCTTGTACAAGTTCGTGTAGTGAACAATGCTGGCCTACAATAGACAAAAGCCAACACTATGGCAATTGTGAGGCAAATGGACTATGATGTATAGATACAAGATCGGGAGTCATTTAGTTTATTGGATCAGTAGATTAAACACCTCAAGTATCTTTAAACTAAATTAAATCATTCAGACTCAGTACTTGAAGATGAACTAAAAAACCCTTATCTCCCTGCATGCAGTCTTTCATCAGATCTGTGCTGGAAGCAACAGGAGCAGTGTGACTGCATACAGAGTCTGTCAGAAATGGGCGAGACTGAGGAGGATGAGGTCCAGAGAGATCCACGAGCCAATTCCTCCTCCCTCATTGAGGAAGCTCTGGTAGACCCTGGTAAGCACTCTCACAGCAGCTCAGCAGAGCGCTTTCTTGAGCATTCACACTCATCTTTGGATAGGTTATGTGGCCACTACCTGGAGCTGGACTGTGGGCTCTCCTGTGACTACAAAGTGGGTTCTCCTTCATACTTGGATAAGATAGCATGGAGGGATGGGAAGCCCCAACACTATTCTGAGCCAAAGCTGATTCTGGACTTGTCTCATTGGAAGCGCAACACACTCCCATCACCTAAAGGGGGCGATTCTGAGCAGCTTAAATCTGAGGAACCTGCTAATTTGTTCCAGGAGATTTCACGCTGGGCAGCAAGCACACAACTGGGCCTTCATTCTCCCAGTTCACCTCAGGAACCTCCAAACTCACCAGGGTCTCCTCCTTTACCCATTTCTCCTACCCTGCTTCCTCACTCACTCACAGACACACAGGCGCCTACTCTACTGTACACTTCCAATGTTCTTCAACATGGCAGGAGAAGTCCGGCTTCTTTCTTTTCTTCTTCTCCTCCTTTGTTCCCTTCTTCTCCCTCTTCACCTACTCAAGATTCATTAACCCCTTTTCAAAACAACAAAGACTCACCAATAGCTAGAGGAGAGGAACATCCTCACTTTGACTTGGATACATTCATCTCACAAGTGAAACGTGAGAACATTGTTACTTCTAAGCAGGGTAGCATTAGTTGTACCTCTAGAATCTCAGAGCACAAACCTTCCAGAACTCAGCCTACGACAGATGTGGTCGAACCTCAAAGCTTTCACAAAGAACAATGGTAGAAGAGTGGAGAGTTGATGATCTACCTAGAACTGAGTGACTGAACACCTAATAACTTAGTGCTGCTCTTGCAAGATTGCATAGTTTTTTTGTTCGACATATGAGAATATATTAAACCTTTTACTTTGTTTCTAATAGCTCCTAGAATACGGTCAGAAGTCACAAATCGGCTCCCTTGCTGTTCTACCTAGAGTCCTTACAGAAAAGTGCAAAGGCATACTGCAGAATCCTCATACAGATGTTAGAGAATTCTTATGTGAAGCCTAAACAAGCGAACAAGCATGCTAATGTTTGCGCACATTTTGGAGCCATTTATGCAGAAATTCCAGAGTTCCAAAGTACACAAACCTTTCTGTACAACAGAAATATTGCTGAATGTAGTTTTACAGTTCTTCCAACATTATTTAAATGCATCTGCATTGCAGATAAAATGCATTCTGCATATAAGCTGCTTTTGATACCACTGTAATCTCCACCACCTTTGCAATAGAAGACAGCAGTGGTTTGCTTGATTACTGTTTCCAAAGCTTTCATGTAATAAACATTTCTTGTAATATAAAAATTGTTTGTTGTACTTATTTTAGTTCTATGCACCTTTTTTCCCTATAATTTCTAAACAAAAATTTAAAAAAAAATTGCTTAATTATAATCTTTAATGATAGCACCATGGGTCAAGTTGCTACCTCAAAGCTCCAGTGTTCCCTGACGGAGCTCAGGTTATTGCCTGTGTGCAATTTCGCAAGTTGTCTCTGTGTCTTTCAGGTTCTCTGGTTTCAACCCATCACTCAAAAAAATCAAGTGGATTGCTGACTCAATGTTGCTCCTAGGAGTGCTCGAGTGTGTGAATGTGTGCACAGTGCTCTGTGATGGCCTGGTGGCCCATCCAGTGTGTATTCCTACCTCACACGCAGAGTTCCCTGGACAGGCTTTCAGATCCAATCGTGACCCTGGTGACATGGTTAACTTGTTTGCTGAAGATGAATGTTCCCAGAAAGATATAGCTCATGGAAAATGAAACACACAGTGGTGTAATTCTCTCATTTTAATTCCCATAATTTAATTAGTTCAAAATGCAGACAACTCTCACAAAATTTCCAAAAAGAAATAGAACTAGTAATACAGTACATACGCAGATAAGGGTAGTATTTTACGTCTATGGCCCTGTTTACAGAGGGAAACAGACATTTTACAGCATGGCAGCACAGGGAAAACACGTCGCAGGCATCAGCAGGGGAGCAGGCTACATTCGCTTTAAGTTTCAATGTGAATGAGAAGACAAATATGAAATGCAATCAGTACACCCACTGACTAAGAATGATATGACGCCAAGCAAAACTGGAAACCTTTATCTACACACTTAACTGGATGAATACTTTGCACATTGTCCAATTTCACTTATGATACTGTACACTGTATTCATATTAGGTTGGATCACATTAGGTTCATACAGATAATGGCTAAGTCATTTCAGAGGGACTTGATTTTTCTATAAAGCTTTTTGAAATACAGCCATTAGTACGTGTACGCAATGAAGGATGTTTACAATGGTTAAATGCTGCCATCCTGTGGCCACATACGCTACTGCATCCCCAAGGAAACACGGGTCATATGCTGTTTCACTGCTCACACGTTAAAGTTTGAGTGATAAGAAAGATGACAACTGCTGAAAACGACATCATCTGCTGATTTGTAAGTGAAATTCATCAAAAACTGCCTTTCCCAATCAATGGCACCACTACTTTGCTGAAATAATCGTTAACATTGTTGAATTTGAACAATAAGCCACCACGCTTACGAAGAACGGACAGAATTATGGTGAAACTGGACACATGGAAATCTCTCCAAGACCATTTTACAGTATATTAAACCCTTACCTGAATGATACTGTTACATATTGCATTAAGTGAGAGAACGTTATATTAGTACATACTGTATATAGATCCATTTCTCAATATAAGTTCTGCTAGGTCTCATTTTAGCCGAGTTCTCTCTCCAAAATTCAGCACTCAAGGTAAAACTCAGATATGTAGAAAAATATAGTCTGAATGATATACATCTAATGATTTTTTTTTTTTAAAATCACACCCACCCTTATATATTTTTTTAAACTTTAACTATGTATAGCAGTGTAAAAGTAACATGATCAGAATTCACACTGCCTACAAACTGAAACACGAAATGACGAGACACCTCACTCTATTCCTGTATATCTTATACATCATTTTGTAGTAAATAGTTTGTCATTTTTAGGCAACAGTAATGAGTTATTTCTACCTACGTGTGATAATGTAAACACCACAGTAATGAAGTTACTGTATTCGACAAACAGTAAAGCACAATATTACAAGGCAAATGGTCACCGAAGCATAGATTTGTTCAGGATGAGAGATAAAAACAAACCAAAACAACAAAGTATAATACACTCACAAGGAAAAAACCAAGTTAACACTTTGCATTGGTTCAAAGCCACGATCTTTAGACAGAGCATTAAGGTGTAATTTAGACCAGCACCAAAACACATACAAAATACAATGGTCGTAAATGAGTATCCAGTTAACTTTGACACTGACTTCATGGCCAGGTTGTGGCTTAAATTTAGTGATGCTATAATGAAAGAGTCTCACCTATCTATACTGCTGGTGTGTATGTGCGTGTGCGTGGATTTGAGTATATGTGCTGGTGCAATGCACTGTACTTTGATTTTGGCTATATTTGCACATATGGCATTTTTGGGTTCTGTTGGCATGCCTCGTTACCTTGAATAGAAATACTGTATACAGATACTTTGTTTGGCTTTTCAAATAATGAAATGGGAGACTAAAGACAAAATTACTGAATGCTTTGAAGTGTAACTGGGACTACATGGATCCGGATTTCATCTTTGGTGAAAATTTAAAGAGAACGATTGAGGCACCTGCTGTATTGCTTAGAGGTCTTGGTGCATAGGGCCAAAATCTTTTTTATCCAATAGCCATCACGTCAGTGCAACAACATTAATACATCATCTTTTGGATAATAAAAATCAAACCTAAAGTGCCTAAATGTCATTTTATAATACATACAGTATTTTGTTCCTATTCTAGTGAGATAGAAATGAAATGTGACTATTTTATAGAGAGCGCTACAACACACTGGTGTGCAGCATCATTGGCACTTTTACAAATTACTGGGCAGGGACTGATTTTTAGTTCAACTTTGAAATTCAATATCAGAATATCTGGGCCGGTCTAAAAGCTTATCTAAAATCGTATCTAAAATCATATAAAATGGTGTTTTGGAGTTACAGCTCTTTGTTAGAAATGTTATGTCCTTGAAGCATTTCTTTTTCATTAGTGACGGTCAGTAGCTTGTGACTGAGGTGTCAAAGCTTAATCTCCACACTGTAGTTTCTGTGATGTCTGGTGACTAAATAAAGAGCTTATCCAATGTCTATTGCAGAAAATATTTACAGAAGAAATGTTAGCACACACTGTTAAGAGTGTCTTGTGTACTTTATATTTTTTTAAATAAACTTTGATGAAAAATAATCTGAATAAATATGATAAAAAGAGCTAACACAATCATATCAGATTTAGTGTTTTACTCCATCCTCCTCATATTTTGACGCACTAGCTTTATTTAAACGGCAGAGGTTTGAGGTATGATGAATAACACAATATTTACATTTAGCTGATTTTAGGGACCCTAAGTCAAAGTTCCAAGAGATACAGCAGCTACTACAGTGAAGCCCTTGTGTGGCCTCCAGTGATCAACAGTTTACCTACATTTACATCACCAGTTTCTCATTTTGAGTGGATGTAAAATACTGCAGCTGTGCAACTCATACAGTGTACATTTCAGATTAAATAAAGCCTCATATAGCAAATAAGTGACGTAGCTCGACGATGCTTTGTGCTTTAAAATGATGCTGATCTAAACTGTGCTCTGTGGTGCTGTATGAAACAACTTTTTATCTTGTATAGGTACAGTGTGTGGTACTTTGTGTGTGTGTGTGTGTGTGTATAGACAAGGTTCATATGTGCTGATCTGTGCATATGCTCACGTAGTCGCACCCTTTACCATGTTATTGATATGATCACTTTTGTATGAGAAACTTATTTTGTTACTGCTTCATTGTTACAGATGAGACATGAGACCTACTGTGTTCAGTAATATTACAACAGCTAAAACAGAAAAAAAAAGATACATTTGTAGAGATAATAGTTAAGGACAGATTCTAGATGCAATTCTAGACAGCTTTTAAACACCCTCTCTTTGGCTGTCCCCTATCAACTCTTTTAATCCATCCTTCCATCTTACCATCTCCTGGTCTTAAAATTTTTTCTGTCGCCTCCTCGATCACCTTACATTAATTCTCTCCATCTCTGGTCCTTGCTCTCATACAAAAGGCATGATGCCGTAGACCATCAGGGCCATGACGGCGGCGCTGAACAGGCCTGCTACAGGAACAGTGACGAACCAAGCCAGGAAAATGTTCCGGAAGAGGTGCCAGTCTACAGCCTTCTGAGAACGCAGCCAACCAACAGCTACCACTGAACCCACCTGCACACACACACACACACACACACACACACACACACCGATCAGCAGCAGCACTGAAGACAGGTCACAAGCTTAAAATGCTACAGAAATCTAGGTTAGTAAAATGGGCCAAGTTAGTGGAATTATATCAAAGGGAAGTTTTCAGTCTCTGTTACTGCAAGGTAGTGTAGCAGATAAAGAAAAGACTCCTTTATTGTGTGCCATTTGGTATGCTAATTTACACGTACTTTATTCTATATAATTGAGAAAAATAGAAAGAGATGCATTTCAGAGTTCTTTCTATCCTGTTTTTTTCCTTTTTCTCATCACACTGTCTCCCTTGCACTGATGTTCCCTTTGAACGAGAGAAACATCTCCATACATGCTGCAGGTGTCAGGTTCCTGGCAGACTCCTGAGCTGCTAGTCGAGGAAGCGATCTGCCTGTTCTTATACGGTCAGTGTAACCCAAGATGCCAGGCAGCAGGAGGGGGCACGAGGGGACTAAATCAGGAGTCAAGTCAAACAACAGAGAGTCAACAACAGCCAGGACTTTTATCTTTATAGACGCTGCATGTGGTTTAAGGGAAACTAATCTAATCCGGTCAATCAGAAAGTGTTCAGTTGGCACCAATATATGGTGGAGATGAAGCATTGGTTTATGATTTTAAGTTTACAGAGTCAGATTACTGGCTTAATCATTGATAACATTTATGCTACTGGCACACAATGTTATGGAAAATAACCCTCAGGCTCCTTCCAAATGCGTGTTAGTTTTATACCACAGCACTCTTGATTTCTGAAATCTAAACAGTCAAAAATGTTCATTATAGTTACCTAATTCAGATGATGGGTTGATCTTAATTACACCCATTCTAATACCTTTAACAAACTAATTAAAAAGACTTTGTCTTGACTTTCAACTACATTAAATGTAGCTTCAAGTGGGGGTTGTTTATTGGTAAATTAGATTTTGTAATCATGGCTGTGGTATACATAGAAAAGAACACATTGGTACATGCTGTTAGAGATAATCCTTTCCAGGGTTCAATTGCACCACCCAGTTTCCCTAAAACAACACGTCCCATCATGTTTTATTCTTTAGCTATCAAACGCTTATCTATTAGTATCTATTTATCACCACTAATGGTGAATGGAGTCATACTGCCATTCTGGGGGCTTTGAGTAATCATAAACTTGTGCATGCTATCCACTCAGAAAAGGTCACTGGCATTCTAATAAAGATCCACAAACAGCCAAGCATTTGCATGTGGAGTCTCCGATCTGCTTCTGAGTCCTGAGGATGCAGAAACTATTCAGAACTAGAAACACTGTTCTGTCTGTGTTTGTACCTGAAATCCCTTTAATACAAACTCTACTGTACATAATCAGCCTGTTCCACAATATAATTAAATGTCAAGAAGCCCCCAGAAAACCTTCATAGTCCAAATGGATGAGGTGAATTTGCATGTTAATATAAAAGCCTATTTATCCTATATACAAATACTGACTTTCTAATTAATTGAATTAGTTAAACTCAATGCAGATGTATGGGTAGTCTTGTGGCTTTTAGTCTAAAATGCTATGAATCTTCACATTTATTGCAACGGTAATGATTAATCTTACAATTATGATTTCACATGATTTAGTGATTAGCACTTAAGTGATTACACTAATGATGGCCTAAACTCTACCAAAGCGTCTCTACAACAGCTTCGGTACCTTGCAGTGGGTGGAGCTTATGGGAATGCCCACATTTGAAGCAACAAGCACTGTTAGAGCACTCATTACTTCAATGCAAAATCCACTGTGAATAGACAAAGACAGAAGGAGACAGAAAACAGATAGATATAAATGAGACACAGAATGGAGCAAGACTCTGAATGACCCAGACATACAAACACCACAGAAACAGGGCAAACACCACAGAAACAGAAAGGAGAAAGATCTCTTGGTCTCTGTGACCTCGGAGGCACAGCGCCTTTGGTTTAAGACAAGAGCCTGGAGCCCTTGTCCTTTTTCCAGAGAGTCTGAGAGCGCTGCATTACCCCAGTAGAAAGGCTGCATTTAATTATGTGGAACGTGACTCTGTTCAACTGACATTTGTGTGCAATTGAGATGGTGAGTGGTTATTGCAAACAATTTCCAAGCACATGGTGCCAGGATTGGGACCGAGGCGATTATATAAAAGATCAGAGATCCCAATTTCTGGCCATGTGCCTTTGGCTTATAAAAAGCAACACTGTTTTATGAGAACATGTTACATTTCCATAATTCATACTGTATATAACCCTGTCATTTATACGAAGAATGCATTTCTGGCTTTTAGGGTCCACCACAATCACCTATGGCAGCCTGACAGGTTTGTTTGGAGATTTTGCAGCAGCTCTGCATCCCTCTGAGAACATGCAGTCACTCCTTTTCTCACCAGTCACCTGAAGCGGTGTTTACCTTGCAATGTGTGGTACTGATAGGGAGTCCAATATTGGACGCCAGCACAACAGTGACCGCTGAAGCCAGCTCAATAGTGAATCCACTGCGGGAAGGGCAACAAAATATCATTTTATACAATTATACCTGTACTGAGACCAATATCACCAATGCATGCACAGTCCAGGCACACATGCATTCAGAAAGAAATGAACATTTTACTTCATGCAAAACGAAAGACAGGAAATATCATGCAAATGATGAGACAAATGTAGAGATGTCCTTTGAGTATATGTATATGGATGGTTACACATTGCCACATTAGTCATATGTCAAGATGTGAGATGTGTCTTTAATGAACTTCTTGTGTCCCACACATGCACACACAGATGGTGATAGTACAAATGTCTGCCTTATTCAAAATGTGTTGGATTTCATATGAATCATCTTTACTTTGTGTTTTTAGATTTATGTAGGTTTAAAAACACTTTTATACTGCAACTCCAGTATTCCCAAGTGGATCCAGTGCTTGGGTTATCCGTTTCTCCCAGTGTTCTGGCAAGTTTCCTCCAGTTTTTTGCCATCGCCAAACACATGCTGGTTGATATTGCTTGGTTGGTATTTGCTTCTATGACTTACCCCAAGGGGTGAACGAGTGCCTGAATGTGTGTACACATGGTGCTCAGCAACGAGCTGGCATCCTATGCAGGGTGAACAATCCCACCTTGTATTCAGTTAGACATCTAGCCTACATTAGACAAACCTGTGTGTTTATATTCTGTGTTTTAAAAACTAATGCTAATAACAAAGTAATTATGAGCTGACATAAGGATATAGCAACAGTTAGTGATTTTAAGGATGTTTTGACAGATATAATTTTATAATAATTTATATTATAAAAAGTTACTTCTAGAGTGAAAAAAGGGCAGTGGACTGGATGCAGGGTCAAGTTCTTTAATGGAGAGCCTGACACCATTACAAAATGGAAATCCTGCTCATTTTTCACTGTACCAAAAGCCCAATAGCCTCAGATAGCAACAAATGTCATGCATTATGTTGTAATGGTTAATAAGAGCTCTTTGGTAGCTTTAAAAGGACAGCAGCCTCACCTCTGCTATCTAGTGTGCTCAAGAAAAGAGACCATTAGCCATTTTTTTGTTGCTCTGTTTTTAGCTGCCAAAAACCTCATTATGTTTCACTCGATTATTTTCAAAGCCTCCAGTTCAAAGCCATCGTTTATTCAATCGATCCGAACTGAAGAGGATTCTGAAGATCTGGTCTGCAGGAGCTTTGCTCTCTCACCTCACTCGAACTGTGAAGAAATGCTTGTAGAACAGAACTCAGCAGTAGCTGCTACTACTATTGCAACTTTGAAGCAAAAATGCTTAGACAATTTCTACAGTGTGTGTACACTGTCAGCTGTCTATTCTAAACCCACCAGAAGAGGTTGTTGTTTCCTGTTCTGACACCACATTAACCATGGAATTAACTGTATAACAGACAACTGCACAAGACTCTCAGTAGCTTACAACTCCATGGCATTTCCTTTTGCACCAAACCACTGCAGACTGACCCCTTCAGTGTTAGCACCAAGATGTCAGCTTTATATTTTTTACACCCTAAATGTTGACCCTAAAAGTAAAATAATGTGTGCAGTATAATGATATTTATTTACATTGTTGTTCTTGGTCTTTCGGCTGCTCCCTGTTCGGAGTTGCCACAGGATGACATGGTCGGCATATTAGCATTATTTATTGTAATCTACATTTCCTGGGTATGTACAACTGACTGAAGTCAGCTGATCAGCTTTAAGTTTTTGGCATTGGACATCTAATGTTACTCACTCTCACTCACTCATTTTCTACCGCTTATCCGAACTACCTCGGGTCACAGGGAGCCTGTGCCTTTCCCAGGCGTCATCGGGCATCAAGGCAGGATACACCTTGAACGGAGTGCCAACCCATCGCAGGGCACACACACACTCCTAATGTTAATTACTGGTAAAAAAACATTGACATCTCGACCTTAAAAATCAGTAATTACTAAAACCAGCTAAATCCATCACTCATTAAGCGGCAAAAAAAATTACACGCTGAAGTTGAATGTCCCATAAGAGGAAAAATGTTTTTTTAAATACACAAATGGCTCATTTTAATTGCGCTGTTTTCCAGTTCTAAACTCAAGTGGTTGCTGTTGGACAGAGTGTTTTGTTTTGACTTGTTTCTCTTGTCACCATAAGAGCAGAAGGTCATAAATGTTCCATGTTCAAGTGTAACGCTAAATTTAGCAGATGTGGGCAGTCTGATTAGGAGGGAACAAATAGTGATAATTGTTGTCCTTACTCAAAGTTGAACTCATTCCACAGCTGCATGTAACCCATGTGTGTGTAAGCAACAAAGCTGAAGCTTTACTGTCCTAATCTACTTATATTTTAATGGGACAAACAGCTATGACCTACTTGGCAAAGCAAATTCTTTGGATCCTAACTCAGAAGAATTACTGGAAAAATGCTGCTTTTGTAAGTGAACAGGAGCGGCCAGAACAGCTTGTATTAAAAAAAAGCCATAATTGCAGTGGTAACCCAGAAAAGGAAAGAAAGAACCTTTTGAAACAAACACAGTTAATAAAAATAGAGAGAGCGCATGCATGTTGAGTGTCAAATTTTTTTGCTGTGAAACAGCTCATGCAGTCATGCACCCATGTGGACAGGAGTGAGCTCACCTGGAAGGTGTGATGGGCGTGAGGTCCTTGCCCATGGTCTGGATTACGCGGCGTCCCCACACCCACAGGCCAGCGCAGATGCCTATGCCGCCATATAACAGCAGCCAGACAGGAGTGGCTGCGTCCTGCATCACCCCACCCTGTTCATAGATCATCCATAGTGCCACCAGTGGGCCGATGGCATTACTGCAGATAAAGAAAGCATTCTTATGTTTAACTCAACACAGTATTGACATGAAGCCTATAAAAAAGGTCTTTCTGTGTAGAGCTAAAGACATGTCCAATTATGTTTCAATCAAGCACTGGCGTTCGATCCAGGGTGTATTCCTGCCACATGTCCAGTGTTCCTGGGAAAGGCTCTGGAGACACCATAAGCTTGATCAGGATAAAGCAGTTACTGAACATAAATGAACAGTGAACGAAAGTTTCAAAATTGTTTAGTCAAACTGATGTTTATATTGTCAATAAATTAATTTAAATAAATAAAAATCTCAGATATGGTCAAAAAGTGACACACTAAAATTGGTTCTCGTGCATTTATTCACCCAGAGCATTCAAGTACAGTACATGTAGTATGTACTTAGATAGAAATGTAGTATTTTTTTAGTAATTCTAACATGACATATGAGGGTTACCTTATGACCCACAGCCTACCTGACATCATTGCCACCATGTGCGAAGGATCCAAAGCAGGCAGTGAGGATCTGGAGGAAGTGGAAGAGCAGAAAAACCTGGGGCTTGTCTTTCTCCTCATCAGTGCATTCCTCCAGCACTTCTCCTGCACCTTGCAGTGATTCAAGCTTCTCGGATCCAAGTTTTACATCCCCCTCCTCTGCCTCGATTTCAGCCTCGGCCACAGCATTGCAGTAGCTAGAGTAGCTGTCATAACGGACGCGCTTCTTAGTATAGGTGACGCTCTCACCCACCAGCTTCTCACTGTCTTCAGGAGGCGCTGCAGCATTGGACTCTGAGCGTCGTAGGGGCTGTACAGCCATGCCACAGATGGCCGCAGTGTAGCATGTGTAGCTGTTGTTGCGGCGCAGGACCCGGTGACTGACTTCAGGCCGTTCTTCCTCCAGCCGGCCCACATGGATCTTGTGCAACAGATCCTTGTAGAGACCAGAGTCCTTGTGCACAGTGTGGTACACCTGGCCGTCACTGCGCACATGTCCATCAAAAGCAAAGCTTCCATTGGACACTGGCGACTTCAGACAGCCGTTGGTCATGGAGTGAGTGCGACCTGGTGAGATGTGATGAGCATTTTTATTTTAGAGAATACCTACAACTTAAGCATAAATGGTTTTACATGGGATTACAACAAATAAATAGAGTAACACAGCAAGCTGATCATAATTTAAGAACATTTAAATAATTGCAATTACTTAAGCAGTCATAATAAACATATACGGGAGAATTTAGCATGAATATGGCAGAAAGCACTGTCTAACACACCAAATAAGTATTTGTGGTTTCATAAATGTTCAAAGACTCCAAAGAATCTACGTAAATTTTCTTCTGTTGTACATGTGATTTAAAGCGCTTAATAAAATGCATTCAAAGTACGTCTGACAGGATTGTGATAAAATTACCAATACACAAACAGAAAGACAAAGACTAATAGCTAAGGAAATCAATCACTTGAGGGAAATTGAATAGTAGACTCAGAGTGGCTTTAAACTCACCATACACCCGGCCGTTAGGAAGGACAGTGCCACCGTTGGCCAGGCTGTTCAGCTCACCAGTGGATTCCCTAGTCAAGGGCAGTTCAGAATCATCATTACCCTTTGCCCCTGGAAGCTCTTTAAACACCGGAGCCTCCTCTTCTTCCTCTGGAATCTTATCCAGACTCTCATCAGAAATACGTGAAAGAACATGCTCTTTCTTCAGTCGACCTTGTCAAAAAAAAAGGGGGGGGGGGGGTGTATTTAATACCGGCTTTGAGCCAGAAGGGTATAAAAGGTATTATTGCTTTTGCATTAGTCTCACTAGTCTGAACACTTTCCATTTTTGGATTTACATACCAAGTCCTCTAAATACAGTGGAACATATTCTGAGTGTTCCTTTCATGTATAATTAGAATTTAACATGATCATGAAATGTCTTATTGTAAAATACTAAATCTAGATGCTGAGAAAATTATTTCTATATGTTACATAACATTTATCTCCAGTATACTATGATAAACCCAGCCTTTTAATTCAAACACAATGTTAATGTAGGTACTGATATAAAAGCTGTCAGCCGTAGTGATGCTTTGAAAAATTACCAGTGAACGCGATTAAATATTAATCCCAGTCATTTCAAAGCGGCATCCAGAGTGTGCAACTCTCACGTGATCAATTTAGCATGACATCTCAGTTAGATTTAAAACTCAAAACAGTGAAATAGCCAAATAAACAGCTGCAGAGTTTATTTTATTAGAGTATCATTGTGGCCATTTTGACAGAGTAAGCAACAACATGAAGCTGCAAGCCACAGCCAGCGAAAAAGGACACTCCACTGTGCAGCTTCCCGCCGGTGCAACAGATGGTAACCTCTAGGTTCTGGTCATTATTTAACAATGAATTTCCTATTAACGTCAGCCATGTTTTTGGACTTGACTGTAATTTTCTTTATTGCACAAATACAACAATCCTCTTCATTGCAGATGTGATTACTAATAAAAGATCAAATGAGATCTGGAGATCTTAGTATTTTGTTAATTAATTAACAATTAATTTAATCTGGAACTTTCTGTAACATTTTTTATGGAAAAATTCAGTCACCAAATACTTTCTATACCTCTTATTTTTGCTTTTCTTCACACCCTCAACTTATTCCTCTTCCTCTTATTCCCCTTTCCTACTGAGCTAGAGTGCTGTGGTTTTGAAAAAGCTGGATTATTAATAACCACACTTCCATAAAAGCCAAATTGCTTTAATGCATAAACAAACTTGAGTTCTGACTTTGCAAATTCATTCAGCAATAAATCTGTGGATAATTAAACTGAACCACCATTTGGAAAAGCAGCCAAACATTGTTTGTGGAGAGCTTGTAAATCACCGTCTTTACATGTGAACCTACTTGCGATTTTCTTTCTCATCCAGGGGCAGACAAAGATCCAGACCAAGGCAGCACACACCAGAGAGCCGGCCAGGGTGATGAGGGCGATGGCCCACACTGGGAGCATCTCCAGTCCTAACACTGCAGGGGACAGGCACACAGCTCAGAACAACAGGGAACAGAGTGCACACCTGGCAGATTAACACATCGCCTTGGGTTAAACAGATGGTCCTCCGATAAACTAGACTTTGTCCTTTTTCAAGTTTAGATAAAACTATCTGAAGCACATCTGCAAACACAAACAAAGCACTTGTGCAATTGCGTAAAAGTGTGTAATACATTTACAAAGATGTCAATCGCAATGAATGTGATAAAGCATATTTATTCGATTGGCTGTCCCTTTAAGGGAGTGATGACTCACAGGGAGCTCCTGTGTACATGATGGAGAATGTGTTGATGCCAATAGTTGAGGCATAGAAGAGGGGTAAAGCACGGAGTCCATTTGGAACAGGATCGGCCTACAACGAGACAAAATACTAATAAACAGGGACACTAAACAATAATGTATAGTTTAGTTAATTTAAAGTCTAATGTATCTACTTTAACTCAATTTTTCTGGAAAGTTCAATAGCCCCTTAGGATGTTTCCAAACTATGCTCAAAGTCTAAAGAGTCTCGAAGTGTATGGCCACAAGCTATTAAATTACAAATGCAATACATACAAAATATGCATCTACAGCATTGAGATCATTCTTAAACTTACTTTATTAAGAATTAAATATCTGATGACAAAGAAGAGAAGGCCAGACATGAGGCCTGACAGCAGAGGAGAGATGAACCAGGAGGCAACTGAAGCAGACAAAAATGATCGTCATGATATTAACGAGAAGGCAACAAATTTTATGCTGACATGAACAGCATAATACAGTGTATATAGTGCATATTGTATTATAAAAACGACTTAGTTTTATGTTAATACTGCTCAGTTTAATACATACCAATTTTGACTAGCTGCATCCACTGTACTCCTTTGGTACCAATGGCCACCATAGAGAAGCCAATAGTAGAGCCCACTATACAATGGGTTCCAGAAACTGGCAACTTGAGGAATGAGGCAATGAGCTGCCAAACTGCAGACCCTGAGAAAGATTGTGATACATGAAACTCACACAGGCAGGGAGTCTCTCAGCCACATGCTTCCTCTCTTGTTTCTTAGGGTTATACTCAATACTGCCACGATTAAAAAGATTTAAACATTGAAAGAAGAAACTCAGATGGAAAACAAACAAGAAAGAATCATGCTGCGTACTCCTTAACACATTTTCTCCTAACACTTTCATTCCTGGATCTGTTAGTCTCCATTTTCTTGGAAAATAAAGACCCCATTCAGGAACTTGGCATCTGAATGGAGTATCAGTCAGCCCTCAAACATGTGACCATATGTTTACTCTACCACAGAGAATTGGCAGTCTACTGAATTAACAGCAATGCATTTTGACATTTAATCCCAATTCATAATCTTAGGCTGTCATAAATTTAGTTTAAAATCAAACCATAACTTACCGACCATGGCGCTGACCTCGCCTGCCATCAGGATCGGTACGGTCTCGTTGTACAAGTTGACATCTATAATCCCCTTCCGAATAGTCTCACCCACTTTGGCACCAAGGAGCATGGAGCCCAGTGTTTCAAAAATGGAAGCCAGGATACAGGCCTGGCGCAAAGTGACCACCCCAGAGCCCACCGCTGTGCCAAATGAGTTTGCTACGTCGTTGGCTCCCACTGAAAATGCCAGGACGAAGGCAATGATGAAGCCAATTACAACCATCCATAGGTACTCTGTTAAATCCAACATGGTGTCTGGTCTTAAAGTGGATCAAGATAAAATGAAACAACTCTGGAGCGCTAAATTAAACAAAGTAAGACACTTAGTTTTTTTTTAAAAGGAACAAAATCCCCTTCTTTTTTGTGTGACGCTCTTCTTCCCCTGGCTGCTTGTGTTCTGGGGAGAGGTACACTGCTAACTAAGCCGTTTATCCTCTGAAGTCTCTGAAGCTGTGAGCAAAGCAGGCAGGAGAGGGCATTCCATTGTTTGGCTCCCTTCGTGTCCCGTTGACCAAAAAGTCTTCAGCTGTCAAAACAATAAAGACAAGAAATGATTGCAGAACATTCTCCTCCTATTTGTGCATGATGTAACATTACATAGATAAAACACTGCTGGAGAGCAAAAGGTCAGGAAGCTGCATAAACAGGTGGGAGAAGAAGGGATACAATCTTCCAATGACATTTATCTCAGTACAAACCTGACAGCATCCTTTCAAGCAAACCTGAACTTCTGTCATGAAGTATATAATGTATAATAACAAGTATATTCACATGTGAATGTTAGATCCTTAATGGATCAACAGAAAAAGAATGTACGAAATTCGGACCTCAGGTTGGACTCTCGGCAGGGACTCATGGCTGGCGTTCCAGCTCAGCCCCAGTAGAATGTGACTAGTCATGCTCCAGCCTTAGCAAAACTGTGGCGTATCAGTACCCAATACCCAGCATTAATATGGCTTCCTGCTTTGCTATTTTTCAACAGGATTAAAGTCTTAGTGGGTCACAGTCTCTGGAACATGGGAGGTCTGTAAATGTGCCACTACGACCATGTTTATGTAAATGAGAAACAGTTTTATGGAAAACTAAAAATTCTCAGTTTTACTTTTGATTATATCGGATTATGATTAGAGAAGGCACCAACTGTCACTCATTAACGTGTGATGCTGCAAAACATTTTTAGTACAGTGTAATAAACCTAAAATAAACAAGTATTGGTCACTTGGGTTGTGCAATAAATTATAGCACAGAATTATCTTGCTATATTAGTTGTCTATTAAAATCAAGACCAATCAAAGTCCTAAGTAAACATCTGATAACGGTTTTTCACGGTGTGTCATATCAGTTAAATAGATAGACTTTAAAAAAAAATTAAATGCATGCTCTGTGTGACCAAAATCCATGGTTCTGCCCAGGATGAAAGGAAAAAACAGTGGATCTGTTATGATGTGGTGGTACATTGCTAGCATGGTTTAGGTCTGCTTTTCCCCCTTAGAGGATATGGTCACTGGAAATGAATAGTTATTTCTGGCTGATCACCGTTATAGTGACAGATTTAGATCCTGATGGATGTTGTCTCTTCCCAGATGAGAGCGCATGCAATCTGAACAGTTTGGTCACCAAATCCAAACCCTATGGGCAATTCGGAAGGTGTTTGACAGCAATCATCACCACCTAACATCAGCATCATCCCTCCCAGCCTCACAATCACCATCCCAGTTAAAGGATTCTTGGCTGAACACTGAACTGAAAAGATACACATCAATAATTTGTCCCGAAGTTCACAAATATAATGTAAGACCTTTGTGTATTGTGCCTACCATCTAATTTTTTAATAGTTAATATGATTGTTAGTTTGAATAGTTGTATAATAGATTTATGCGTTGATCACAAGTAAATCTGGCCTGTGGGAAGGGTCAAGTTTCGAAAACCTTTGATATAGATCTGCTCACAAATTGTAGTCAAGGCCAAAAAACAACATCCATAACAACACTAAAATAAATGTAAATTTATTAGAATTTTACAAACTGAAACCTGGGGCAAGCCCTGATTTTTAACACTTCCTGCTATTCTCAAATATTATTCATGTTAACCTGATGTCAGCTTGATGTTAATATGAATCCATAACAGATAATCAATGAGCTGAAAGATCAACATACCAAAAGGTCACCAGTCACCACAGGGGGTCATTCTTGATGTCCCGGAGAGAAATGTTAATCAATGCACGCTTCAGTAAAACGCTCAACGATATGTGCACTGAATACAGCAATAATTACTGGGGACTAAAGCACATTCATATGAAACACTAAGCCTTTTGCTTAAAGGGAATTAAATGCAAAGTAGGAAAGAAAATGTAAAGCCAGGCTGACAGACTAAGCATTTACATTTCATGTGCAGAAGTAAGGTGAGCTACAGAACTGCTCACATAAACATTACATGGCATGTTTGACACCAAACATGCTTGAAAAGGATCAGGTAGGTCAGGGACATTCCCACGGTCATGCCGCAGAGTCATCAGAACTGCAAATTCATAAACATACAATGCAGTGCACAAAATAGCCTAAGCCCTTGGGCACACAATGTCCCACAGCAACGACAATGATCTTTTCATGGCACAAGGCATGGGTGTTACCAGCTCTCTCAATATATGCCCAGATTCACTGACACTACTGTATTATTCAGTATGATTAACAGAAATATCACAATGTGTAGTATATATGTACTGTTTTAATGAAGAGCATGTCTGAACTTTTTTCATAATGTACATTTATTATTATTTACAGCTGTTTTCATGCAGAACACCTAAACCTGGCAGAAACGGAGCATGATTACAGTATACACATAGAAGTATCTAATATATTCCTGGGGAAAAACATTAAGCTGCTATCTAATGAGCACTGTTCTATAAACAGAAGATACAAAGTATGCATAAATAACGGCATGGAAAATGTGAAAAAAACAAAAGCACGGCTAATGTAACTTTTTACTTTGGCTTACAGTAGTTGTTCATTGGATTGAAAGGCATGTTGTGATCAGTATGAGACATACTTTTTTCAATCTATTTTTTTTATAGATTTAAGTTAATTTAAGTTCCAGTTAAGTTGGAATCATCTTTTTTCTGACAATGTAGGACTATTAACCTGTGGATAAAATGATCTGGTGTACAATAAATAAAAGACATCTCCATACTGCAAAACTTAAACTAACAGCATCACCTCTAATCTTAATGAATGAAATTGGAATTTAGTTAATTGTTAAATGTTTCCATACAAAAAGAATAACATAAGTTATGACTTATTCCGGGTTTTCTTAATTTAAATCATGATAGCATAAGATATTAACAAAAGTAGATTAATTCAAGCCTACAATCTGCCTCCCAGCTGATAGAATCATGCTGTTAGAGAAAATCAAAAAAAGACACCAAGAACTGAATTCAACATTAATATAGTTATAAAAGTAAGTAAATACAGATAAACAGCTCAATGTGTACAAATGGAAAACCAATGCTATTACGAGGTCATTTAAACACTAACAACATTATTGGGGTGACTGTTTATATAGTTATTTGAATCTAAGAGCATGCTGCATCAAGCGGAGATATTTTGTGGATCATTCAATCCTACATATAACTGCTTCAGGGTCACTAGTGCGTTACGAGTTCGTTATTTATATCGGTAAAAGATGTACACGTGCACACGTGAGTAAACTCCCCTCTAACCATGACCCTGAGAGTCCTGCAGTTCAGTATTCACTGTGCAGATTCAGTCAGATAAATATATTAACCTTTTAACACCCTCCCTAAGATCAGAAAGAACCAATTATTTAGCTGAGGAAATCAAACACACAGGTAATTAATGTAGCCAGATATACTGTACATGTAATAAAAAGTCTATAATAAAGCAATAATAAAGTCAATTCACTCTACTTGGACAGATTAAATCCCAGCAGCTTTAAATCAATTGGTGCTCAAACTCTATATGATACACGCAAACTTCATCTAAGGTTTCACAAGTTCACACACATCCAGAAGGCACAATCAGTACCTGTTGCATCACAGTAGGAGGGGGGAGGAGAGTGGGGGGGGGGGGGGATGAGGAAAATGGTAAGTGCGAAGAGACTGAGAAAACCTGCCGCACTCACTGCAGTAAGCTCTGATCCACTCTACTCACCTTCACACTATGCAGTATTGAGTGAATCTTTATGAAAGGGAGGGGGTAGAAGGATAATGGTTTGAGAAATGACAGACTGAGTGATGGACAAATTAAATATGACCTGGGAAGAATGAGGAAAATTACATGTGAGGTACTAAAGATGAGAATGACAAAGCATCAGGGTGAGCAGATAATCCGTTCAAAAAAGGAAAAAAAAATAAATAAATTTAAAAAAAAGTGTCCGGCAGTGAGGGGAGGAAAAAAAAAAAAAAAAGCACTTTGTCAGAAAGAAGAGAAAATCGTGAGATCGAGAGTTAGATGTGACGTGTGATCCTGCAGCTCCCTCCTCATGAAACGCCTGTCACTGCAGTCTAGACTGCCTCTTAAATGAGAGCACCGGCATCGGGTGCACGCTGACCAATCCTGTTGCACTTCAGGCAGCCACCACCTCTCACTGGGCAATTCTGCATGAGAAGAAAGCATGACGGGGTGACTGAGCCAATCATAGCGAAACTTGGTAAAGGGGGCCGTGGGAATGCAAATTTCCAAACCAGGAAAGGCATGTCGGCACACCAAGGACATTCAATGGTGTTTACAGGGCTGACACTGCTACAGTCGCATTATGTTCTCTTAAGACAAACTAGCAAAGAACAATAACTAATAAAAGCATTTATATCCATTAGGAAATGCCTGATCCCTCAAGTGCACAAAAGAGGGTTTTTTTCCCCCTTCACAGCACAAAGAGCACACATGAGCGTTATGGCATGACTGATTAATCAGATTAGCACCATGGCTGTGTTATTTGTGTGGAATGAAATATGTAAAATGGCAAAGCCAAGGCACACCTGTGCCATAAAATAGGAACCATTAAACAATTGAACTTCACATAATATATAGACCACAGACTTCAACTCCTCTCAACAGGCCAATTACATCAGATTCATTACAAATTCTATTGTTATGCTTGCACATTCCTCATTCTCTTTCAGGACTTGGAACAATTGTTCCTTTCATGAGGATGATATCATTATCACGTGCCCCCTCTTTCACTGCCCACCTCTTCAAACCAAAACAACTGTGGAGACATGAACTGGGAGGACGATTCTCACTAGTAGGTTGCACAAACCGCCCAAACTTGAAGTGGTGTGAAGTCGATGCAGTTTCTCGCAAGTCCCATCTTACATTCTATCAAAAATAGCCAAACCGCACATAGATACTGCCTCTGGCACTGGGGATGCAGCAGCAATCACAGTGGTTCTTGTGACACTGGCTGTCTAAGCAGCAACACTAGTGGCAATCCATCTGACACTGTCACACTGATTCAGGGTCATATCCATCACACTGATTCATTGGTTGTGACTCAAAGAGCCTCAAGTAGATTCAAGAACATTCTATGACAATTCTAATCTTACAAAGCAACTATACTACCTTGAGATGTTACTGACAGAAATGATCCAAACATGGTGTGGGAAGGCTGTCTGGCTCGACTATTCCTCTCACATGGTTTAGCCAGGGTTTACAAAAGGCACCTCTTTTGATCATCAGCTATTTTGGCTCCGACTTGTTCTCCTCGAGGAGTGCCTCTTTCACAGCAGAGACAGTAACGTGAGAGGACCAACAATTAACACTACTCCTCAAAGTTATTACTTAATTTGTTAAAAGAAAAAAAGAAAAAACTCAGTTCAACCAATAACATTATGAAAAGTTTATGGCATGAGTCATTTCACAGCTATCAACTTTCTTTATGGAGAAATTCTGGTGAAATATGTAGATTAGCAAGCATATGAAACTTCTCACCGGTCTGTATTTTTGATTTGTCTGGAATTAACAATGTCCATATTTCACCTAGAGCAAAATTAATCCGTTTATGTTCAGATTCCACCCAAAGTTTCTTCTTTGTGTGTTCACCATAGTGACAGATCACAAGTTTGTATCCCAGTGATGCCACAGCTATCTACGGGATTCGTCTAAGGGAGCTTAGTTGTGCTCTCGGGGTAAGAGGAATGGCATCCATGTTCTCCTCCACCGAGCACACTATCACTAGCCAATCTCTGGCACCTTGAAGTTCATCTATATGTAAGAGGAATGACCGCTACACTGCAAATGAGGACAGAGTGTTCTGCTGCCCTGTGATGCAGCATGAGCAACAGTACAAAAAAAGGGGTTTAGCAGACTACAAGTGTCTCAAAGAGGCACGTGTTAGCCTTCACCCTCCCCAGTTGGCAGTTGTATTATGATGGGGAGAGCTGGATGGTAGATGGGAATTGGGAGATACCCAAAAAGGGAGGAAAATCATCTTATTCTCTCATCGTTATAATCTTTAGCTTGACTGGGAAAGATCTGCATGGATAGCCCATGACCCATGGAATTACTGAGGACAGAACTCAGTTTGAGGCTATTACTCAGTCTTTGAACTGCCATTGCAACGGTCAGCTTTGTGCTCGGGTCTTCATCAGTGAACATTTGAACACAGGCAGGAAGAAATTAGTGTTAGGTCAAACCAATTTCAGAGTTTATTACAGATGTATTAGTTACTCAAGAGCTCCTGATTGCACAATTCCACTCAATTACAAACTGTTGTAGAAAGGACATTATAAACATTTACATTATTTACTGCCCAGTGTCACCCAAATGAGGATGAGTTGCCCTTCTGCACCTGGTTACTCTCAAGGTTTCTTCCTCATATCAGTTCAGTGAGTTTCTCTTTGCCACCATCACTGCAGGCTTGTTCATTAGAAAAACATTTTAGAATAAATATTGCAAAGTTTAAAATTAAATTGTTTATATCCATCATTCCTTTTGAGGAATTTCATATCCTTTAAAGCTGCTTTGAGACAATGTCAATTATTAAAAATGCTATACAAATAAATTGAATTGATTAGGATTCTAGGAACAGTATGTATATCTGCTATGTGACAAAGGCTTTAAAATAAACCTGAAAATGTAGTGAATTCTCCAAAGTAATTTCAAAAGGCTGCTTAATTTAAGAATAAATTCCTTAGTAAGTACACAACTGTATTATGATGTCCAGGTAAACCCTCAAGAATTTGGAAAATATTATATTCACCGTTGAAATACATTATTAACAATAATAAATACAAAAAGATACACAATGATGAAGTCCAACCAATTCACTTCACCAAACTGGTCTTCTCAAACAACCACACACTATGTGGAAGTGATAAACGCGGTCAAATATTCATTCCATGAGGAACAAAGCTCTAAAGCTAAATAAACTATATTTGAAACTCCTTTGAGGAAATGTCAAGAATAATGCAGGTCACTTGAATAAGAGTACATCAGGTGAACAGCATGACATTGCTTAATGCATTTTCATGGAATCTCCTTTCAAAAACACACTTTGCTTCAGGGGAAACAAAAACGGTCCTTTCTGCTGCCTACTGCTCTGTCCTACTTTCACACTCTGAAAGTGCACCTTGTGAAAAGTAAATGAAAAGAGACAATGAATAGGGAAAAAAAGAAGAAAAAAAAAAAGAAAAGGTACAATGAAGGGCTGCCATTATGACAGCAGCAGCAGCAGATACAATACAAATCAAATAAGGTTTTACAATGAATGCCGTGCATTTACCCATGACCCAGTGAGTCTACAATTCAAACAATCAGTCCAAGGACCATTTACTCTGGCCAGTCAGATAGCCCAAGTAGCCAAAGTTTATAGTTCCCTTTTAGCCTTTTAGTTCTAGTTAGCGTTTCATTTCAGCACACCTCACTTTTGACAAAGCATGGTTCAGATTACATAAGAATAGAAAACAAAGTGCTGACTGCCATCTCCACCTTGTCATCTCCACCTGGCAAAGTCCAACAACAACTAGAAACATAGCAATCTTTACAGTTACTAAAATAAATTGGTTGAAAAGACAAAGCATGAATTTCCCTAAACATATTGCTAGATCATGCTAAAACAAGAAATCATGACTGACTGATTTTGACGAATTAGTCAAAAATCAAGATATTTGAAAACAAACAGTATTAAAGAGGGGATGCATGACATTCAAAAGCCAATGTTGACATTCAAAATCACCAAAACAAAACACACCACCAACCCAAATGGGTGTCACCCCTGTTTTGATAGCTCCGCCCCACACATACATAACCCAGGAAACTATTATGGAGGAACCTGTTGGGGCAGCTGGCCAAGGGGATATTATCATCAATAAATGAACTCAATGAGTAATACTATAGTGATACAAATTATGCCTCCCATAGTCACAGTGTGAAGGCTTGAATTTCTTTTTCACAGGAGGTTTTATTTTATTGGTATAGACAAACACTGTTAACGGAGTAAAAGGCATATGAAATATACAACAGTTACACATGCAGTTGCATGGAAAATAAACATATAACATTAAACTCATAAAATGAAATGGAAATATATACACATACCAATTTTTGCCTGCTTATGAGCTAAGAGAGGGGCTATAACTTGCACCTTCTTGGTTGGACGGCACATGATACAGGTAGAATATATTTGTTCCATCTCACCATGTGGATGACAAACAGGAAGTGACAAAACAGGAAGTGAGTGAGTGATAATGAGTGCTGAGTGAGTGCTAATGTACACCAGTGGCATCTAGTGGATAATAAACATGGACCGGGATCTTTGTGACAGCAAATACACAAATGGTCAAATGGTTTTTTTGTAGTACTGCTTTTTTTTCTTATTATTATTATTATTATTATTATTTCAGAACCAAGCTTTTTGTGGAAAACTACATAAATTGGCGAAATTGCAAGCACAGGATTCTTCTTTTAAACTACTACCATAAAGGACACATGTTATTAATTTCTCAGATAGCTATACTCACTTTCTGATGCACCAAAATTGAAGGGGAAGATTTACCTGGATGTGCATTGTGATGACAGTTGGGAAACTTTTACACACTGCCTTTTGAACTGAGGCGCCACCTCTGGGAGGAGAAAGGAGGAAAAACAACTCCGCAGTTCAACGTGAAAGTTCACATGACTCCTGTCTAACAAACCCGTAGTCATGTCTTAACAGGTGTCCCTGTCAAACAAGTGGCCACCAGTTCCAGCTAAGCTAGTCACACTAAACTGAGCCCAGACTGTTTGTTATTTCATTCAGGATGTCAGCATGACTTTATATCAATGCATCACTCTAAAAAGGATGACTACATAAGCATATAATCTGCAGATCATCAGCATCAGATAATCTACAGGGTTTAAATAGGTGTAATTTAATAAAATACAAGATGAAGTGTCGTATAATACTACAGACGGAGAGCAGTACAATGATGTTATAAAATAATTTAGCCTGTTTCATGTTAAAAAAAATCTCACTATCTTATATTGAGTCATTGTCAGATTTACATATAACTGTGCTCGTTATCTATATATTTATCACAGTAAGTTTAAGTGGAGTTTGCACCTAGCTATGGCACTCATACAACACCTGACCGTACCACAAGACGCATACTTAAAAACTCCTGAAAAACAGAGGCAGAGCTGGAAAAGTGTTACAGTTTTTACCAATTGCAATTGGTAAAAACTGTAATCACAGACTGGAATGGAAAGTCACAATAAGCTACACAGCCCACTGTATCCTCCATTAAACCTCTTTGGGTCATGAGCCTACAATAGTTTTTTTCCCCCCATTTTGATTAATACACCCCTCCCACAAACCTCACATTTGGCAAAGTATCAGTGGTATGGCAGATTCAGCTTTTAACATTTGAGTGGGACCAACAGTTCTGTCTCGCTGACCAAGATAGAGATCAGGAATTAATCTGATTTTTACAGCATTCACCAGCACCACTTAACTGTCAGAGAGAGCACTTAAAGTTATTGTACATCATATCACATTCTTGCTTATGGGAAACCGAAGTTACAGATATAAAGCATGTACCATAAATATAACTACATAAGTTGATGCAAAGTGGTGAAAAAATAAATAAAAATCGAGGCTGACATTTTCTATATGGCAACAGCTTTTCTTTCTGAACCCAGAGCATCTAAAATCACTACTCTTTAGCTAAATGAAGTGAGGTAAATCTATAAAAGGGAAGAGAGTTATTTCACCCCTTGACTTCATCACCCTGAACATTATTCTTCACTATAGGGGATATTGAATTTCTCTGCAGTGCACAACAATATTTTTATAGAATACCTGCCCAAAGCGGCCACACTGACATTAAAACACTGCTTTTAAATCCAAAGAATTTGCAGTTTGGGGAATTTTGCTAATTTTTCCCCCTCAGATGTAGCCACTGGAATCCCATCGCGCTATAAAATGTTAAACATGTTAAAGCCAAACTGACAGTGGGTAATATGTGGGTGAGGGGAGAACTCTTTCATCATTGAGCGCTAAAGCTAAGTATGTATACTGAATAACAAAACATAGCTAACACTTAATAAGCCTGGTCAATGTGTCCCTTCAAGTCAAGATACTTATGATCATTCATTTTTGTAACCACAAGCCCTATAATAAGAGCATGTCACACAGGTCAACGCAAGCAGTTTACATTTCTATGAGCTATACATAGTATGCAATACTATGGAATTTTTAGTGTAACAGCTACAGTATGTAGACATCGTTAACACACTTCCACACTTCTCGGATTTAAATATAGACTGCATATCCTACGTGAATCAATCATTCACTACTGACGTACACCACCAACATTACTAAGACACATGCAACGAAAACTCCTCAAAATAATACATTATAAAAAATCTCAAAATGATTACCTTGCAGTCACAAAGCAAGCTTGGCTTCAAACCTCTGAACTCTGCAGCAATTAACATTTTGGCCTGTCTTGTTCGCATTCTTACTTGGGCAGTTCCTTTCTTGACTTTTTTCCCTGTGAATCCTTTATTGTACATTTGTGGCTACAGTGCAACTGAAACATTTGGTTGAACATAAACACTTTTTCTTCCATATGATAGATGAATCTCTCTACACTTATCCAAGTCCTGTTCTATAATCTGTTAAATTAGAGTTTCTCTTCCGGTTCATTTGTCGCTTATGATTGTATGTTCTGTCCGTTAAAAGGCAGTTTACGCAAATTTCTCTCAAACTTTTGTTTAAAAGAGGTTCAGATTCAACTCTGTCCCAATTCAAGTCATTAGGGATTTACTTATATATTATATATAGACACACACTTATGTGACAAAAGTACCATTTAACAATGGTTAGCTGCTACAAGGCTCTATAGCTCCATATGTTTGCCAGTCACTGTGCTATCAGGGTGTTATCTTCCCTAGCGGCAACATGACCCATGGGCGCTGGAAATAGTCCTGTCACAGGCTATCCAGAGGAAAACCCAGCCAGCTGTCCATGCACATACTCACCTCTTGACTGTAATACATACACTCTACCAGGAACATACACATACTCAGCAAAAAATACACACCAAACGTTGTACCTCTTGAGCCCACCTATCACCTAATCAAGTTCCAAATACCAATTTGATATTTTTAGATGAGCACTTGCCTCATCATGGTTATTGTGCCATACATAGACAAAAAGTCCGCTTGAGGATTTTGAGCATTAACAAAAGCAGGTGCAGATTATTGCCTAACCAAAGAGTGCAGTATAAAAACTTAATGTATGAATTTGTAATAAACCTAAAGTAAACAACTATGATATTTAGGCCACAACCTCATCACGTCACATCTCATGGCACAATCATATTAGTAATGGTTTTGTTTAACCGGACTATCAATCTAGATCTGTGGTTGTTCAACAAGTTCTAAAGCAGGTTTTTTGTAGATTTTGTAGATCTTCTATAGTGAGCACACACTTTTGCTGATCCAGAATTGTTCCACTCATGCAAAGCTGTTCAGCACAGTTTACCTATTACTATACATACAAATGTCAGGGGTTATGTAAACTTCCTGAGCTATATGACTCATGCTGAAATAAATATATTAGCATCACTGTGAGATTATATTTCAAATCAACAATGACATTTCTCATCTTTAACTCAGCAGCTGTTTTTTTATTTTTTAAATAATCTATTCATTATTGCTCTTCAGTGTCACCAGATGGTACAACAATTATACAGAAAATTGTCATGAAATAATCATGACATGACAATACAATGCATAGCTAATCGTCACAGGCAGACGAACATCAGTTCTAATTATTTCTTGAGATGGAGTCGTTAAGCAAGCACTCCCATGCTGTCTCAATCAATTCGCACACAACAACCAAGCTATTAAGGGGATGATAAAATCTTGAAATCTAATATAGTAATGTTAAACTTTCACCACCCTTTTATGATGACATGAAAGACACCACTCAACAACAGCAAGCACAGGGTCACAACCTTAGCTGTCTAATTCATAAAAAAATTGAGATCCCAGTTTTTTAAAATACATTAATTCACTCAGTTAATGTCACAGCCTTGCTACGTTAGCTCAGATCACTTGGGTAATTTTAGCCACCCAGATTACTTGCCATTTTCAAGCAGAGTTAGCTGCAGTTATCACTCACAATCTATTAAGGCAATTCATCAATTATAATAGCTAGCTAAATGATTAGGGTATCAGCCAATACTTGTAAAGGTAGCCACTGATCCAAGCAGTTACAGTGATACTGATTCAGTAGTCTATGATGAACAATGTTATGCAGCAGGGTCATTAACATCCCTTAAAACAGTTTGAAGAGACATACTTTCATTTTAGTTCTACTTATATTCTGCATATTTGTCCTAGGTTATTTGCATTTTCTAGGCAACATAAGTTCAAATGCCTAATATGATCTCTAAGGATAATAATAAAAAAAAAAAACCCTGCTCCAAAATATTGAAATTCTACCCCAGTTTACAACAGTCAAGGAACGTTTATACTCAGGAGGGGTAACTTCCTCTCAAGCCAGTTTAAGGTTTTTTTTCCCAAGTAGCATCCACCACACAGTAGCACACAACTCAGCTCAGCGTATTTCACATAGTCTGTCACCCTAGTGCTATATCCTCCACCAAGTGAACCATGCTGTACCATGCCGGAAAAAAAAACTGGGAACTGAATCCATTAGGAATTTGATTCAAGGGGAAATAAATGTAATCAAGTTAAATAGCAATAGAAGTTAAAAAAAAATAATACTAAAAAAAAAAAAACACTACTGTGGGTAAAAAAACATTTAAAAAATAATAATAATTTCATGATCAAAATCATTAAACTTTAAATTCACCAGGAAAAAGGCAGAGAAGACATTGGAGCCAGCAACATTAATCAGGACAATTCTGTGACTACAGTGTGTGATCGGTCAACTGTGGTGCCATATTTTCATTTTCAAACATGTCAATTTGCGTGGTACTAGGACAAGAAAAGCACATTTAAATTCAGATTCAAATTGAAATGCAAATTCGGAACAGGTAATTAAATATGACACCATTCGCTTGACTGTGGAAAACATCAACATGAATGATTATGAGTAATTTGCAGAGCTACAGTAAGCTGTGGCACACCTTCCAGGAGAAAAGAGTTATTGTTGGCAACTTTTCAGCTATTCTGGCTTCCATTCATGGTACTGTATGTTTTTCTTTAGTCACTGCCCTTACTTTGTGTTCTGACATCGAAAGGCTTTGGTTTAAGCTTAGAAATTTAAAAAATACGAGTTCACTGCCTACTACACCCTTAAGTCAAATTTCTCACTAGTGTACTCTCTCTTTCGAGATCATGTCTGGTCCTGTGAGAGTAGCTCATCACTGGAAAGTAATTAAGCCCCATATTCTCAGCCTTTTAAGGCATTTTCTATGTTTAGAGGCATTGAGTCACTTTAACTAGAACATTTGTGGTTTGTACATAAATCACCACGGCCACTTGTAACTTATTTTTGCTCACATAGTGCTTTGATAAACTGCATTTCCTCTGATGTTATTGTGCTTGAGAAAATATAAATTTGGGCTCTATGTACCATAACACTATTCATATATATATCAATGAATTACTAGTTTTACAGTGAAACTGTAAATGGGCAGATTGCCCTCTGTGGGGATGCCACACGGACAGAATACTGTTGTCAGGGATACACACAAGGCCTTGGTGGGAGCACTGGTATTCAGAGCATGGCCAGAGTATTATGGGTAGTGCTGGGGCTGGAGTGACAGATGACTCACGATCCATACTGCGGAAACTTTGTCTCATCCTTTATTAGAAGTAGAACTCGGCTTTGAAACGGTTCAAACTTTATACACAAGAGAAAATTGGCTGTGCAAAGGCTTCATTAACATGACTTGCCTCTGGTAGAATCACATAAATTCTGGTTAAGTGAATCCTGTTTGTACTGGATAAGGACATAAGGCAGTTTTGATTCAGTTTGACTCTTACACCTTTGCCAAGACAGTTGTTTGAGCACAACCCAATATTAGCACAACCTAGTTATATAAACAATAACTGAATGTCATATATGGACCTTCCAGGTATGCAAGTACAAGTACACATTTCCATGAAGGATTATTTAGTGTGAAGGACAAAAGAGATTCTCAGGCTCTGACATGTTAGGTATAAATTGCATGTAAATATTTAGTTGTTCTATAACTTGTTGCTGGTCTAAGTCTCTGAGAAGACATTTCTCAATCTCTGGCATATGTTTAGAACAGCTATGTGAAGCCTGTATCCTTCATGCTTCTAATTGTAAGTCTTTCTGTTATGGCTGCCAATGTCATTTCACACAGTATTGAGGAAAGATGGTTTAAACGCGACCAATTAAACTTCCAGGCAAACATAAAAAACCTCCGATGATTATCTCAGCTAGCGTGTACAATAAGCGACCTGCGCGCGAGACTCTATAAACCAGACATTTGGAAGGAAAGGATACATGCGTGTCCTGTTCGATCCACATTAAACCGCTTTAAGGACACTGTAACGAATACAGATCATAGCCGCAGAGTGTCTCAGTCAATAAAATCCGACTATAAACATCAACATTGTGTCCACGCGCTCCTTCAACTAGTGTCGCGTGGACATAGCAGTCAGGTCTCACTTCCAAAGCGTTTAGCCGAAAATCTCTCTTAGCTACAGAAAATTCACGTGAAATCTCAGTATCGACAATGTTCCCGTTTTTCAGAAATTTCTGCTCGAACATGCAACATATCCCAAATACAAAACTGATATTCACCAGCTTTACTAGTTATAAACACTGTCGTGCTATATAATAAATTATAATAATAAAAATAATAATAATAATAATAAGCAGCAAAGCGCTCTTACTTTTAAAACGTTCGTTGATTTTTTTTTTATCCAGTCTGGTCTATTTAAACATCTTAACAACTCTCATGTCGCCTATTACTTACCTAGAAATGAAAGACTAGAATAAAGAAAAGGTCGCGTTTTGTCCCGGAGACACAGGCTGAGATTCCAGCACGCGCCTTTCACACACTGCTCGATGAAGCGACCATGTTGTCCTGTCTCGCGCTGCAGGTTTGCATCCGGGCGTTTATGGAGCTGGAGGAGGAGGAGGAGGAGGAGGAGACGGAGGAGGAGGAGACGGAGGGAGGGCTGAGCTCCAAGAGGAAAAGACACTGGTAACGGAAGACGTAATGCCGTAAATAAATAAACCTCTTTTAAAGGCAGAATTCACTATGATCTAATTTCATGCTAGTAATGAACATCCTAAGTTTTTGTTTTTTTAATTTATTATTTTTTAAATCATGTTTTATATTTGTCCATCCGTTCAAAACGCATTTGTAATTAATTTGTGTTTTCGTGTTTTTTTTTTCCTGTTTTTTTTGTTCTTTGTTTTTGTTTTTTACTGCAGTCCTTATTGTCGACATGACGCACAGCGCGTGCTGTCGTATGACAAAATGTTTTGTCCATCGGTATAGAGACACTTAGGATCAGACAAAAGTATGTGCTCTTGTACAAGCGTTGCATAACAATTGACGTTAAGGTGCAGAGTTCACGTGCAAACAGAAAGGCGCGCGTTCCCGTGTACATTTAACTCAAAACACAGCAGCTTCCTATTTACGGTGACTCACGTTGAGATACCATCTGACTGCATGGGATGAGTCAGTGTGCAAAAATGCTTTTTCCTTTTTTTGTTGAAGGATTGTAAAGGATTTGTATATATAAAAAAATAATAACTGATCATTTCCAAATAATCTAATCCTTACCCTTACTGTAATCAGCAGAAGCACTAAGGAGTAACTGAATGCTTGCTGTTATGTCAATAAAAGGTCAACATGACCTTCACTAGCTTTCTGGCCCACTGGTAAGATTTTTAAGGGAAATAAATTATTTTAGGGTTTGCATCACTCTTGGACACTTGTTCAGAGAGGGTGATTTTACTTCTACAGTCTATGCATTCAAATATAAAAATAACACTTGAGTGAACTTTTGTGTTTGAATAATTACGATAATAATAAATAATAAAATAAATAATAAGTTAGCAACACTGGACTGAACACCATCGTGCTTGTTGATTTTTGGGGATTCGATAGCTTGCTTGGTTCAATAGCTAGCTCATGTCAAAACCTCCTACAAAATTCTAGCTATACAGTCAGCTGCATTACTATATAGACTGTTGCAGCATGTATAGGTAATTGCTACGAAACACTGAAGAGACATCTAAAGTTTAATCTAAAGTATATCTAGTTTAGACTCTTTCACCCCAGGCCTGTTTTTCTCTGTTTTTTTCTTTTTGTTGTTTTTTTTTTCAAAGACATTCTCTATTTTAAATGAGTATATCTCAAAAACTAAAATGGGTGTCTCAATAATTCTGGTACCAAAATTAAGGTAACATTTGTGAGAGAAAGAACACTTGCTGCAGAACTATATTTAATATATAAAACTAAAATAAGCATATATATTACCAGGTTTTATTAAGAGAAGCTGGAACACAGTAAGTAAGTAAGTAAGTAAATAAATAAATTTACACCTGACAAAATGTTTCAATTACAGAGAGAATATCCCTGTGTATTCATTGATAACAAAGCTTAATAACTCCAGAAATCTATTTTTATAAAATATCACTATTAACTGTATCAAGACTGATTTATCTTTTGTGAGTCAGATATATTATAGAGAAGTCTTTTGAAGGATATCTAGGCAGACTCTCCTTTGTACCATGATGGCACATGTTGGCATTCGTCTGTAATATATGAGATTTCTCAGGGTGTATTTGAATAATTCTGCTACCAAAATAAAGGAAACACATGTGTTTCCTGCAGAAGTGTTAAAATGTATATTCTACCAGATTAGAGTAAGCGAAGATGGAACACAGCAAAAATAAAAAAATATATAATATCTGCCTGACAAAATACAATTTTAAGAATTTACAATTAAGAAATATAATCCATTAACTGTTTCAAGTTTGATTTATCTATTGTGTATCAGAGATATTAGAGAGAGGTTTATGTAGAGGCACACTCTCCTGTGCCAAGTTGGCACGTTGGCACACCTATGTATCTGCGTTTTCACACCTATGTATCAGCTACCGAACTCTAAAACTTATTTTAATTGATTTATATGTCACTATAGGTTTTCATTCCATCCAAATATAACTATTTAGGGTTTGTTTTGGAATCTACCCACCACTACCCACAGTAAATGGACAGACCAGACTTGTGCCTGTCTAAACGTGGCTGTGCGCTAGATCCAAATGACAGCGCTTCCATGATTGAAATCAGCCATATTATGGACCAAATAAACACAAATAATCCATAATAAACACCTTGCTACATACCTACAGCTGATTGAAGGTATTCCTGTATGACTTCTTGGTTTTGTAAGTCTCTCACAGACACAGGAAGTAACAGAGTCAATAAGCAGAAGTTTAAATATGTCTATTTCATTACTTTCCACACCGTGTGTAAGCAATATTATAGATCTCTAATCCTAAAAAGCAAATTTGCCTTATTACATTAAATGGAATCCTTTATGGTCGGAGTCTTTTTAAACACCCAAATACAACAATTTCTATTAAAAACTTTGGCGTGCTATAAAGAACTCTGATATATCATAATCTTAACATTATATAACTACAATATAACTTATTATATCATAATATATCTTAGCTTTAGAGGTGCGCATCCACACTAGAGATTGATAGCGATAGTAGTGTAGTTTCTGTAGGTGAAACAGAAGTAACCCTCCAGTTAGTAACCCTCCAACTCCGGCATTAGAGCCCTAACAACTCAAAGTCCCAAAGCCAAAGCCAACTCCTCTCCGCTTCACATGTCTAACAGGCTTGCTCTCCTCAGTGAAGCACAGGCTGAGAAACCTGAAAGAGCTCTGGTTATAGGAGACTCCATCTTAAGGCATGTAAAATTAGCTAGGCCTTTAGGGGCTCCAGCAGCACTCGTTAGATGTATTCCGGGAGCCAGGGTGCCGGACATAGCAGGTAATCTTAGGGTCTTAGGCAAGCATAGGTACTCGAAGGTAGTTTTCCACATAGGAGCTAACAATATACGCCTTTGTCAGTCAGAGATTACTAAGAGTAATATTGTAGAGGTGTGTAAGTTAGCGAAGGCAATGTCAGATGCTGTAGTATGCTCTGGCCCCATCCCAATGTGACATGGCAAAGTAGCTTACAGCAGGTTATGGTCACCGAACTGCTGGATGTCCAGGTTGTGCTCCGAAAACAACGTGGGCTTCATAGATAATTGGAGGACTTTTGAGGGCAAGGCTGGCCTGTTAGGACAGGACGGTGTCCACTCCACTCAGGAAGGTGCTGCTGTCATTTCTTGTAGCATAGCTCATAGTTTTAGAACAGGCCTAGTTAATCGGTGACAATCCGGAGCCAGGGCCAGGGAGATACTGTGTCTGTTTCCTGAGCAAAAACTATAAACACTCAGAAAAGTTGTTTTAGTAACATTTTTAGCATGAAATTAGATCATAGTGAATGCGCAGCCAGCACCATTGATCTGAAGCTAGGACTGTTAAATATAAAATCTCTTGCATCTAAAGCTCTTATAGCTAAGAAAATGATTACTGATCAGAAGTTTAGTGTTCTGTGTTTAAAAGAAACATGGGTCAGCCAAACGAGTTTGTCACATTAAACGAAGCTTGTCCACCCGGGTATTGTTATATACATCAGCCATGCCTAACAGGCAGGGGAGGAGGTGTCATGGTTATTCATTATGATAAGCTAGATATCAAGCAAGAATCTTGTTTAACTCATGTTTAAAACATGTTGACACATGTTTAACTCATTCAAATTTCTTCATCCTAACATATGTAGCCACAAAAAATAAGTCTTCTCAATCAGTTCCTCTTATTGTTATTTACAATATAAATAACAATAAGACCATATTCTGAATTCCTCTGAACTTGCAAATTTCATTTCAAACCTAATTGTTTCTTTAGACAAAAGCAGTAATTGTTGAAGACTTTAACATTCATTTTTTATAAGTTAGAAGATCCTCTGAGAACAGCAGTTGTTTCCATCTTAGATTCAGTAGGGGTGAACCAGAATGAAAAAAGGACCCACTCGTAATGGAGGACACACTCTTGATCTTGTTCTCATCCTCGGAATAAATATAGAAAATATAGTAACAGTGCCTCAATCAGAAGCTATCACTGACCATTCTCTCATTTCATTTAAATCTCGCTTCAGACACGATATTTGCAATTTGCCGTGTCACCATGTTAAACTTACATTTACATCCATTACTGCTGAGAGATTTACCAAGAGAATTATATGTCTCCCAGAATTATCATCCATGGTTGGATCGCCATCTGACCTGACTTGATCAGGTGACTGACTATTTAGAGTCAGTGTTTTGCTACACCCGAGATATTGTAGCTCCTCTTAAAAGGAAAGTAATTAGAGAGAAGAAAACTTGCAACCCGGTACAATGACAACACACAAACTTCAAAATAATCAATTAGGAAATTAGAACGTAAATGGCTTCAAACTAAATTATCAGTATTTTGATTAGCATGCCAGTATGTTTAGTGCTGCTAGGTGTATTTCTCCAGCCTTATTGAAGATAACAAAAATGGTCCTAAATTTTTATTTAATACTGTAGCAAAATTAACTAGGAATAAACACACTTTCGAAAAGTGCACATCATCTATTTGTAGCAGTAATGACTTCATTAATTATTTTAATGGAAAAATTGATAATATCAGGCAGACCATTAATTTAATACAAAACAAATTGATAGATAATGTTGTAGATAATATTTCTGTTTGTGATCAGTATTTAGACCCTTTTAATCCCCTTCAAGAGGATTCTTATCTTCACTGATTTCCTCTTCAAAATGATCAACCTACATACTGGATCCCCTACCCACATTTTTTTTAAACAGATACTACCAGTAGCTATCCAACCCAGTCTAAAGATAATAAATTATTTTCTTAGCACTGGCTATGTGGCAAAATCTTTTAAGCTAGCGGTTATCAAACCTTTGTTTAAAAAACCTGACCTGGACCCAAGCCAGCTGTCCAACTATAGGCCAAAATCAAACCTCCCCTTTACCTCCAAGATCCTAGAAAAGGTTGTAGCTCAGCAGTTATGCTCATACCTACATAGGAATAATATTCATCGAATGTATCATTTGGGATTTAGGCCTCGTCATAGCACAGAGACAGAACTGGTTAAAGATGTAAATGACCTGTTACTGGCCTCTGATCAGGGTTGTGTCTTTTTGCTGGTATTGCTTGATCTTAGTGCAGCTTTTGAAACAATTGACCATGATAATTTACTTGAGAGGGTAGAACATGTTGTTGGTGTTAAAAGGACAGCCTCTCCTGGATCAGGTCTTATTTGACGGATCAATATCAGTTTGTAGCTCTAAATTGTGACTACTCTAAACAAACTAAGGTAATGTTCGGTGTTCGATGGCCCATTGGTTTTATATCTATATATGCTCCTTAGTGCAGTTATTGCTGACGACATGCAGCTATATGTTTCAGCTAAGTCAGATGTGAGTCACCAGCTTGATAAGATTGAAGATTGTGTGAAGGACATTAGACAGTGGATGCTTACTACTATAACTTCCTCCTGCTTAACTCTGACAGTGCTGTTACTAGGATCACAGGCGGCCAGAACTAAGCTTTCTGATTACAGAGATACTCTGGATGGTCTTTCTACTACATCATGACATTTCATAAAAGACCTTGGTGTGATTATTGATACCGGTCTCTCATTTGAAGCTCACATAAATAATATCACAAGGGTAGAATTTTTTCATCTCAGAAATATTGCTAAGATAAGAAATACGATGTTATTACATGATGCAGAAACACTAGTTCATGCATTTTTTACCTCTAGGTTGGATTATTGTAATGCTTTAATGTCTAGATGTTCCAGTAGGAGCATAAACAAGCTCCAGTTAGTCCAGAATGCAGTAGCTAGAGTCCTAACTAAAACCAGAAGATATGAACATTTCACCCCTATGCTATAATCATTGTATTGGCAATATTTCACATTGATTATAAAATACTAATACCTATAAAGCACTTAATGGTTTCACGCCACAGTACCTGAGAGATCTTTTGTTTTTTTATGATCTGTCATGCCTATTTCGATCAAAAGGTGCAGGCTATTTGGTAGTAACTCGAGTAAAAAAGGCTACAGCAGGGGCAGAGCTTTTTCTCACAGATCCCCAGTTATGGAACAGACTTCCAATTAGTGTTCTGGACTCAGACACAGTCTCAGTGTTGAAGACACATTTGTTTAGTTTAGCTTTTTATGAATAGCTTTTCTTAAATAAAGGAGCAGATCTGGAGGGTTCATTGGTATAGAGTGTTTGGTGAACTAGGATGTCTGGATGCTGTCGGCTTACCACCCTTGCAAGTCACTCAGGTTAGCAGACTGTGGAGTGTTGGGACGCTTTACATCCCAGGAAGCCCTCATGTCTGTGTCACCTTCTGGCTCTAGACTTTTAGTTATGCTGTCATAGCTAGTCTTGCCGGAGTCCCTGTCTGCACTTTGCACATAATTTACGTTGTCCATCACCTGATTGCAATCATGCCTAACAATACCCCCCCTCACCCCATCTCTATCAAGCTGTATATGCCACTCCCGAGCTCCAGGTGTTCCGAGTTCCTAGCCTGATCTTCTCTTCTTACGGAGCTACTTTGTCAATCCTGGTGTTCTACCCCTGGTCACTTTCCAATCATGGTGTTCTACCCTCTCGTCACTTTCTCTATCTTCTGTTTCCATACTTCTGTGAAGCTGCTTTGAGACAATGGGAATTGTTAAAAGTGCTATACAAATAAATTGAATTTGAATTTGAATAATCATATTTTAATTTAGAAATGATGTGAAAAATTAAGATGTAAACTAAAGATATTTCTCCAAACTTTATATTTATACAACAATACACAAACAGTATTTACCTTTACACAGAGCTGGAACAAGGAGACAACTCTGAAAAGAATGTATCTCCAAACTACATTAGTTTTGTACAGTACAAACTTGTTCAAAGGTTTCCAGAGATAGAAAATAGTAATAATAATAATAATAATAATAATATTAATAATAATAATACAACACCCTAAACATTAAATTGCATTAATTGTATTAAATCATTAGATTAGATTTAGATTTCATTTCAATTATATGAGGAAATAAGAAAACATTTGTGATTTCTGTGACTTTAACTCGTTATTGTTGATGGGCTGGTTTTAGTATTGAGAAAATAGTCTCTGGAGTTTACACATAATTGTAATAGGAAAAAAAGCATTGAGTGAGCAGCAGGTCTGTGGGTAAAAAAGCCTTGTTGATAAAAGAGGTTAGATTTGGGCGAAAAGAGCAGAAGTCAACATTGGGTTCCACTCCTGCCAGATACGAGGCAACTGATGCTGTCCCCAAGTTGTTTGTCCAAATTGTTCAGGACCAAACAGAAATAAGTGGAAGACTCATCTGATGGTTCCCATAAAGGAGAAACATTTCATTGCAACATTGCAATAAAGTGGAAATTGCTGGTACTCCAACATTGGAGCAGTCTGAAGATCAAGTAAGTCATTGTGTTACCTTATGATGTACACCAATTGACAAAATGTGTGAACACATGACCATCATACCCATATGTGCCCTTTCGAAATCCATGAATAATTACAAAGAATTGGCCCCCAATTGTTGTTGTAAACCACTTCAATCTTTTCACTACAAAATGGTTATGGTATTTTGTGCTCATTCAGGTACAAGGCATTAGTGATTACATGTGATGTGTGATGTGATTACATATAAAAATTCCTCTACATTTTGCCTATCTACTGGAGTAATAAATTCAGCTGGTGAATTGGTGCCTTGCAGCATTCCTATACCTAGGCTTTTACATCAAAACAGACAACATGCTTTGCTGTAGCATGGTACACAGACACAGAGACAGTGGCTATGGCAAGGATGCATTAGACCATGAATAACCATGGGAAACTATGCATAAATGTTTCTCAGTAGTGTCATTGTTTAACAAACTGTAACCACTGTCAGTAACAGACCCATTCATTCCTAAAACACCATGTTTCTGCCTGTTGAGATTACTGATGTGCATTCCATGTTCATTATCCATCAGACTAGGCCTGTGCTATGTGCACATGATTGCCAATTGGAAAATTGTGCACTTTCTGGGAGCACAAATAGGGGGATCTGTTGTCTAAAGACCTTTGTGGTCACAGGCACATGGTGACAAGTTTGCTCTTTGTACTTGGTAAGTAAATGAGGAAAAGGTCAAACTAGTTATGAAGGAAATTAGAACTAACTTCACTGATTAAGACAACATTGTAAAATTCACCCTTGTTTCAGTGGCAGTTTTGTAATGTGAAAAATAAAACCAAGATAAATTATGTCAGGATTATTTCTACACTCACTGTGCAATAATTGCTTTTATAAATTAAGAAACAGGCAGTACAGTAACAGTTTATTTCCCACCTCACCCTGTGTGTGAGGTGTTTAGAGGTATGCTTTGGGTCATTGCTTTGGGTCAACCCCCAGTTCTGGTTGAAGAATAGCAGCCATAAAGCATGATGCTGCCACCACCATGCTGCACTATGGTTATGGTGTTGTGTTGGTGATGTGCTTTTTTGCACCAAATATACCTTTTGAAATTATAAGTATATATGTGTGTCATAAGTCTCATACCGTATGTGTTTGATGGAGTACATTGTTACACTAAATTGTTTAATTACTGTTATATCACTTTTGAAATACTTAGCTCTAATTACAGTATGAATATGTACAGTAAATATCATATTTATATGTATGTATAATTCTCTTTTTCCCTTGTTTGTATTATGAGCTGTTTCTTTGACGAATTGTTGAAGTATCCCTGTGTCATTTTGAGAGGGGTAATGTGGTCATTGTGGTGAGAATGAAGCTTGTCAGTTTTCATTGTAATTGTAATGAGCCTCGGTGGCAGCAGAGGGCATTAAAACGTTCTCTTTCATCATCTCGTGTTCGAGATCCAACTATGGGAAGGGCATCCGTTCCTGACCTCTACAGAAGCATCCAATTGCACCAAGTCTGGCTTGACAGACAGGATCACGTGCCAAAGGCAAGTAAGGTAACGCCCCTTACTCGAGTGCATAATGCACCTGCACGCACTACCTTTCCTCAGTTAACATTCGCTTCTGGCGACTCCTTCCTACCTCACAGCTCCCTGTTTTTTTTTGGACTACACCTTTTGTCTTCAGAAGGACATATTGTTTGATCAGCCTCCGCCGGATGTGCTCGTCCTCAGCCAGGTTAGCTTCGCAAGCCGCCCACGCTCGCGCCCCCCTTTTTTTCTGTAGGCTGCTCGCCTGCTTTTTTGCCTTTTTTCTATGGCGCTTTCTAAAGTGGCACCGGCTACTCCGGTGGACAACCTATCACAAGCCTGCCCGGCCGTGTGCGGCGCGCTCATTGCCGCGAGGGATTCCCATCCCTTCTGCGTTGTCTGCACGGGTCTCAAGCATGCACAAGATGCTATTGACCTCCCGAAGAACTGTAGCCATTGCCTGGCACTCCCAAATAAGCTCCTGTGTCGCAGGCTCAAAACGGCCACTTCCCAGTGTGTCGACTTCGAGCTGTTCGACTCAGAGGCGGAAAAAGACGACGCCACTGCGCACCCGGAAGGCCTTCCTCTGTCCTTCCCCGTTTGAGGATTTGCTACCGGCCGACGACCGTTTCCCCAAAGGCCCGACAAGTGGGGGGGGGTCGAGGTGGGCCTTCTTGATGGCTCGGATGACGAGGAAGCAATCCCGTCTTCCGTGGTCCCTCAAGCTCCCTCCACCCCACCTCAATCAGTTTTGTTGGAGCTTTGTGAACGTGCTGCCGCGCAGCTCAACATCAAATGGCCGGCTCTCCTGAGTGCTTCGGATCAGGAGAGAGATGTATATGACGGTAAACTTCTTTGGTCTCCTACCGGCCCGAGAAAGCAGCTTCTGCCTGTCCTCCCTGCATGCGCGAAACCCATGAGATATTGCAGGGGAGATCCCCTTGATCTGAAACACGGTCTCGCGGGGCTTGAGGTGAAGGATATGGCGGTTCTGGGCATGGGCGATCCCCCCGTGATCAAGCCTTCCATCACCAGACACCTTAACCCATCTCAGGGTGGGCCGCTCGCCCCACCCAAGCCCGTCCTCCCGAGCAAGATGGATCGCTTCTCCGCGTCGATTCATCAGGCTTCTTATAAAGCCTCAGCTCTTTCTATCCAAGCTCTCAATGTCTCCTCGCTGTTGTCCACATATCAGGATAAACTCCTGCTTGATTTGGGTCAACAACTGGAGAAAGTCGCCATCGCCCGATCTCTGGAAGGAGATCGTCACAGTCAATGACCTTGTTCTCCGCAATGCCCGTCAAGCTGTCCAGGCGAGCGGGCGCTCTATGGCTTTGTTGGTGGTCGGAGAACGCACGTTGTGGCTCAATCTATCTGGTCTCCCTGCGATGATAAGTGCTGTGATGATAAGAAGAAGGAGGATGAGGCTTTCAAAATGTGTCTTCCTAGGAAGCTGGCGCTGCACCAGATGCTATCTGGGCGGCCGCCTAATGCTCCTGCTGCGGGACTACACTACACTGGCAGGACCAACAAACCCCATGGGAAACCACAGGCTCAGCAGAGCCATCCCCCCCCGGACACTGAAAGCGAAAGCGGCCGACCGGATGTTCGAGGTCTTCAATCCACGTTCATGGGTGGCCAGCCCTCCGGACACCTGTTCTACCCTCCAGGTTTGCCCATCCAAAAGACGGAGGCCCCCCCTCGCAGGCGAGGGTCATTCTTTGTTCCGCACAGGCTTCACTGCTCCCGTGTCGTCCAGAGTGCGTTCCCCTGTTCGAGTGGGGAAGGACGTGAGATTGACTGCAGAAGCAGTGTCACCAAACACCCCCTTCACACTCCTCTCACAAATTCAATACAGGCTACGGCCCCAGTTTTCCACGAAAATATTAAAACTTCTCTGGTTTTGTCACTAGATGGCGCCGTTGCGCCATCAATGAATGATCCGGCCAATTGGGTGATTCACACACAAGGGGTTACAGACTTCAGTTTGTCCAATCACCCCCGCGGTTCAACGGAGTGGTGTGGTCCCATACGGACCAGAGCTCTGCCCACATTCTGAAGGACGAGATCTCATCTCTTCTCGAGAAGGGAGCAATTTGGGTTGTATCCCCACATCTAAGCGATCAGGGGTTTTACTCTCGCTATGTCTTGGTCCCGAAAAAAGACAGTTCTCTCCGTCCTATTCTGGATCTCAGAGTGTTGAACAAACATTTACGGAAATACAACTTCAGAATGTTAACACACAGCTCTCTCATACGGTCAGTAAAGCAGAACGATTGGTTTTGCTCGATCGATCTGAGCGATGCTTTTTTTCGACATCTATCCTCCACACATGAAATTCCTTCGTTTCGCCTACCAAGACATATGTTACGAATTCACGGCCCTTTGTTCAGGCTCGCACTGAGTCCGAGGACGTTCTGTCTTTGTGCGGAGGCGGGGCTTGCGCCGCTCAGAACAGCGGGTCTCAGGATTCTGACTTACATAGAAGACTGGCTTATTATAACCAGTCGAGAGAGAAAGTGATTCAAAACACTGCCCGTGTGCTCTCACACATCGCGGCGTTCGGTTTCAGAGTCAATGTGAAAAAGAGCAATTTCACTCCCGCTCAGGAGGTCATATTCTTGGGTTTGGAGCTGAATTCTGTCACAATGCGCATGCACCTGTCACGCAAGCACGTTTCTTCATTCATGAACTGTCTCTCGCAGTTCAGGGAAGGAGCGCAGATACAGTATCGCACGTCTCAGATTACAGGGTCTTATGGCTTCGGCTGTCCATGTCTTGCCTCTAGGTCTTCTGAGAATGAGGGCTTTCATGAAGTGGATTTTGTCCCTTCATCTCAGCCCGTTGCGTGATCTTTGCCGCTATGTCACGGTGACGTCCGCGTGCATGGCTGCGCTGCGCCACTGTAGAGCTGTGGAGTTTTACGCGCATGGGACCCCTCTCGGGGTCAACATATCAACCGTCAAGGCAAGCGTTCCTCCAAACTTCACGCTCTGGCACACAAGCTGTTGATATGGAGCACACGGCATTTCCTGTCATTACGGGCAACTCACGTTCCGGGCTTTTTGAACAGGGGTGCAGACCTTTTGTCGAGGGGGAACCCACTCTAAGGAGAGTGGTGGCTCCACCCTCAGATAGTGAGGCTGCTTTGGGAGAGTTTCAGCCAGGCAGCCGTCGATCTCTTCTCTTCGAGTGTATTGGGCAACCGGGGAGTTGTCTATATCTCCCATAGGTGGATCTCGAACATGAGATGGTGAAAGAGAACAATATGTTATTTTCATTAAATGTTACTTTCGTTACCCCGGTTCTCTGAAACATCGAGTGGAGAGATCCACCAAGTTTGGCCCGCTTGCTGCACGAGAAGCGAATATGCTCACTGAGGAAAGGTAGCAAGTGCAGGTGCATTATGCACCTGGGTAAGGGAGTGTTACCTTACCTGCCTTTGGCACACACTCCTGTCTGTCAAGCCAGACTTGGTGCAATTGGATGCTTCTGTAGAGGTCAGGAACAGATGCCCTTCCCATAGGTGGATCTCTCCACTCGATGTTTCAGAGAACCGGGGTTACGAAAGTAACCTATTGTTTTTAAAGAAATAGAACTATTATTCTATAAAATACTTCAATATAAACACCCTGTCCTGCTTGGTGGTGTTCTCAAACCAGGTTGTGATGTTTCTTTTCAGGATGCTCTCTATAGTGCAGGGGGAGAAGTTCCTACTATGCTCTAGTTAGTATATAAAAATGTATTTGTGGACAAATTATTACAGAAATTGTGCTAGAATATGATAACTACCTATCCACAGCATTGATATAATATATGTGTAATATATATAAAAGGTTAACAAGTAAATTGAATTGAATGTGATAAGTGTTCCTGTGCATTTTTAACAATGGAAATTATTATTTTTTTCTTATGATTGAGTAGACTTATTTTTAAGTCTGCAAGAATGTCACAATCTTCTGTCTAATAATTTGCTAAGCCTTTAATAAATATCCAATTCAGACATGAAAAAAAGAAGTGCAAAAATGTTATAATGTTATGTGTAACATTATTTATTTTTATTACATGTTAAAACAAGAATATATCTCTGTTAAGCAATCAATAAACAGACAAGACAGAGTAAATCTTAGAAACTATGTAAACCAAATCTAAGCAGGAAGGGAAGTGTCAGATGGCTGAGACAGCAACGATAGCAGTGAGTGTTTTTATTTAAAACGACCAGCAATGACAAACAAGTCCAATTCACTAGGCAAATCTCAAAAACAGAGAAGAGGCAGTGGGTCAAGTGATATGCAGAGTATCCAAGGTCAATGCAAAAATTCAGAAACAAGATAACACTGGTGTAAAAAAAAAAAATCAAGTCAGAGGAGCTCAATCTGAGAGCAGAAATCTGAGAGCAGGTCTGGGTTTAATTGTAGTTTGGTTCATCAGGATGTCATGTTTGGGTTGAGGATGTAATGAGCCAGGATCCATGACCTTTTATTGGGGCCATAGCGATCTGTGTCACTGAGATACTGCTGCTTGCCTCCCTACAATAAAAATCAAAGACTGCTTTTGTTCCAGCATGCTGGATATATATTGATCTCCGAAGGTTCGGGTGGGGCTTTTAGGAGAATCCCTCTGCCAGGAGAACTTGGATGGCTGGTACAGTATGAGGCGAGATTTGTGAAAGTTGGATCAAGGCGTCGTTGATGTAGTACTGCCAGGCGATAGGTTACGTCATTTGTTGATACGATGCCGTACGTTGTATGGTCTGATATACCGATAGCTGAGTTTGTAATAACCTTGGCTGAGGCTGATATCCTTGTTTGAGAGCCAGTCTCTGTCTCTGGGTTGATAATGGTTGTAATCGGTTCTGTGAATGTCAGCAAATTCTTTGTTGCTAAGGGTTACCTGTTTGAGCCTTTGATGGATTGTTTCGCACACTTGTTCACTTCAGCACATTTGTCCCAGGGAATAGTGGGGGTTGTTATCTGAGGTCACATTGGAAAGGAGTGAGCTGAGTGGCCATATGTCTGAGCAAGTTTGGGGAAAATACAGAGCTGTATTTTTGGCACAAAAAGGGCACAAGGATCAGACTCTTTTAACTTATTAATTTAGTTGTGGGAGATATCCTTACGTGAGACTAACAGCCATTTGAAGCTTCTCCATAAATCTTTACCTGTTTATATTAACTGTGTACCTGAAAAAGGAGAACTGGAAAAAATGATCAGTTATGCCTATAATTACCTTCTTTTATTGTGAATGGTAGACTGGGAGATTTGTCATGAAGTCCAGGACAAGGTGAGACCAAAGATGTTGTAGAACAGGTAGAGGCATAAGTTTACCAGAGGGCAGTGTGCATGCAGTTTCTCTTGTAACCTTGAACAATATAGGTTGTTCTGGTGGGAAATTACTCTGGTCCCGGTTATTGAATGATCTGGGCAGTTTCACATTCTAGACCCCATGTAAGTGCACAGATGAAGCATGATTCAATGGAGAATTGACTCCTAATGATGTTGCCTAAAGGTTGTTGGGTGAATATGGGATAGATCGTCAGCTTTGCTGGAACCAGGTTAAAATGTTAAGATGAGGTAAAACAGCATGATAGAGCTCATTGTGCTTAGTGTGAGTTCATGGATTTTAATCTTTTTATTTTTATTTTTTTGTGAGTGTGTGTACATATGTGTGCATGTGTGTGTTTACAACAAATGAAACTCAACAAGAAATACCTGTCATTTACATGTACCTGTCATTTAGTATTTTTCAACACCTTGAAAATCTGTGGGACTTCAGTATCTAAAGTGTTTTTAAGGTATTTTTAATTTCTTTTAAATTAAATGATTTAATTCAATATTTCTTTTATTTCAGACTTATTTCTTTTAAAATCATTAAATTGCAAACCCAGCAACAGTGTGTTAGCTCCTGGCACCTTCAGATACAGTTTTAGTAGTTCACTTAATGGCGAATTATGTATTTTACATGAGGGCATTCCTAAAGAAAACTGCAAGCGTATTTTTTCAGATAACTCTCGGTTGGCCATTTTGAATCCCTTCTACAAAATTGCTAAGAAAACACCCTATTTACAATTTCATAATTTTAATATTTTAATTATTACAATATTGTCATGATTCAGCCCGGACTTTGGCCACGTGCAGTTGTTTGTTTGCGTTTCTCGTCACGTGTCTGCCCCGCCTTCGTTTGCTCCTCCCTGTCAACACACCTGCTCCTCATTGTGTCATTATTGTTTTGTATTTAAGTGTGCCGCGTTGCCGATGGCAGCGCGGAATCCACTGTTGTCTTTGTCCTGTCTCTAGTCCGTGTCGTGTTTAGTGTTTCCTCTGTTATTAAACCCTGTTTTTGTTTTGCTATCCCTGTGTTTGGGTCCGCTTCCTGCCCCACGTCATGACAAATATAATACAATATTTTAATACTATTGTATAAAATAAATCAAAGCAAATGTTGCCTTGTTGTAGCATCATGCAATGAATTTTAGAAAGTATTATGTATTAAAGTGTTATATTTTCTACCATTATTCTTCCATTTAAAGAATGCATGTGTCATTTTGCCATATCACAGCAGAAGAAAGTAAAACCAGCAATATCACCAGTTGATAGGATTTTAGTAGTGAAAATAGACATGAGGAAGTCAGTGAGCTGATTGAAACACAGGAAGATGAAGGTGAGGGTGAAAATGAGTCTGAACCTGAGAATGAAGAAATGAAAAGTTAAATGAATGTAAAATGGCGGTATTACCAGTATTCTTAGGACCATCTCTCTTCTGGTAACGATCATGACCAAGTATCAGATTGTCCTCAGATTTCCATGGAGGCCAATGCATAATCCACATACGTCCTAGACTGAGAGAGAGAAATTATTAGCTGGACATCACTGTGTCTCAAATCCTGTCCCCATCCTGACATCTTAGGCCACCTTAGGCCACTTTCCCCTTGAAGGATGAGGAGCATCATAATTTTTTTTTCCAGCTAAGCAAAAGCCAGTGGTTTGCCTCACACAAACCAAGTTCCCTTGGATCACTTACACAAAGTCAGTGGAACTGATTAAGTTTGATGCCATTTTTATCACACTGATTGGGGAATTTACCCTGTTTGCGTGGCTTGCCCTGATCGGCACTATTCGAATAGTGCATTCTCCATGTGGATGTGACTACATCGGCATTAATAAGCTGAGACAGCAGGAACTTTTTCTTTCGTTAATACCATGCATATTACACACCCAAAGGATATTTGCTTTTTTAACTGAATTGGTTCATTTAAATATAGACATTTCATGGTTTCTACAGACATATTTCTCATGTCTGTGCTACAATTATACACTTTTTCAGTTATTTTACACGCTTCAGATAGCAGTTTAAGGAGACCTATGTAGTGGAATTGCATCCTGTTATTCATACTATATTTACAAATGCACAGCATTTTTTGTTGTTGTGAGGTCGCACAGATAAGGGTAGTCCCTTTGCATTTTCAAATGATGTCTTCCTTTTTTCTTTATGACCATAAATGATTGTTTTACATCATTGACTTATATTGTCATTTATCAGAGGACAATGTGAGTGACCAAGGAGTTTCCATATCTGGAAGAGCTTCAAGGAGAAGCTGGGAGTGGCGATCAGACTCACATGTGGTTAACACCCACAAGACAATAGTCAGATATAGCAAACCAACCAAGAAATCGGCAGGTTCCTACACTCATGCTATGCTAATATATTTAGGAAAATTGCTCAGAAAAAGTTATAGCACTCAGCCACCCAGGTCAGCTTCAAACCTCCCTTTTTCCCATGGAATGCTAACCCCACTGAACAGTGGAAAACAAATTTAGGCAGAACAACTAGGTGTGAGAATCCACTCACCAGTGTCTGTAACTAGAATTTGGTCACTTGTTTCAGATCGTTTCTATCCTGATTCACTACTCTTTTAATGTTATCAGGTGTCCAGTGCAGTGGTCAGTATGATAAGATCCCAATTTGAAGTATATGTTATTATCCCTTCTGCATTTTCCACAAGATATAGTTTGTCAGTAGTAGTAGTAGGAAGTCCAGTGAAAAGTATCACATTTGACAATACAAGAAAAACAGGTTTTGTTGGCATCTTGTAACTGGAGATATGGTCTTACTCAGGTTACATCTCTTCAATGGATTTCTAGTGCAGTTTCAGACTTCTATTTATGTTTTAGAGTAAAATAACTTGAATAAGTAATATGCTTCTCCTTGTACAAAAAGCAAGATGCTTTAGCTTTGACAGATTACATGCGGAAGGAAAGAGTCATAGCTTTGGTCTAGATATAACATATTTATTTGAACTGGAAGCAACTGTAACACCTTGTTATACTTGTAAATCCTTGTTAGGATTTTCTCTGGAAGAATGAGCTGCTCTGCTACCAAAGAAGTAACCAGAAACAAACTGCTCATGCATATTGCTCATGCAAATATTTCTTATTTAGCTCCCAAACTTTGGAATAGTCTTCCTGATAGTGTTCGGGGCTCAGACACACTTTCCCAGTTTAAACGTAGATTAAAAACTCATCTCTTTAGTCAGGCGTACACATAATACATCCCATAATATCATGCACCAGTACATCAGACCAGCACATTTTTATGAACAGCAGATATGTTAATCCCTTTCCACTGCTTCTCTCTTTGTACCCATCCCGAGGCATCCAGACACTGTACCAGCTCCCAACGTCCTCTGTGGGACGAAGCCTTTGGATGTCCACTGAGCCGAGGCCGACTCTAAGAATCCTGAGACATCTCCAGTTAGACTCTGTGATACTAAGGAGATCCGAATTCCATGATCCTTTCACCAGTACAACATTTAACTGACTGTATATTACAATCACACCTCCAGTGTCACCCATATGAGGATGGGTTCCCCCTCGAGTCCGGTTCCTCTCAAGGTTTCTTCCTTTATCAATTTAAGGGAGTTTTTCCTTGCGACTGCTGCCTGAGTCACCTCAGACTTGCTCATAGGGGAATAAATACATACACATTGTGAACTATATATATCTAATAATAATCTAGAGTTTTTATTCTGTTAATTCTTATTTCTTTTATTATTCGTTATTTCCTTTATCATTAATTATGTTTACCTTCTGCTCTATGTTTATGTTCTGTAAAGCTGCTTTGAGACAATGTCTATTGTAAAAAGCGCTATACAAATAAACTTGAATTGAATTGAATTGAATATTGCTATATGCTCAAGACCAGCTAAAAAAAGGATTAGACCATTAGTGTGTAAGTGAGAACAATGTGCCTTCTGCCCCTTTTCAGTATTCTAAATGTAAACAGTTTTGTAAATAAATACAACAAAGTTTCTTTCACATGTTGTCTCTATGTTAGATTGTTTCTTTCTTAATGTCGTCAATAGTCTACTCATTAGAAATATAAATATACAGTACATTTAGATTGATGTAAAACTGCAATGTGAAAATATTTAATGTTAAATGTGTTATACAAATAAAACTGAATCAAATTGAACTGAATTAATTTAAAATTGTATTTTATGGATCTGGGATTAATTAGCAACTATCAAAAAGTGTTATCAAAAACAGCCACAGAGAATTTTTCTGTTAGACAGACAAGCTGACTAAAATAAGATAGTTAGCTAAACATCTATGCAATTTGGTAAAGAAGAGTAGAGAATAGAGAATAAACATACTAGCTTACTAAGATTGTAATATATAACATATATAAATATATATTTTTAGATAGTCTAAAAAAACAATATTTCCAAACTGTTGCACTTCAGATAAACCTATGTTGTTTTTTAAACATCATAAGATATTAATACAATTAATAAATAATATCAATAATAATAATCAATATCATAATTCTTTATCCAGAAACCTCAGGAACTCAAATCCAAGGTTAAAATAAAATAAAAGTTGATTTGTTGGTGGAAAAATACCAATTATCTTTACAGGGCCCTAAAATATGTCCACAAAAACCCACATGATCAGATTCTGACAAGGACAGAAAAACAAGGACATGAATGTAAATAAAATGAAGAATAACAGATTTGTCACAATGTTACAAACGAACTTGGCATTAGCTATGAATACCACATGCAAAGGGCAAGCACATTCCTGCAACATTCTTCACTTTTCACTTATCGTCTTTATATGATAACGTCACGTTCAGATTACAAGAAAGTCCCACAAACCAGTCTAATTGAGAATGTAAAAGGTGTTTTGCCTGATTGGGTAAGTCTGCCATCAGTCAATGGGAGTGTGTGAGCTAGAGGGCTGTGTTTGAGAAGCAAAAGGAGAAGAATTGCAGTGCAAAAGGGACCAGGCTTATTATGTGGAGTCCTCAGTTTCTGTCCTAAAGGAAGTTTGTAGTACAGGAATGGCACTGATTGAGTTTATCTTTGTTTTGAGTGGTGCCTGTGTTGTCTTCTTTTGGGTGACACGCACGATTATGATGCTTGCTCCAAAGGTCTTTTGGCCGATTCCTGGGAATTTCATTACCTCAATGGGAAAATGGGCAGGTGAGTTATTCTTTAGTCAGTGAAATCGGTGCACAGTAATCTGTTTATACTCCATGCTTATATGTAAAATTGTCATATTTCTATCTCTATCCGTTTTTTTCTGTCAAGTGTTACATAGGTGTTGGCTTTTTAAAAAAAAGATTGATTGTGCTTGGCAGATTTCAGCAGAAGGGAGACTGATGGCATTGGAAACAAGGTGGCAGGAGATTAAAAACATTTAATGAATTATGAGGAGTAATGCCTCGATATATTTTCTTGGAAATGTCTTATACTAATTACAAACTACTTCTTAAATGACTCAGTATGTGATACATAAGAGAAATGAACACATGATCACCTTACATGCCCAGTGACTCATTATTCTGTTTTTGAAACACACCACCACCAACACCACCAACACCACCCCCATTACCCCAGTCCCATTGACTATAGCTAGCGAAAACAGTTTTAAGTGGGTTATTGTTGTAAACGTAATAAGGTTTGGAATTACATTTGCATTATTTTCAACAGAAAGACCCTCCACTGATGTAGGATTCCACACTGAAAAATGTTTGTTCCCAATCTTTGTTTCTTCACCACTCTTGATGTACAAGAGGCAAAGGAAAAAAGCAATTAGAACGCTATGTTCCAGGGTGTATTATAACACGATTTACTTTTGGAGTTTGGCATGCATGAATGAATGGTCAATCGCAAACTGCCTGAGCTGTCATTTTGTGTGTGTGTGCCTGTGTGTGTGCATGTGTGTGTGCTTGTGTGTGTGTGTGTGTGTGTGTGTGTGTGTGTGTGTGTGTGTGTGTGTGTGTGTGTGTGTGTGTGCGGTTGTTTGTGTGTGTTTCAACTTGTTTTTAACCCACCGCTGTTATTTAATTTTTTCATCACTTGATTGAGTTTTTACAGAAATGTGAGAGAAATTCATTTAAGAAAAAGCAAGCAGTGATGATTGTGCAGCTCAAACAAACAAACAGGGCTTGCTTATGGAGAACACATTGAACAGCTCCTGGCTGCAACGCTCCCTGATCCTTTATCAAGCATCTGGGCACACACTGTCTGCACAAGTACACACTGTTAAAACAAACACACACACACACACACACACACACACACACAAACACAAACACACACACACACACACACACACACACACACACACACACACACACACACACACACACAGACTTCCCTCTGTCCTGTTCTGCCTGTATGAGTGTTTATGCCAATGCAAATGCTTGCTGAGTGATAAATGCTTATCATCTTCTGAATACTTAGGAAATGAATGTGCATCAACGTAAGTTGGATTCTGGCTACATGTTTGATCATTAAACAAATCTCAAACACTGATTATGTAACATAGACAATACCAGTGGCCTGGAAGAAAAACACACGTCATTTGCACTTCCCACTAGTCTTTCATACAAAATATATAGTGACTCATATTTTTTCATATGACATCTCACATTTATCTGAAACAATGTGCAGTCGAGGCACACACAATCCAAGTGGAATTGTAGCAGCAAGCATTGGCTCTGTAGTGACTGGAAGTCAAAGCCACAGTTATATCCTTGAGCAAACACTTAACCCTCAACTGTTCAGTTGCATCCTATTTCCTTTGTATTCTGTTAATGACTTTGTTCAGGGGACAAATAATTCTACTGTATTCCTGGGCTTTGAAATAATTACTAGCCCAGTATTTAAGGTGCTTGTATAAATAAGTACACATACTAAAAATACTAAAGATAGTATTTGTAGCTACTTAGACATCATTATCTGACAACACAATATAATTATGCAATGATCTAGTGCCATGGGAGGAACATAGAGTGAAGGATTTATGTGTCGTTTGGTATTATGGTAGCATGTAATAATAATAATAATAATAATAATAATAATAATAATAATAATAATAATAATAATAATAATAATAATAATTATTATTATTATTATTATTATTATTATTATTATTATCCTATTGATCTCTGTTGCAGTCATCACTGGAGGGTCAGAAGGAATAGGAAAAGCTTATGCAGAAGAGGTATCTCAATCATTTTTAATTCTACATGACATTTTGCTTAAATGCTCTAATGCACACACACTGTGTCGATTTATTACAGTTCCAAATAATTTTTTTCCACTAATGTCCGATATAACTTTCTTCACAGTTTGCAAGATTTGGGCTGAATGTGGTGATCATTAGCAGGAGTAAAACGAAGCTTGTCAAAGCTGCAAGAGATATAGGTGGAGTGTCTGTGAAGGTTTTTAAATGTTCAGATCATGTTTTATATCCCTTAGTTCTACCAAGTTGCAAATCAATGTGACTGGACTTTGGTCATAGTATTAAAAAAAATTTGTAATTTTTGCCAGTTCATGAGTGACATTACAATCTGGATACATAATTGAGGTGCTTTGTGTTAGTGTCTGGCCTCAGACGGTGTTCTCTCTTTTTCCCAACAGAGTTTAAAACAAACAGAAAGGTCATGGTCATATCCACTGACTTTACCAAGGATGACATTTACGGGAGTATTCAGGAAAATATTCAGGGTTTGGATATCGCTGTTTTAGGTTTGTTGGCTTCAAATGAACATGCAAATCACACTTGAAGTGCTTGATGTGTGAAATGTTAGTGTGAAACAGTAATAGGTCTAATCTAATCTGATTCTTTAATAAGTAATAAAATTTTCTGTTGCAGTTAACAATGTGGGAATGCTGCCAAGTTATATACCCTATAAATTACTGGAAACAATTAATCTGGAAGAGGTGAGCTCAGTATTTTATAAATTCATTTCTAGAATTTTAGTATGATTAGTATGATAGTTTTTTCATATATCTTCAGAGATCTCATAGTTATTGAGGTAAATGTTTATTTATATTTATATGATTCTGAAATAGGTTTGTATAATGGACTATGGGGTGTGAAAACTGAAAATACTGTATACAAAAAATATTGATAGCATCGCAGTAAATCACAGCATGATATAAGCAATGTAATGTTTTTAGCACTGAAAATCTAAAATGAAAAGTAAAATGTTTCACAAACTAAAATATACTTCAAGTGTTTATATACTCCTGTATGCAGAACAATTATATATTTGGGCACTATATATATATATATATATATATATATATATAAGTTTATAAAAGACTATATATACTGTAAGTGTTTAGGCGTCTTAAACTTGGGATTCTTTAAATATTCTTTAGCTGATTAATTTTTCTTCCAAATGGATTTAAATTGGAAACCATATAAACTTGAACTTGTGTTGTGTGAGAGACAAATGTGGCTACAGCTGCTAATATTATATTCTCTCTTAGAAAATGAATCAACTGATCAACTGTAATGTGAAAGCAGTGGTCAAGGTAGGACGTCTCAAGTCAATATAAGTCAGTTCTTTTATAACTATATGTTCAATGCAATGTATATTTATAGGAAATATGTCACATTACCACTTGCATTCTTTTTTCAACGCAGATGTGCCAAATTGTCCTTCCTGGAATGGTGGAAAGGTTAGAAGGCTATAATATACATTTAAAGATTATTCAGATCTATATTACGGTTGCACAACATTAATGACTGCTTCATTGTGTCTGTTTCTGCAGAGGACGGGGCATCATCCTGAACATTTCATCTGGCATTTCTAAAGTTCCCTTCCCATTGTACACTTTATATTCATCTACAAAGGTCAGTACACATGCAGTATCTAAGATAAATAATAACTTTTGATCAAATGGAATGCCACTTATGTGATTCCAACACAATAAACAAAAATGGAACCAGATATTTGAAATTATTATTAAACATAAACTTGTATAATAAGATGTTTTATTATTTTGATTTATATAGTTTATCACATTTAAAATATCTTTTAAAGCATCTAATCCCATAGGTGCTCAGCATGTGCTTTCCATGTTGTTAAGTGTTTGTGCTGCCACATGTGTTTCTGGATTTGATTCATGTCTTGTGTCCACCTATGTATGATATCAGTTGTTTTAATATCCATGTGCAATTTGCTGTTAATCTGATATCATACAAACAGCTCAAACAAAATGTATGTTACTTTAGGAGGTTTCTTTAAAACTCTGCTGATATAAGCATATAAGAGGAACAACTGGGAAGATTAATTGTTTTCATTTTACAGCTCTTGCATTTGTGAACACCTGGATAATTTCAGTAATGGTTTCATCTCTCCCAGGTGTTTGTTGAGATATTCTCACGAGGGCTTCAAGCTGAATACAAATCCAATGGAATTCTCATTCAGGTAGATTTCAACAGGAATTAATGTCACAGTGCATCATACACTCCTGAACAATATCGTAAGACCGGGGGAAACAATCCAAGTATTTGCATTTCATGCTGGTGGATCATAACCAGGTTGTAAGAACTGCTTCAAAATGACAAAAGAAGAAAAAGGAGCAAGAGGCAAAAAAACAGAGATTGCCAAGTTATTGAAAACTGCATTTAAGCTAAAACAGGCTTTTTAAGAAAATAGCCCACATATCATGATGGAGCCTCCTCCACTGTGCTGAGTAGAAAACATTTCCAGTGCGATCTCCTTGTCATGCCAGTATCTTGCAAGCCATCAGGACCATCCAGATTACATTTTTTCTCGTCCGAGAATAACATTTTATTCGAACTTTCTGTGTCCCATGTTTGGTACTCCCTTGCAAATTCCAAATGGGCAGGTTAGTGGTGTGGGAGGAGACGTGGCTTTAGAAGATGTTTTTTTATCTTTAAGCCTTTAAACCAGTCAGAATTAGTAGTCTTAATTTGGGTTGAGGATCGGCCTGTGTCTTCTCCAGTTCAATGCAGGTAATTTTTTTGGGCTACCACTTGATTTTTGTCCCATAAAATCTTTTAAGGAATTTAAAATGACTGTCTAACTGCATCCAACCTTGGCAGCAATGGCACATTGCAAGAGCTCTTACTTGTGCAGCTTAACAATCCTGCCAAGTTCAAAAACAGAAAGCCTTTTTGCTTTTGTGCCAGGAGATCGTGACAGTGTGACTGTCTGAAGGACAATGACATTAAAGCCATATTTTTTTGCACAGATTCTAACTTTTAAAGGCCTTAAACTTTTGATTAGCTGATGACCAGCCTTTTGACATTCAGAAAAAGTACTTACAACCTGGTTACAATCCACCAGCGCAAAGTGTGAATACTAGCAATATTTTCCCTGGTCTTAACCCTTCTGCAGAGCTGGGGTCTATTTGACTCATCTGGAAAGTTTAATGTGTCATAACTTGGGTTTTCTTCCACATATTTGCCTGAAATTGTTCCAAATTATGAACTTTGCAAGTGAAATTAATTTTTTATTTTTGTGTTCATAAAATAAATACTTTCCTCCTCAAGTCATCCCAAGTCAATTTGACTCGGCCACATTTAGTGGGGCAATAGGTCACACTTTTGCCCTTTTCAGCGCAATGAACATACATACAGACACAAAAATGCACACATAAAATGTCCACTAACACATGCACACACACACAAGCATTGGGCATTGCAATTCATTTGGCCTCCAGAAAAAACAAAAGCTACTCATTTGTTAATATTTCACACTAGTTATATGCAACAAGCTTTACACACACACACACACACACACACACTCACACAAACTCTCTCTCTCTCTCTCTCTCTCTCACACACACACACACACACGTTGTGTTTTCATATTCAAATCATATTTGTTTCTGCTCTCTTATTTATGAATTTAGTTGCATCAGTCAACTTTGACCTGGGGATGTTTGACATACACCAGCAAGTGGTTATCCAAAATAATATTTAATAATTTCTGCTTATTTTACTCAAAAACATGGCATAATTTCATGAGGTTTATAAATTAAATATAATAAAAAGCATAAGAGGTGTAAAGGAAGTTTTACTTACAAGAAATTATGCCATGTTTTTGAGTGGTGTGTGTGTGTGTAGCCCGTTTTTGGGTGATCAGTGTAATTGTGCATTAACTTTTGTGCCTCTATAGTGAAAATAATTCAAAATTTCTGGGGTTTTTTTACTAAAAAATACATACATACATACATACATACATACATACATACATACTTGTATATACTTACAGTACTGTATTGATTGACTGTTAATTGAATATTTTTAACAATTAACAAAATTCATAGTAAGCAAACAGAAGAAAAATCTGTTTAATGAATTTTAGTCTGACTACCTGTTGGCTTTAAACTAGCATCTTGTACACATTTGTACACTTTGTACAAGTCAGGGATTTGTGAAAACAGTGTCAGGTGTATGATTGAGCAATTACACCAAACAGGTGTTAATAATCATCCATTTCCTATGTAGGTTGAAACAGTGATTAAGTGAAACAAACCGCTGTGTAGGAGGTTTAACACTGGGTGAGGAAAAGACAGATTCTGCTACTAAGGTGAGGTTGTGATAGTCAGTTTCATGTCACAGGTCAAACACCAGGGCAAGACTGAACACAGCAACAAGACACAAGGTAGTTCTACTGCATCAGCAACGTCTCTCCCAGGTGAAGATTTCAACAGATGTGCTGTTCAAGATTGTTTGAAGAAGCACAAAGAAGCAGGACTGAAGAGAGTGGTTTGCCAAGGAATCTTAATGCAGACATATCATACTTACTTACTTTTGATGTACAGCAGTGTCATCAGCAAAGAACTGGTAGAAACCAGTGGGACCCAGGAATACATATCTACTGTCCAGAAGTGCCAAAAAAGTCATACCTCTGACATGGAAAAAACCTATTTGACTCAACTATGCATGGAAACATAGGAACTGGGTACAGAAAAAATGCAACAGGTGCTCTGGACTGATGAGTCAAAATTTTAAATATCTGTCTGTAGCAGGTGGCAGTTTGTTTGCCAAAGGACTGTAGAGTGGTACAATAATGAGTGTCTGCAGACAACAGTGAAACATGGTGGAGGTTCCTTGCATGTTTAAGGCTACATTTCTGCAAATAGAGTGAGATTTGGTCAGAATTAATGGTGTCCTCAATGATGAGGCATATTGTACAAGCAGATACTTATTCATCATGCAATACCCTCAGGGGACCATCTGATTGGCCCCAAATTTATTCTGCCTGAGGATAACGACCCCAGGCATACAGCCAATGTCATTAAGAACTATCTTCAGCATAGAGAAGAACAAGGAGTTCTGGAGGTTCGTTTGGTTTGGCCCCCACAGAGCCCTGATCTCAACATCATCAAATCTGTCTGGGATTACATGAAGAGACAGAAGGTTTTAATGCAGCCTACATCCACAGGAAATCTGTAGTTAGTTCTCCAAGATGTTGATGATGAACTACCTAACTGCCGAGTTCCTTCTAAAACTGTGTGCAAGTGTACCTAGAAGAACTTATGCTGTTTAGTGGTCAAATATTGATTTGACATCGATCTCTCCTCTGTTCACTTTCCCCTTTGTTAGCTGATAAAGGAAACTATTAACACTTTTTTAAGCATTCTTACTGTACAACCTTTTTTCTCAGTACTGTACAAACACACACACACACACACACACACACACACACACACACACACACACACACACACACACACACACACAAACAGGTTAATATTTAAGATAAGAGCAGCATTACAAGCAAATGAATTGGTCTAATCAAGAAATTGACTCTTCCAGAGTTTGTCTCCCTTTGGGATCTCCACTGCAATGACGGGCTATCAGAAACCAAGCATTTTTATGCTCACTCCTGAGGGGTTTGTAAGGAGCTCACTGCTATATCTCAAAGCTGGGGAGCAAACATATGGCAGCATCAGTCATGCAATCCTGGTAATAAAATAATAAAATAACTTTTTCCTTTAGATTTTTGAGTGGGGCTCAAAAAAAATGTTAAGCTTGTGTTTTGTTCAAGAGCCCAGTAGTGAAAATCCTTACATCTACAGTCTTAAATCATAATTTTATGTATTAGAAGTGATATTTCATGCCAAACAAATACTGTGTTTATTGACTTTACATTGACGATTTTCCTTTATCCTGCAGGGCTGGATACTCCAGGCAATCCCCACTTGGTTGCTCAGACGTGAATCATTTCAGATGAGCTTTCAGGCGTATGTTAAAAAAGTGATTGTAACCTAGCATTTTGATATGCATATTATTTATAATGCCACTTTTAATTGCTGTTTGTTGTATGTTACCATCTGAAAACCACTGCTTGGGAAGCTTAAGAAAGTCTGGGACATACCAAACCATGAAACTGGAGAATCTCAAAATATACTTGACAATACTTCTCAAAGCATATAAAATGCAGTAGCAGTGTCAGCCTGCATTTGGTCTCAAGGAGAAAAACAATAAAATTATACATGTATTTTTTATTTTCAATTTCAAGGAAAATTGCTTTGGGCTAAGAGGCACATTTATCAAGTACACATTATTTTATCCACAACTAACTCCTACATGGAAACGGTGTGGGGAAAATTCTAGAATAAATGGCTCCATCTAGTGGGAACACTTCATACGACTATACAAAGAATCATTTCTTTCTCCTTAATGCTTAATGATAGTATGCACTTGAGCTGGCATGGACTTCACAAGCAAACGTTAAGGATCCATTTTAGATCAAATCCACTGTAATGTAGTCATCCATTGGAATGTCTCCATTGAAAACATGCTTCAGTAGAAAAAAAGCAATCTGACATTTTGTACAAAGTTGATGTTCAGTATCACAAATTTCTTTACATTTATTTAGATGCCAACAAATAGTTTTAATAGAATATTAAATATTATATAACCTATTTTGGATCCCACTATATACAAAAGTATAAAAATAGCTAAAAAAAAAATTAAAATGTAATATTCTGTCATTTCTTGGTACAATGTCAAAAAAAAAAAAGGCATGCAAGAACATATTTTATTCTAAAGCAAAGTGCTTGTTGTGACATTTTATCAAGATTAGCCTAGACTTTTAATATGCAAACTAGAAATGTGAATGCAATTTTTGGAACAGTAACCTGGATTCAGAAGCAAACCTGAAACCCTCTAGCTGTAAGGAGGCAACCACTCTGTCCTTAGACCCTGAAATAAAAACCTATGCAGCTCTAATAAATGGAAAGGGCTGATCTGAAGCCTTGCAAATCCATACACTGAATATAAGGTCCAGCTTAATTCATTAATTCATTCAGTGAAGTAAACCTAGTTAAAATAACCTTATAAAAATATCAACAACTGATATGTGGATTCTCTTTCTCAGAAAACAGTATGCAGATATAGGAAATAGGGTAATTAAGTTAAGGTATTCACAGTATATCTCAGATATCTGAGATATACTGGAAGTATGAGATTAATTAATATAACAGTCAAAGTCACTGTTTAGCATTAAAATACCACAGGGATTCTAACAACAGGCTAGAGCTAGCAACAGAAGACTAGAAGTGATTATAATAATATTCTAAGAAAATATTTGGGCTTATTCTGTTATATATTCAAGAACTGACAAGACTAAATGTGCAGATCCAGATAAGGGCATAGGAGAAGAACAAGTTTCTCTCTCGCACACACACACACACACACACACACACACACACACACACACACACACACACGCGCTCACGCTCACGCACACACACGCGCACACACACACACACACGCGCACACACACACACACACACACACACACACACACACACACACACACACACACACACACACACACACAGGTATGTTTCCAGACAACTGTTCAGTTGGGTCTATGCCAATGAAAGTTTCATATCGTTTTACTTGGGTTTCTTGAATTGCTATGTGTACATTGTCCGGTAGAGGGCGCCCATCAGCTGCTTATTTGTCACTTAGGACTGTAACTAAAACACTTCAAACCTTCAGGCTGGTTTTGGGGATTTAAAGATTTAAAGCAGAAAGTTCACCTTAGATTTAAAGCAGAAAGTTCACCTTATAAAGCTGGTTATCTTTAACTGATAGAAACTTAAAAAACGAATTTTATCTAGGATTTGGATGGACTGCAAGGAATTTCATGTGCTTTATTTTAAAGGTTCAAATGAAAGGCTTTTGTGTCCTAGTGTTAAACTGGATGTACTCTGGAAACATTACAAAAAATCTAGATGTTCATAACAAGTCTGCTTTAAAAGTAAGTTACCATTTTTAACTTTTTAAATGTCAGGTAAATTAGAAAGTATTACAACTCTGTACACAATGTTTTTATTGTAGTAAAATATGGAACCACGAAGAACGTCATCAAAACATTATACTATTTAACATAATTAATGAAGTCACACTCAGTAGATATGAATGATTTCTTTTTTGTATTATCAAATGTTTGAAATGCATTTCAGCAGAAATAAAGAGAAGAAAAGACAAAAACAACATATGAATGCAGTCCTTCATGATTTTGTCCCAAAGAACAAAGATGGTAAGTAACTTGCCTTGACTTTTACTCACATCAGACTGCTTACAATCTCAATAAGCTTTGCTTGTGTGGCCTAACGTCAAGGAGTGCAAATCCTTACACACATAAATAGCAGGCAGATGGGGAGGAATGATTGTTTACTGAACCTTCGATTCCCTAAACAATTGCTCAAATGACACCAAACTCTGGCAACCTAACACAGACATTATGCTGCTCTCCCACTGGTAAATATTTAGCCTAATTAAAAAGAGTCATGGTTCTTTTTCCCGTGGACAAAGACACCATATAAACAATCAGGAATCAAATGAGGCTTTTGCTATCAATTTGTTCTGCTTTCCTTTTGCCTATTGAAAACACTTTCATGCACAAAATGTAGGAAACTAAATACAAATTGTCTCACATTAACCTTTAAGAAATACTGCAAAACACCTTCAGACCGTCTCTGTGAGAACTTGTGCTTCTTCTCCCTGAAATAAAAGTCACGACTTTCACGTGCGAAATTTAAACCTGTGGTATGTATAAACACTTCACTTGTTACATTTCACACATTTTTCACATGCAGACATTTCTTGTGTTTATATTTTCTACATGTGATTTTTCACAGGATTCTTTGATTTCAGCACAAACCATTTGCTGTCATTTTCTGCACACCATGCAAATGTTTTCACAATTGCTATACAATATTAATTTCTTCTCACATGATTAATTTCTTCTCACATCATTTCACATTCACATACTTTCTACAAGACCTTTATTTATTTATTTATTTATTTATTAAAGCACCTTCACATACAATACGATTGTGTGATTTTATATATGTGTCTTTCTTTGTCAAACTGAACTATCACTAGCACTCCTGAATATCAGCAGCATCTCAGGCCTTGTGTTCACCTGTGGCTGTGTCTGTTCTTCCTATAACTGAAATATAATTGTTTATGATCAGTTAGTGGAATTTACACTCATAGCACTTCTATTACTTTTGACTCCTTTAGCAGCTCTGTGCTTTGGATTGCATTTTGTCTTAAAAGCCTCAGCCAAAGGAATAAATGTACCATCTACATAAATAGAGATTGAGCCTAGAGGAGAGTAAGCACAATGTCACAGCATGAGAGTCTAGAAAAAAAAATAAACTTGAGCCTTCATTTGGTAATTGTAACCATCCAGCTAAGAGCTGAGGATACACAAGTGTCAGCAGTGGGTGAGAGAGGTTTATTGTCAGGCTTGTGGTAATCATTTAAGGCTAAAATGAGCAGCTGGAAAAGTGATCTCAGCCTGGAGGCCACTTTTATTCTTTGGCAGGCAGAAGGAGAATTAACCATGATGCCCTGATCTGAATAGTTTTGTGAGGTATAAGACTGAATGGGGAAGTTTCACACTGGCACTAAAAAGTCAATCACTGCAACCTGGGCCTGAAGGCCTTCCTTAATTACACTACTCCCCTTCTCTCAAGAACCATGCCTTTAATTTCCTAACAAAAGAAAAGCAGAGATATTTTCCAGCTTGTCTCAAAGTATTACAATTATAAAGCAGTGCACTCCTCTCCTACACACAAACATACTAAATGAGTCATACTTACGTTCTTCAAAGTTCTGTGCTCAAATTTTTGTTGTTGATTTGAGTGGGAGGTTATTTGCATGACAAGCTCATGGGTTTCATTTCAATATGCTGGAGTTCAGGATTGCTCATGAGGTCCTTTTTCCAGCTATTGTACATGTAAACCCAGCACACCCAGCTGTTATTAGTTCTAAAGCCTTTCTTACTTATTAATATTACATTAGATTTTTTTTTTTTTACTTTTACTCTATTAGCCCATTAAATGTACGTGTTAATAGTGAGTTTTACTTCATTGGAAAGATTCTAATGAACAATTTCTTCTAAAAGAAAAGGCAGTTCTGATTTTCACTATGTGCTTTTATTCATTTATAATTATTAACACAAAGCTAGTAACATGTAATGTAGTCAGGTATAAAATAAAGGTACATGTAGCAAATATTCTTTAATAAAGAAGAAAGTCTGTGATTTAGAAGTGAAGTTTGAAATATGCACCCTTATTTTCCATGGTGCTAATTCTGTTTATCAATTTGCATGTGCATAGTTTGTTTCACCTTTTTCTTCAATTTTTGCTTATATTATGTACCAAATATAAAATAGTTTCAGGTATAACGGGAGTCAGTAATTCCTTTTAATGATTAAATAACACTCATTTCTCTTTAAATTCTGGTAAATGTCTATTTGTGTATCATAGCGTGCAAACTGCATCACCTTGTAGTATGGCAGCTGCTCCGTCTGTGACCAGAAGGCCTCGTAACGAGTCATGAAATCTGCCAAAGCCAGTGCTGCTTTATCGGCACCATTAAGGACATTCAGCACAAATGATTCCTTCAGAGCAGGGAACATCCATGGACTGTTTACCTGCAGTCAAGCAGACGGCACAGGAGTTTGCCAGCATCAACAGGCCCAGGGCCTACAATAACCACTAGAGTGACTCAAATAATCACTCTTTACAACCACAGTGAGCAGAAAAGCATCTCGAAGCATCTCAGACCTTCAGACCTCGAGGCAAATGGGCAACTACAGCAGAAGGCCACATTGGGCTTCAGTCCAAGATGTAGAATTGAAGGCTGCAGTGGGCACAGGTTTACCAAAACTCATCTGTTAAGGACTGGAAAAACAATGCCTGGATTTCATCTAATCTGTATTTTCAAGCTTTGGTTTAACTGCTCACCTTGAACTGGGAGTTCTTAGATTTTCTGGTCAATGCTAAAGTGTAGGACATTTTTTGTGCTTATTTACGTCCATCAAACATTCGTTAGTTTAAAATAAATCTGCAGATTAAATAGAAACACATTTTTATCAGTTCTTTTTAGTTGCAACCATCCCTCTAACTTACTGGGCGATGTGTAAATAAACGAGTGCAAGGAACAGCAGGCTTCTCTCTGGTCATGACTGACATTCAGTTATTGATGTAGGCCAGAAAAGCTAAACAGCTCAGCCGTACTTAGGACTCGCACTAAGACTACAGATTTACTATTTTGGGAGTGTTACAAAAGAAACTCATTGCACTGAGCAATTCTGTATAGTTGTATCCTATGACAAAGATAAAATACATTTGGAGGTTTTATTCAATTCAATTCAAGTTTATTTGTATAGCGCTTTTTACAATAGACATTGTCTCAAAGCAGCTTTACAGAACATAAACACAGAGCAGAAGGTAAACATAATTAATGATAAAGGAATTAACGAATAATAAAAGAAATAAGAATTAACAGAATAAAAATTCTAGATTATTATTAGATGTATATAGTTCACAGTGTGTATGTATTTATTCCCCTATGAGCAAGTCTGAGGTGACTCAGGCAGCAGTGGCAAGGAAAAACTCCCTTGAATTGGTAAAGGAAGAAACCTTGAGAGGAACCGGACTCGAGGGGGAACCCATCCTCATATGGGTGACACTAGGGGTGTGATTGTAATATACAGTCAGTTAAATGTTGTATTGGTGTGAGGTTCAAGGACTTCTGATCTCCTGAGTACCACAGAGTCTAACTGGAGATGTCTCAGGATTCTTAGAGTCGGCCTCGGTTCAGTGGACGTCCAAAGGCTTCGTCCCACAGAGGACGTTGGGAGCTGGTACAGTGTCTGGATGCCTCGGGATAGGTACAAAGAGAGAAGCAGTGGAAAGGGATTAACATATCTGCTGTTCATAAAAATGTGCTGGTCTGATGTACTGGTGCATGATATTATGGGATGTATTATGTGTACGCCTGACTAAAGAGATGAGTTTTTAATCTACATTTAAACTGGGAAAGTGTGTCTGCGCCCCGAACACTATCAGGAAATAAGAAAACGCTCTACCACCTTTAGTAGACTTAGATATTCTGGGAACTACCAAAAGTCCTGAGTTTTGTGATCTCAGAGAGCGTGAAGGATTGTAACGTGTTAGAAGACTAGTTAGATACATGGGAGCTAAACCATTAAGAGCCTTGTATGTAAGTAGCAGCAGTTTGTAGTCAATTCTATACTTAACAGGTAGCCAGTGTAGAGATGATAAAATTGGGGTTATATGGTCATACTTTCTTGTCCTAGTGAGAACTCTGGCAGCTGCATTTTGGACTAACTGTAACCTATTTATTAAAGATGCAGGACAACCACCTAGTAATGCATTACAATAGTCCAGTCTAGAGGTCATGAACGCATGAACTAGCTTCTCAGCATCAGATACAGTCAGGATGTTTCTCAGCTTGGCAATGTTTCTAAGGTGGAAGAAGGCTGTTTTGGTAGTATGGGCGATATGATTTTTAAAAGACAAGTTACTGTCTAATATAACACCGAGGTCTTTCACTGTCGAGCTACTTGTAACAGTACATCCCTCTAAATGGGAGTTAAGTTGTGAGAGTTTCTGTGCACTGGTTTTTGGACCTATGAGTAGTATTTCTGTCTTATCGGAGTTTAACAATAGAAAGTTGCAGCTCATCCAGTCTTTTATCTCTCTAAGGCACTGAGTTATTTTGGACACTGTGGCTATTTCATCTGGTTTTGATGAGATATATAACTGTGTGTCATCAGCATAACAATGGAAACTAATCCCATGTCTTCTAATAATGTTCCCTAATGGAAGCATGTATATAGAGAAAAGCAGAGGTCCTAGAACTGATCCTTGAGGGACCCCATAATTAACTGGTAGTAAACTGGAGGATTCACCATTTAATTCTACAAAATGGTATCGGTCAGACAGGTAGGATCTAAACCAGCTTAAAGCCTGACCATGAATACCTGTGTAATATTGTAAGCGATCTAGAAGAATGTTGTGATCTATAGTGTCGAATGCAGCACAAAGGTCAAGTAGAACTAATAGGGACATACAGTCTTGGTCCGAAGCTAAGAACAAGTCGTTTGTAACTTTAACAAGTGCAGTTTCTGTGCTATGATGGGGCCTGAAACCTGACTGAAACTCTTCAAGGATGTTGCTCTCCTGTAAGAAGGAGCTCAGTTGAACAGACACAACCTTTTCAAGTATTTTAGACATAAACGGAAGGTGTGAGATAGGTCTGTAATTTGATAGTTCATTAGGGTCTAAGTTAGGTTTTTTGATGAGTGGCCTAATAACTGCCAACTTAAAAGACTTCGGGACGTAACCTAAAGATAACGAGGAGTTAATGATATTAAGAAGAGGCTCACCTGCTTTATGTAACACTTCTTTCAGTAGTTTAGTTGGGATGGGGTCTAGTGAACATGTTGTTGATTTAGCTGTAGTAATAAGTTTATCTAACTCTTCCTGTCCTGTACTTGTAAAGCTGTGTAAAGCCTTAGGTGAGATTGTGTCACTGGTTGCTCTCATATGTTGAGCGTCACCTATTTTATTCCTGATACTTTCGATTTTATCAGTGAAGAATCTCATAAAGTCCTCACTACTGAAATGTGATGGAATAGTGTGTTCAGATTTCTGATTTTTTGTTAAACTAGCCACTGTGCTAAATAAAAACCTGGGATTGTTCTGGTTATTTTCTATGAGTTTGCTCAGGTGCTCAGCCCTAGCAGCTTTTAGAGCCGGTCTGTAGCTGGACATACTGTCCTTATACGCAATTCTAAAAACCTCTAATTTAGTTTTTCTCCATTTCCGTTCGAGGTTACGGGTCTCCCTCTTGAGGGTGTGAGTATGACTATTATACCATGGTGCAAGTGTTTTATCTCTAACCTTCTGTAATCTGACTGGGGCAACAGTGTCTAATGTGCTAGTGAATATAGCGTCTATGCTGTTAGTCATTGCATCTAGGTCGTTTGAGTTTGAGGGTACAGTAAGAAGTCCAGACAGATCAGGCAGGTTATTTGTGAATCTGTCTTTGGTGGTCGAAATAATGGTTCTACCGAGTCGATAACGTGGTGAGACACAGTTAGTCTGTTCTATAGGTAGTGTGTACATTATGAGGTAATGGTCTGTGATGTCATCACTTTGAGGTATGATATCTATATCAGTGACTTCTATTCTGTGTGATATTATTAAATCTAGTGTGTGGTTACGTCGATGAGTTGCACTAGTGATGTTTTGTTTGAGCCCAAGTGAGTTTAGTAAGTCCATAAATGTGAGTCCTAAAGCGTCGTTTGTGTCGTCAACATGAATGTTAAAGTCCCCTACAATTAATGCTTTGTCAAAGTTAACTAATAGGTCTGAGAGAAAATCTGTGAATTCTCTAAGAAAAACTCTGTAGGGCCCTGGGGGTCTGTACACGGTCGCTAGAGCAAGAGACATCAGGGATTTCTTCGTGTGCACGTGCGATATTTTAACATTAAGGACGAGCACTTCAAAAGAACTAAATCTATGCTGTGTTCTCTGGGTAACAGTGAGGTAATCACTAAGGATAGTGGCGACACCACCTCCACGACCAGTCAGACGAGGCTCGTGCTTATAGATATATCCTGGTGGTGTAGACTCGTTTAGACTGATGTATTCATTTGGTTTAATCCAGGTTTCGGTGAGGCAGAGTGCAGTAAGGCTATTATCTAAGATCATTTCATTTACAATAAGTGCTTTGGGTGCAAGAGATCTAATGTTCAGAAGTCCAAACCTTAAGAACTGTTTTTGTTTGTTTCTTTGGCATTTTTCTGGTCTAATTACAGTAAGATTATTTCGAGAACTTCTCGTGTATTTACTTTTGGATCTCACTGCTCGGGGAACAGACACAGTTTCTATAGGGTGAGCTATGTGTGCATTTTCTGTGTCAATGTGCTGAGGTGAAGGATGGCTATTGAGATTTAAATTTAAAGAGTAGTTTACCAGTCAGGAGGTGTTCAGCGCCCTGGAGATGTGGTCCGAGAGGATCTCCGCTCCAACTCTGCTGGGGTGCAGGCCGTCAGCACGGAATAGCCTAGGATGCTCCCAGAAAACATTCCAATTATCGATAAAGAGTAGTTTCTGAGCCTGACACCATGACTGTAACCATTCATTTAAAGCGAAAAGTCTACTGAACCTTTCAATTCCTCGCTGGTAAGTTGGAAGTGGTCCAGACACGATGATCCTCGTCGTGGGCGCTGTGCTGTTTTAAGTGCCTTTAAGACTTTTATCATCTATTACAATCTTCCCTCTGGCATTGTCTTTAGCCAAATAATATATTACTAATATCAAATTTAGAATAAAAGGAATAAAAATCAGAAATAACTTACTACAGTATATACTTCTATATATACTTTATAACTTACTATATACAATCCTGCTTAACAAATATATTTAAAAATACTGTACATAGATCACTCAATTTTGTATCCATTACATACAACATATGCACTACATGTTTACTCCGCAGTTCTCTGAGTGAGTTCTGTGTTTTCGGTCACGCCATAGAAACCAGTAGAAACTCAGAATCAGCCATTTTTAGGATGAAGAAAAGTTTCTTTTTTGTGTCACTTTAAAATAATTCTTAAGTGTAAGGCAAATTTATACAAGTTACAGTGGTACCAAAGCTGACCCTGAAAAAGTTTCATTTCAGATGTAACAATTTATCAAAATCCATCCAGAATTTTATTTCTTGTATCAATTCCTCATTTATAGGAAATAAACACTTTATTCTATATGAAAACTCTTGATATTCCACTGATTCTGAAGCTTCTGTGTTTTCCACAATCGCATGTGCTCTCCAGATGAACATACTGCCACCCAAACTGTGGGGTCAGGGAATCATGTCATTGTGTGCACTAGTCTCCTGTTTATTGATAGCTATCAACACTTTCCCATTTTGTGTTGGGAGATGAAAAAAGAAACCTCAGCTCGTCCTCCTCCCCAGGTTCTTTGCTTACTTCAACCCAACATCAGGCACAGCTGTGTCGCCACACACACAAACACACGCACACGCGCGCACACACACACACACAGTCCCCACCCAGCATGGACAAATATACAAACTTTAACAGTGCAAAAAGAGTTTTTATCCCAGTCAAGTTAAACTTACTTGTTTTTTGCAGCACTCCTTTACAGTGTGGTAACAGAATAATTCCCAGAAAACCATCACACACACACAGCACAATATCGAGTTCAGTCAGGCTGGACCACCGCCACACTGTAAGAGCCACATGGCAGACAGCCATTTTTAATAAACTTTTTTACATTGGCTGTTGTGTTATGGAGGGAGGTTTGATTCATACATCATTAATCATCAGTCATGTATAGATGAGAATTCATCTATAGTATGACCCTAAGCACACTATTCCTTTGACACTTATCTATATATATTAAAAAAAAAAACATTAAAACAACAACAAAACCTTTACAAATGTTGCATGTATTGTTAAGTGTATAGCAGCAAAAACAACACTTTCTTTTAGACTTTAGAATCAGAGACTGACCATTCTATAACTTAAAGCTCGACATGAGATGTGTTTTGATTACACTTGTATTTGAATGGTCTAAATATCTGCTTCTGTCTCTGATTTTATTTTGAAATTATGTCACAAGCCTCTGAATTTGTTATATTGCCATTCAAATCTGCTCTCCTACACATCAACAGCAATGATTTAGAAAAGCAGGTAAAACGTTAAGACTACATTTAAAACGTACTGATATGAACCAGTAAGTTCTGCAATAATCAATAATCAAATAAAAGCAAATGTACTTAAATAAAACATACTGTATAAAATTAAGTATATTTTGTAAACCAGTATTTATAATTTCACATTTCAGAAAAAAAAAGCTTCCAGTTTCTTTTATCATTTCCAAAGGAATTTCTCATTCTTCTTCCAAAGTTGAGAGCTTTCAAGTTGGCTTTCACTATTGGACTTTGTATGCACATTAACACTCCTGCAAAGCTTCTCTACCTGAGATAGATCTGTTAGCTTATTAATGCTTTCCTCGTTCCCCTCGTTTAAAATGTCCCAGAAGTCTTTACCCCTGTTCTTTGTCCTCACGGTGGGTGAAGGAATGGGTGCCGCTGCTGGCTTTGGCCGGTCCGCATGTCTCTTTCGCTTGAATAGGTCATCTAGGATGGAGGTGTCACCTATGAGCTCACTAAGAGTTGTGTTGGAGTTTCTGTCTGCTTGGTCATCTCTAGAGAAAGATAGCAATTTAGTAGTGGATGTAGTTGTGGAAGAATTGCATGCATTAGTGTTTTTTTGGGAATGGACGTGAATCTCTGTAGAATTTCTAAAAGATGTCTCAAGTGGATGTCCTCCTGAGTCTGGCAAAGACAAACAGTTATTTATAAGCTCAGTCTGACCAGCACAGAGATGATGGACATCTTTAACATGTTGTGCCCTGCTTCTTCTCTTCTTGTGTGAGGTTCCTGGTTCTGCTTCATTATTCAATCTCTGAACTGAGTTTAAGAGGGTTCTTTTTGAGGTGGGCCGTTGTGTAGAGATGTGGAGAGGTGAAATTTTTGGCTTCGGCTCAATCACGGGTTTAGGAAAGGTCTTTTGAATAATGTCAGTAAACTCAGAGCTGCTGTGGCTGTAGAACTCACATAGCTTGTTCAGTCGCTGTGCTGAGTTGCTCTTCATAATCTCTTCTGCAAACTCATGCACAGTCTTTGCTCTGAAGAACTTTGCCATTTCTTGCAGCTGCTGCCTGTCATTAAAAAAAAATAGTATAATGCATACCAGTCAAAACGTGTAACAATAGGTATTGTTTTATACAGATTTTTGTAGCAGTAATCATTTTATACCATTTTTAATAGTATGTTGTGTTTTTAAGAAAAACATGTTATGTGATTGAGCTGAAAGTGACAACTACTAGACATTATCAACCTCCCTATTACTATTCACTTTTACTTCAAACCAAATTTCTTAAGAACAAAGGCACACAGTTAAAAAACTAAAAAAGCTTTCTGTTTCTTCTGAGAACCTGCTACCATTGGAAGATTAAATGAGAGCTTTAAGTTAAATCATTACTGTAGATGTCTAAATCGAGGAAAAATCCGTATAAATAAACACATTTTTCCTTATTACAGAGACGACTGTATGGTTTTGGAGTCAGTTGGGTGCGTCCTTGGGCTAGTGGTGAAATCGTAGGCTTTCAAGAGGAGTTTTGCTCATAGCTCAATGTGTTTTGGCCCTGCATGGGAAAGGGGTGGGTGAGAGGGCTCTGGGGTGGTCTTACCCCTCCCACAGGGGCTATACGAGGGCGCAGAACGCCATAGCTGTGGCCAGAACTGGCACCCAGCCCCATGCTATGAGGACTTTCCTCTTGCTGCTTCTTGTGTTTTTTTAGCCTAACCAACACTATTAACTACTATAGAGATGTCTGATTTTAAAGAAGTCTGAGCTGCAAAAGGAATCTTTTGAGTTATAGAAACTCTGCTTTAGTGTCTTATTGTGGAAACTGAAAAAGGTTGTTCGAAAAAAGTTATATAAGGTCCTGTACGAAACCACTGGAATGGCACAAACAATTAATTTGCTTTTGCTGTAGATTGGACACTCTGGGGGTTCTGGGGGAATTTAGGCCTTAACTTAATGGAATGCATATATGGATACATTTTGCATCAGACCAGACAGACATTTTATTCGAGCAAACAAATAGCTCGGAGCATCTACTCTGCATTTTATGGGAATTTGATATCAGCTTTTATTTGATGAATTACAGCTTGATGCAGTTTCTGCAAGCACAGGATATGCAACAAAATATTTTCGATATTATCCAATTCGGGATTTATCTGCTTCAATACTTTATTTGCCCTCCTACAAATTGGGTGGTCTGACACACAAGGTTCTTATGTTGAAATAAAAGCTACACGCTCATCACATATCCATCTATTGGTCTCAAACCCACATCTATTGGGTGTAAAACACAAACAAACAATAGTTTAAGGGGGGCTATAACAAATAATAAACATCCTACATGTATTTCTTGGAAAGGACAAAACATCACTGCAGAACCCCTCCTGTATATGTTTATGAAGCTTTGTGTCATGGTTTGGCAAAAGTAATAGAGAAAATAGAAATAAAATAGAAATAGAAATAGAAAAGGTAGCTCATCCTTACATGCGGACAGCCGAAGGCGTCTTGCCAACACTAATGGTTGCAGTTTTGGTATTGAGGCAAGTTTCTACTGTGTGGGTGACCTGTTTCAGACAAGTTTTGTCATGACCTTCTGTCATATAGACTTCCTCTCCATTTGTGGGCTCGGATAACTGGGGGATTCCAGACTGGGTCTACAAAAAAATAAAAACATCTGTGAGTTTTCCACTGATCTGGGAATACAAATCAGATGAAGGAATTTCATAACCAAACTGATGATGCCAGAATAAATCAGAATAAATGTGCTCAAAATACAGCTATACTTATTTCATTTGTAGAGTGCAATTCCAGGAGTGCTTTCTATAGCCACACTGGGTGTGCATCACTCTGTTTGCCATTTAAACTTCAACTTCCTAGTTTGAAATCTGTTACTACTACAGCTGACAGGGCTGACACTATTTGTCAGGAATATCATTTTGATTTAATATATTAAAGCTTGTCAAATGAAAAATAAAAACTGATGGCTATTGTTTAAATTTCAGAATATGGATTTATCAGCCATTATTGGTTCAGAATGTTCAGGCCTATTTTTAAGCAATATTGCACTTGGAACTGTACAGATATACTGAATATTGGCACGACCTACATTCACCCTGAATAACAGTATAACTGCATTCTTTCTTATGCATTATATTGCTTAAAAATATCCTTGTTTTCATCAAGAAAATGTACCAAGAACCAAGAGCTGGTGTTAAAATCGATTTCTAAAAAATTCAACAATGTGTAATGTTAGACAAATAACTATCCTAATCCTGTCTAACTTAATATTTCCTAACCATAACCGTAAATACCTCCGATATGTCATTGAGATTGTTTGCTGGGAGCTGGGAGTGCTTGTTCAGTTCAAACACATCCCGTAATGCAGCACGGCTGAGGCAGTCCTCTGCCCTGCTCGAGCCGACCACTTTCTGATTGGAGTGGGTGTAGCTCACTTCCTTAAGCCCAACTACAAGAACAATACAAGTAAAGAATATACATTGTAGAATCACAGCACATTAACCAGTAAATCAGTGTAATGTGCAGCAATTTACAAATAATTTTTTTTTTGAATTTTAAATTCACTCACAACAATTCACTAAATGCTTTATTAAAAAAAAAAAAATTACCCAGCAATGATTCTATGGTGCCGGTGCTGGTCCCCTCTATGATTTGTGGCTTTCTGGAATGCACGGTTGTGCCTTTTAAACCTGTGAACTGAACTGTTTTTTGAGCTGAATTCTGTGTACTTGTGTGGCGTCTTAGACTTTTCTTAAACTTCACCCTTCTCAGTGGAGCTTCATCTCCTGATGAGTCAAAACTGTCAACTGCCGCAATACTTTTCTCTCTCTTCACAGTCAGTAAGGCCCCATCCGGCCTGTGCTGCTTGATAGTACTTTCTGTATCTCTCTGTTGTGCTTTAATATAGTGATGGTGAACAATTTCTACATCTTCGGACTCCTCCATGCAGACATGGTCCCAGACCTTTTTTGCATCTTTCCTCTCTTCCTCTGAGTCACTAGAGAAGAACCGTTCTGTTTTCCCCTTAGCTACTTTGGCTTCTACTAGATTCAAGCTCTTCGAGTCTGTATCAGTCTGACTGTCTTCACTGCTCTCTGAGCTCCTTTGCATCTTACTAGTCAGATGTTTTATGAGCAGAGCAGATAAGTTCATATTTGCAGCAGAGCTGGTGCTGGGTCCAAACTCCCCTCCTGCATTTGGGTATGTGGCCTTTGATCTGGAACCACACGGATCCTCATCCTCGCTAGTGCTGCTAACGTCCAGAACGTCAGCATTAAAGGGTAACCGGGCACCACATGCTGAGCCTGGTCCATTTTCCTGCTGTAGACAGGTAACTGCTGATACACACACAGGACCCTGCTGTGGCACATGGGTAATATATATTATAACAAACAAAGTTTTTTATAACACAAATTTATGCAACAGGATCTTCAGCAATTAATCATGCAAACTACACATGAAAATGACTTTGCAAAGGGTGGATAAATAATAAATTCATTAGCTAGGCAATCAAAAGCTTAAATGTGCTGGCCAATTTCCTGCATTCAGCAGGTGGTGGGATTCAGAACAGTTAACACATGGCATTGTCATAGCATCAAGTTGTGAGATCCTACTACGAACTGGAGTATATATAAATGAAACAAAAAAGTCAATAGGAAGAATATAACATGAATAATCAATTCACTCATTTCTTGAAATAATTATAAAGTTAAATATAGCTGCAAGCAGCGATGGCAGGCCCTCGCACGTTTTTTTATGGCCGACTTCCTGTTGGGCGGAGCTCACAGTTTAGAGCGCGAAAGTTGTTCTGGTCGATGAGATCTATATGCGTACCAACTCTCGTACATGTGCGTACATAATTGCCCGATCTGTGCACAAATGTTTGTTTTTGCATTACAGGGGGCGCTACAGAGCCCCCCTGCCATGCCCGTATTCCAGCCTTTGCCAGAGTTTTCGAGCATGTTAAGAGACCCCAATTGGCCAGTGTGTGCAAAAAATAAAAATAAAAACAAAAAAATAATAAACCCGAGCAAAAACAATAGGGCTTCGCACCAGTGGGTGCTCGGGCCCTAATAAACCCGAGTAAAAACAATAGGGCTTCGCACCATTCGGTGCTCAGGCCCTAATAACTTGGATACAAAACCCATTTTTCCCTCCAGCCCGAGCTACAGATTTGTCAACCCCAGCTCTGTAAAATAAAAATAATTCTGCTTCTTTACTACTTGTCCCCCAGAACTCTGCTTATGATCAGTTAACATCGGGTTTTAAACTGAGACTTTTCCGGTTTTTGGCTTCTAATGAGACCTACGTGTGAGAATCTCCTAAAGAAAGGACAGTTAGATAAGTTCTGCTGTGTAAATAAACTTGCTAAAGATAACACATGCTTCCGTGTGGTCTTCACCAGTGGGCTGGGGAGGGGGTTAATTACAGCCATGTGTCGGCCTTCGTACCCATCTTTTACTGTGGGAATGAAAGGATGGGGAGATGTCTTGGAAAGCAGAGAGGAGAGATGGATGGAGAACAGGAGCATTCCCGTGACGGATTTGGAGAAGGGCGGCTACTCACCAGCTTTTGCACCCTCTCATCCGTTGCCTGTGTGTTGGCTGTCATGATCCCCAGCTCAACCTGGCCCTCCCTCTGTGACACGCACACACATTTTCCATCAACTCATTGAGAAGAATTCATAGTAATGGCTCATTTAACACATCAAACATCTGATTTCCTCAGTATACAGCTAGGACCATTCAAGCTACAGTCTAGTAGATTTGCCATACATAACCAGGTTATATACAACACAATGCTTAATTAAAAGATCAATAAATAAAAGCTCTAATAACAGCTCAAATGTTTTGCATCTGCACAAAAAACCTATTCTAGAAACTCCAGTATACTGTGCAGCCATTCTGACCTTATAGAAAATTAGTAAAAAAAAATTTGACTTAGTCTGATCAAGATGCTTTCTAAAAAATATCAGTAAAGCCGTACTCATCATATTATTTTAGTTCTTTTATCCATACCAAATGCATATACTGTATGTATTTATATTTATGTATAATTATATAGATTTTTATGTTGTAATAGATAAAGAGATTCATTGTACTCACCTCCAGGATGCGGCGTGAAAGACATGTTCCATCGATCTGGAAGTGAAAAAGGTTCCTGATTCCAAATAACTCTCCTGTTTGGCCATCTACTCCTTGTACTGCCTCGAAGTAGCGTCTTGCATTTTCATTTCCAATCACTGAGGACTGCAACTGCTACATCATCCGGTGAAACAAGGAAACCCAGTCAGGCCATTTTACACTGGAATTTATTTTTAAATTGATATTTATGCATTACAGTTTTCGTTGCTTTATATTAAATATTCATATATAATTAATCAAATATTAGTATATATATAAAAAGGATTCAAACATAGGACTTCTGAGAATGTAACAGGAAGAGGGTAGTACCTCAACTCTAGTACATTTTTATATACCTGTTTGTAAATCTGACGCAGATAGATGATCTCCTCTACTGTGCCCAGAGAGATGAGTCTAAAAACCTTCACATCCTTACATTGCCCAATGCGATATGCCCTGCATATTGAACAAGAAAGGGAGTAAATGTCATTAACAGCACAAGGCATGACTCGAATGTCACGGTTAGAATTAGCTATTCTGTATCAGATCCCAGTTGTAACATGAAATTCACCAATACTGGTCATGAAGAATTGGCAAATGACTTTGCAGGAGAAAACTAAAAAAAATGCCAGATGAATGGTTTGTTATGTGGAAGTAAGGAAGTGATGGCTGGGGCAATAAAGGACTCACAGCCACACAGAACACAAAGCATCTCAGAACTGAACAGTGATGATGCTTCTAACACAAATAAACCTGGATTAGAATACATTTGTAGATGTGCTACCTCACCTGTCTATGGCCTGAAGGTCATTTGCTGGATTCCACGTTGGATCAAACAGGACAACAACATTAGCCCCAACAAAATTGAGTCCGACACCACCAGCCCTAAAGGGAAAACATGGATTCAATATCATGTGCAATAACAGTCACATATTTCATGCTTAAACATGTGGCGCATTCTTTTTTCAAACAAAAATGTTTCCTTAAGTTGAGTTCTTCTGTGAAACATCAGTCTGTAAAAGCCTTTTTGTAGATGGCTCTTCGACCTCGGTGACCAGGTTTCAGTCTAGCATTTAACAAGCATTCATTGATGTCATTAATGTTTCAAATGCCCCTGGAGCACCGACTGCAAAACAGCCCCAGAGTATCAATGAATCACCAGAATTCACACTGGATGTGGGTTTCTATGTATCGACTATGTATTTTTAACCAAACATGGCAATGATGTGCATTGCCAAAAGGTTTGATTTTGGTCTCATCTGACCATAAAATATGTTTCCAATTTTATTTCCAATGACTCAGTGATATTGCAGTGATGCAGTCTCTAAAAAAGCTCTCAAGGACATCTTATGTGTTTCCTTTTATCAGGGTTCATCTGATAGCTGATTTGAAATAAACCATAAAACTGGGAGCTTTTTCACTTCCTTACAATTTTCAACCAGATTCAAAGGTGACAACAGAGCAGATACTGAGAGTAATTACAAAATTTTACAGAATTTATTTACATTTGCTTTCAATTTAATTTATTCTTAGGAGTGTCTTTCATTTTGCTGCATGGTTTTTACAACAGACATAGTGTCAAATAAATAATGTAAAAGAATATTATATGACCATATATATTTTTTTGCCCATAGAAAAACCTTAAAAAACCTACTTTGTAATCAACACAACACTGACCAGGATACAGTGTTCACTGAAGAAAAATGAATGAAATACATCATGGAATTATTTTTGCCTATGTGCTTAAAGGGCGCTAATAATTCTACCACTCAAATCAGCAAACTCCAGAGATTTATTCTCCATTTTTTGCTTACTTTGGCTGGAAAGAGCATGCTTTCACTCGAATAAAACTATAGATATAAAGCCACCATCGGTATAAAGTTAAATAACATGTGAAATTACAGATTGTATGGTACAACAGCAGCACTCACATGGTAGACACAAGGCAAATGTTAATATCATTGGTGCTGTTGAATTCCTTGACAATGTGAATGCGATCTTTAGCCTTGGTGTTTCCATCCAGCCTGCAGTACTCCAGACCATCAGCCATGCAATAGTTCTCCAAAACATCCAAAAGCTCGAGGAGGAAACATTCAGAATATGTTCCATATTAGCAAAGAAAAATCTAAAGTCCATATTGCCACAAGTCTGATATCTTTCTCAAATCATATAACATCTAGCTAAATCATATCTTTACTTTTAACAAAAAACATCAGTAAAGCTATCAGCATTCCAAACTACAATGGAATACAATTACAAAAGAATATGTTAAAACACATCACAAATCATTCACCTTTGTGGAAAGTGAAAAAAGGAGTACTTTGTCTTTCCTTGTGATGAAGTGATTAAGCAGTTTTTGCAGCACCTGTAACACAAAAGATGACTCTGCATGAGGTCTCGGACAATAATGACAAAACAAATCTGTCTCAATTTAATGGTAAGAAAAAGGAGGATCGAGTGATTCATATTAAACACTGACTCTACTGTCATTCTTCATTTGGTACCTGACATGGGAGAATGTGCAGAGTATTTACTGTACTGAGAGCACTAGAAACGGTCATTCTGCCAATAACAGCAACAACGTGAGACTCTGCACATGGGCGAAGAAGATTCTTTGGATAGACTTTAAGAACCACTAAATACTGCCCTTGTTATTTCCCAAGGAAGTGTGTCCATAGCTAGTGAGGCAAAGCCACGCCAACGCCAAAGCTGGCCAAAGGCTGGATTATTCACGCCCTCAAGACCAGAACAAAATTTGGAGTGCACAAGAACTTAGATTTACAGTTCTGTGGTTTAGTAGATTTTGTGGTGAGGATAATAAAACATGCACAACTCTGACATATTAAATAATAAGTCAAATATAAATATCTAACCTTCATTTTTCCACTGTAGATGGGGTCTGACATGGCCTCAAATGCTGCCTGCTTGCATCTTTCTGAAAAGTCTGGAAACTTCTTGAAGACTTGCGTGCAGATAGCAGTGACACATTTCTCCTGATTTGTAGGATGGGGAATATAAAAGAATGATTACACAGCCAAAAGCCATGCTGATTATTTCAGAATGATTTCATAATCAGGAGTGCAATCAACATGACATGAGAGGCATGCATTGAAAAGGAGCTTTTCACTCTGAAAATGCAAAGGGATACATGATACCATTTAAATCTTGGAAGAAACACTTGGAAGAAACACAGTGAACTTAATAATTTGACTGATTTTAATGTTTTTATGCCTATTGAGATCTAATACTGGTTACAATATTGATATTGTATTTTTCAATATTCCATTTAAACATGGACAACCCAAAAAAAACCCCAACCAACTAGTGCCAGAAGTAGAAAAAACTAGGCTCTGATTTTTCCACATAAATCTAACATTATCATATGTGCATCATTATCAGAAAGATAGACAAAAAGAGTAAAATACTAAAGACAAAAAGAGTAAAATACTAAAACACATGCCTGTTTTTCACTGGTTCCTTCTTTAGACTGCAGCAGGGCTACATGATTGGCGACCTTCCTCAGTATAGCCAGATAAGTGAAGTACATGTGTCTGACAGGGACACCGTCTGAACCGAGCTTGTAGCAGCATTTCCTCCTGGAGCGTCCACTGCTGCATGGACACTTCTCAGAGCTCTGTAACAGCAACCTTACATCATCTGTGTCCAGAACAGCACGGTATACTGCCTGCTGGAAATCTGTCATGGAACAGTACACTACCTACACGGACACATACGGAGTAAAGACACTGAGGATAAGGACAATAAATCATATCATATGTTGTAAAAGATGTCTACACTTGATTAAAAAAAATGAAATGAGTACCATTACAACTGTATTAGTTGTTTACAAAATTATTATATAAGTTTTTTTTTTTTAACAAATTTTGCATAATATTAAATAATAAGCTGTATAGTGATATGCACAAATTAGCCACTTTAATAGGAACACCTGTACATTCATGCCATTTTCCAATAAGCCAATCACGTGGTGGCAGCGCAATGATTAAATTCATAAAGCTACAGGTCAAGAGCTGAGGTTACTGTTCATAAAATATAAGGAATGGTGAAGAATTGTGATCTCCGTGACTTTGTCCAGGACATGTCAGATAATGCTGATTTGAGCAGGCAGTTACAGAGGTCACCAGGTAATTTTCCCAACCTTCTACTGTCCAGTGAACCTGTGTCCATGTAGGCTTAGATTCCTGACAGTTTTCCCTGTCTCATCAGCAAGACATTAACTAAAACTCTGTACCTTCATGACTTTATTTTGAGCTGTGTTAAATGGTTGACCGATGAATGCATGAATAAAATGTACATGTGTTAAAATTAATACTTTATCAGAACATTGTCTTTATATTGTCCCAGCCCAGTTGGTGGATATTATACTTTGCACATTAAGATGTTATGTTGTAATGTATAATTATATGATCATTGATAATAGATTATTACTGATTCCACCCTGGTATACAAAAATACATACCACAACAAAATACCAATGCATTTGAACAGATTAGATTAACAAATCCAACAGTTGTTGTTGCGATAAAGTTATAGATAGTTTAAAGTGCATTCGTTTTTTTATATCTCATAAAACCACAACAGGTTTTGCAGTAGATCTAACACTAAAGTTGGTCGTGCTTTTTGCAGTTATTTGCTTTGCATGATTTCAAAATGAAAAGACGGAAATCTCAGCTGGACTGACAAACTCACCCTGTCATCTTTCTTTGGTAACTGGTCACTAATGAGTGTTTTGGTTCTCCTGAGGAGCCAGCGACACAGAATTCTGGCCAGAGCCTGGACAGCCTTTCGGCCCTCAGCCAGTGCTCTCTTGGTTGCACTGTGTTTCTGGCCCTGCTCAATAGGGTCTGAGAACCTAGTCTTAAAACTACCCAGTGGCCCAAGGCATCTTGGGTTGGCCCTGAAAGCACAAAACAAATCAATAAACATCAGGATCAGAATCATTTAAACCTCAAACTGGAAATAAATAAAGATCACAAAAAGAGACTGTGCCCATGTCTCACCAATCCATGACACACCAGAGTTCCTCCAGGTTGTTTTGCAAGATTGTACCAGACAGTCCAATACGTACTTTGCATTTCAGGGCTTTCATTGCCTGAGTGATCTGAGATTTGTAATTCTTTAGCTTGTGAACTTCATCCACGATGACAGCGGCCCACTCATGACTGTATCGAGTAAAAGAAATCAACATGTTAATAAAATAACATTAAACATGAAATCAAATATTATCTTCTGCAGGCTTATATAGAGCTGTCTAGAATGCAACTTTTCCAAAGACCTGGATCAAACTGTACCAAGATAAATATGATCTCTATAGTAGTGTACCTGTTAAACTCATCTAGACAGAGTCTCAGTGTCTCGTATGTTGTCAGGACGATCTCACACCTTCCTCTGTTGACCCGGGCCAATTCCTCCTCCTTTCTTACGCCATGGACAACCACCGTTTTGAAATAGCCCCATGTGTCCAGCTCATCTTTCCAGTTGTAGAGCACAGACAGAGGAGCCACAATCAGAAAAACCTATTTAATAAGTTTAAAAAGAATCAGTTCATGAGACAATGGTACAAACTACTAAATGACAAGAAGGCCTGTCATAGCTGTTAGAAAATGGTCTAGTAAAAAATATTTGACATAATCATGCTGTAACAGATCTGTAGAGACCAGAAATGACATATTTCCTATAATATATATGCAATCATTAAATACACCATTTATTATCAATAAATATATCTTGATATTACCAAATCACTATATAATCACAATTGTTTTCTCTGCATGTAATTATATTTTAATTATAATATGGTCATTCAGAGTCAAAAAGCCACCCTCAATAAATTGTAGAGCAGGTGACAAGATTTCATTAATTTTTATTATTACAGAATGATAATTTATTTATAGAATTTGTACTTCATTTTTTTATTGTCCATATATATAAGTGACGTGACATACGGCTAAGTACGGTGACCCATACTCAGAATTCGTTCTCTGCATTTGACCCATGCAAAGTGCACACACACAGCAGTGAACACACACACAGTGAACACACACCCGGAGCAGTGGGAAACCATTTATGCTGCGGAGTCAGACTCTCTAACCATTTTATATATGTGTATATATACATACGAACATACACACACATACACACATAAATATAACAATATAATTTTAACCATGTAAGTAGATTATTACACATCATAGGGTGTACTGACAATATGGCAATAGTGACAGACCTAATGACAAGAAGCTTTTTTGCAAGTAAAGTACTGTATATGTATAGAAGTACCTTCTTAACTTTGGATAGTTTTGATGGCACCTGTGACTGCAAAAACTCTGGCCTGTTATTTTCAACATCCTGCCATGTCCCTGTTTTCTGCAAAATTGCAGCCAAGCAGCTAATAACCTATCAAACAAAAAAGGGATTAAAGAGCTACAATCATAAAGGCAACATTAATAACATTAATTCCTGGTTGCCTTCAACCTCTGTAGATATAAATAAGTATGTAAAGGTAACCTGTATGGTCTTTCCTAGACCCATGTCATCACCCAGGATGCAGCCTCTGGACTTCAAGTAGCTGTCATAGATAAACTTAACCCCCTCTCTCTGGTAGTCTCGTAGGTATCTGTTAATGGTATATGGTACTTGAATGGTACCTGACAGAACAAATGGTTCTGATGGACCAGGACAAACCTTCTGGTTTGTATGGAAGTCAGGTTTCTCATCTTCAAATGGAATCTTCAACATTCTGTGTCTTTGAAGTACAGCGATTAATCAAAAATCATCTTCCACTTGCAGGTGAGTACACAAGGCAATCCAGAGGTGGGTTTTCTTCTCAAATCTTTGAAGGACATGTTGCTATCATCATGGTACCAGAGGATACACTGCAATCTAGTTTAAATACAAGATAAACAAATAGCTCTTAATATGAGATTTGGAAGTCAGATAAATAAAAAAACAGAAGTCACACAACTTTTCAATGAATTCTTGTTTCATTCTGATCCAAATTCTGATACAAATGTCACGTTATGTCACATTACGTTTATGGCCACCTGACCATCACATCCCATTCCAGATTTAGCCCTCTGTCACTGTTCTGGAAAGGCTTTCAACAAGATTTGAGGGATTTCAACAATCTCCTCATCAATACAACATTTATCAGACTGTATATTTATAATCACACCCTCCAGTGTCACCCAAATGAGGATGAGGTTCCTCTTTGAGTCTGGTTCCTCTCAAGGTTTCTTCCTTTACCATCCAATGGGGTTTTTCCTCACTACAGTCACCTGAGTCACCTCAGACTTGTTCATTGGGGATAAATCCAAACACATTTAAATATATCTAATATTAATCTTGATTTTTTGTATTCTATTAATCTTTCATTTAAACTTTATAATAACCGTTTGTTCTATGTTTATGTTCTGTAAAGCTGCTTTGAATCACAGTTGTGAGCTAGGTAGCATCTAGCACTAGCACCTGTTAGCTTGATTGCTAAAGTTAAGTATATTGCAGCAGCATCATGTTGGAACACTTTAGATACGATGCAGGTCGAATGAAGAATCAGTGCTACTCACATTCGCCCGTTTAAATATCAATCAGATCCGCCCTGAGCCACAGAATCCTGGTTAGCATTTAGCCTCGTCTACCACGGGCACCAGAGAAGTGCGCGTTCTGTTTGTGTATCTGTACAACCGGGATAGCACTTTCACTACAATCTGATCCGAGCCTTTCGTTTCATATACAGAGATTCGAAAGTCTGTAATTATCATAACTGCCGTTTCCAACGTAATGTTTAAGAAAATACGCCAAAACAAACAAACAAACAAATAGATAGATAGATAGATAGATAGATAGATAGATAGATAGATAGATAGATAGATAGATAGATAGATAGATAGATAGATAGATAGAAAATAAAATAAAAAAAAAATAAAAAAAAAGACAAAACAATCACAGAACGTGACAATACTGGAAAAAAATGCTGTATTACAAAATATGTAAGTTAAATGTTTGTAGCCAGCCTAGCATGCACAAATGGACTCCGAGCCAATCCTGACCTCCCTGGGGCCCTAAGCAAAATTCTGCTAAGTGGCCCTCCTGTCTGACCCGTGAGCCATGTAAACAATTTGCCACACATTATAGCATGCCACAATATAGCTAGTCAGATAGAGACTAGAGACAGAATCTCATCAACTTAACTTTACTGTTATTTGCTCTTGCTCTTGCTCTTGCAACAAACTTGAAGAGATCACAAGTTTACCTGATTGCTGTTCTCGCATTTCACTCTCATTTTGTTTCTTTTTTCTGTTTTCATGGCCAGATGGATAGCTCCGCTTCATATTGTCATCTACACAGTAAACATTAACACGCGCTGTAAAATGAGGCAGGGGGAGGTGGGGCCTTGCGTAATTTGCGAGGCCCTATACAACTTGCGTAGTGAGCGTATAGGGCCGATCGGCTCAGTGTGTATGATTCTGTAGCTCGTAACATCAGTTGTAAAGCTTTCCGGTTTGGTATCAGTGCAAATGAAAGTGAAGCAGTTAAAAATCCATCTCCCAATTTTTTCAGAAAAAGTTTATTTCCATGCAGTTATTTGCTAAAAAAAACGAAATTGTTGTTGTCATTTATTTTAAATATGTTACATTTGTATTTACTATAAACATACACACACACACACACACACACACACACACACACACACACACACACACACACACACACACATATATATATATATATAGATCAGTCTTGTTAAATGGATCCCCTGCGTTTAGGACATACTATTTCAATTATGATTCAGAGAGACAACATATTTCTCTCTCTCTCTCTCTCTCTCTCTCTCTCTCTCTCTCTCTCTCTCTCTCTCTCTCTCTCTCTCTCTCTCTCTCTCTCACACACACACACACACACACACACACACACACACACACACACACACACACACACACACACACACACAGAATTTTGCTGCTGGATGAGGGTGTTACTGGGAAACATCCGAGCAAAAATGTCAACCTTTTCAAGGGAAATGCTCTCATAGTGTAATGACTAAAAGAAGAATTTGTATTTTAGCTGTTGAAAGCTTGGGTGGTCCATGAATTCATTCAGGCTGACCTCACTATTGCATCTTGGGTCCTTCCTTTTTTCTTCGGGGGCCAGCACTGACCCTTGCCGTTCAGTGAAGGAGCAAGTGTTATGTGTAACCTAGTGCTCTATGTAAACGGGCTGACACGAATGTTTGGGCTGCTTTATAGGAACATCTGTAGCAGCTGCCCTATAAATTCCCAGTGTTGAGAGAGCAGGGACAGAAAGTTCCATTTTTGTATTGCAGTGTACCATGGCAGAGCAGACATCTGAGGCAACTTCAGATCACTCCATTTTCTTTATCGTACGGGGCGTAGTTTATGGGAGGGAAATACGGTGTTTGTTTGTAGGAGAAGAGAATGGCAGCTCTGTACCAGGGTCAAAAAGCTTGATATTAAGTAGGAACAGCATACTCTTCTAACATCCTTTTCATATACAGCCTTTCTAAAGTTTATGCTAGTAAACTGCATGTTTAGAAAGCAGCTTTCAAATAAAGCAGGCCTGTTTTGTCAGTGTGGTCTGGTTCTCACAGCCTGTTTTGTCACTTCTGTCATGTTTTCAGATGGTAGAACGTAAAGCAGATTTAATGTACCTTTAGACTCTTCACATCTGAGGGCCCATTTTATCAGCATATATCAGAATAAAATTTTCACCACAACCAGTGTTATGTTTCTAAATCATGGGGCATTTTCTTATTCTGCTAATTGACTGTTGTGCTCTCAGTAGGTCTCTGTGAGAATATATATTTTCAACAATTAGTATATTTTCTTATGCGGATTATTGAATGATTTGTTTGAGATTCTCACATATTGACTTGTATTGAATGATAGAACAGGATACATGGACTTTTTGCCTCAGTTGTAAGTTCAATACTGTGAATATGTGATTTTGCATTCAAAATTTTATTTGTATTTTTTCCATCCGAAATATTAAATTAAAACATCTAAAAATTAAGTAAAAAAAAAAAACAATCCCAAAATTTTTGGGGGAAAACGGAAAAATAAAAAGTTAACAATAACCTAGTTGCATAAGTATACACACACCTAAACACACCTTTTATTTTTATTAAACCACTTTTTAAGTAAGGGTCTCTCAGTGTGACACGTTTACTAGGCAAATTCTTCCCACACTTTCTTGCAAAAACATTAAATTGTATGGGCATTTCCTGTGCACAGCCCTCTTCAGGTCATCCCAAAGATCTTTGGGTAGATTCCAGTCTGAAAAAAGTTTTGACATGATTCATCTTGGTTTCATTTTTTTACTTCGCAAAAATTTGTAATTTTAACAGGAGTGTGTAGACTTTTTTATCCCTTCTAATTGAGAAGTTGAGGGTTACAGGCCTAGCAGAGGCTCTCTGTTTGTCCTGAAAGTTGATCCCTTACATTCTGGTCAGTATCACAATCCCTAAATGGCTGAACCCAACTCACCCCAAATATTTTTAGGGTAAAAGCATTACAGAATGCACTGCCTGGAATCATGATAGAATTCCAGGCAGTGGTGAATAAAGCATGAAGCTTCTTCGTCCGTGCTGAATGGGAGATTTGTCTTTCTCCCCGCAAGTTTAGGAAACGTTCCATATGTGTTCCGCAGACTTTCTCCCATGAGTCACCCGAACATAAGGAGCCAAAACTAATTACAGCCATGCCAAAAATGACAGTTTCAGCTTCATAAGCATTGATTGCAGAAATGGAAAATGAGGATGATATTTCTTGTGTTGCTTTTTCAATCTTCTATTAGCCAACAGTGTTGGTTGAATGCCTTGCTGGGACATTAACAGAAACCACTCTCTTGTTGTCTTTGTCTCCTGCTAATTAATTAATCCAGTAATAACAAATTTATAGTGATATTTTACCATGAAATTTTCTTTAAAACTCCTATTAATTTGCCCCTATTACCACATTTATACTAAGATTGCATTACATCACACCTATTCTTTATAATAACAGGAAACATTTGTGTGCAAGTAATTTTTTCCCTAATGAGTACCTTAAAACCGGACATCAGTGAACATCTCTGAAAATATTCCATTAACAAATTGGTGTTTAAATATGAGTTATATTCCTCTGTGTGGTCTGTAACATAAGAGCTCAAATTAATATTTTACATCCAGCATGAAATGAAGCTCCTAATAGAATTGTGATCTCTTCCTGGACTCCAAACAAATAGGCCTCATTAGTTAAATAGACCAAATTTTATTCATTTAAACTGCATTTTAAGAAGAAATCTGTTAAACCTGTTAAAACAGATTGCTTTTTCAATTTGGTTATAGACCATTATAGTAATGTTTGCATAATTGTATTTTTTATCTTTTTATATCAAGTTATTCTATAAAATTATATTCGAAATATGATTTAATATTATGGTTATGTGCATGACAGTGACTGTTGTATAGTGTAGATACAAAACTGACTAGATGGAAAATGAGTTCATTAACAATAAATTTCAGTACACACATTTAGCAGTTCATTTAGCAAACTTGTTACTCTGACCAGTCTCAGCAAGGACAAGGACAAACAGGGTCCAATCATGCCTTTTAATTAAGTTGTACAATTCTTGAATGTCTTCCCAGCAGCTTTGAATTTCATCCAGCTCCACTCTTAATTGTACAGCCACAAGCACACTTTGGAAATGCGGTCACAGAGCACATCAACATGAGCTTTGTCATGGAAAAGCACAAAACTCTGAATTGTTAAGAAAGAGAAATTTCAAAAATCTCTGAATCTGTAATTGCAGCTTTAATTGTTCTCTATTTGACAACACATTTGAGATATCCATGGTGACAAATTATTTAGCTCAGTGAGCTACAACGCTGAATTCGAGCCTACCCTGAAATGCTAGGGCTCTTATCTTTTGTCCTGCACTGAGATGGAAACCCAGAGATGGGAAAGAAAGCATGTTTAGTATTGAACAATTCAGAAACCCCATAGAGAGAGCTTTTTTTGTTGAGCGCCTCAGGCATTCACTATAACGTTGTTGTCATAAATCTTGATGGGCCTCTTCTTTGCCCAGACCTGAACCTGATTTGAGTGAATGAATAAATGAGTGACTGAATGAACCCAGACCAGATTGGAGGCACAGCAGGCAGCACTAAAAGTCCACACCTCCAGGGTCTCTAGTTCAACCTTGTGCTAACTTTGATATCTGGTTAAGAAAAATAAAATACCCCTAAACTTAGAATTTCTACTCAGGAAATCAAGACTGTCTACTGAAACACACAGAGAAAATGGATGTAATTCCAAATTCATCTTCCCACTTTGTAAATTGATGGTAACATGAGTTCTCTTGTCACCTTCTATATCCCTGTATGTGTGTGTGTGTGTGTGTGTGTGTGTGTGTGTGTGTGTGTGTGTGTGTGTGTGTGTGTGTGTGTGTGTGTGTGTGTGTGTGTGTGTGTGTGTGTGTGTGTGTGTGTGGTATCCTCCAATATACTGGCATTCCCATGCAGGTTGTATTCCTACCTCATTCCTATTATTCCCATGATAGGCTTTGGATCCACCCTAACCCTGACCAGGATAAAGCAGTTATTGAAGTTCAGTGAATGAAATAAACCAACTGAGCAAAACCTCAACAACTTTTGTATTTTTCCCTAATAGACTGGAACGTCCAGGATACAGGCTTTTGTATGCAATGGCCCACACTCACATTTGGGTTGGAATGGATGGTTTAACATGTGTGTCGTAGACAGGCAGTCGTCTCTCCCCAATCCACCATGAAATACAAGAGTTGCATGATTGAGCAGATCAACAAAGACTTGCTGAAAAGTCCCAGCTCAGCAAAAGCCAACAACTGAGGCACGCAATGACCATTTGAACACTCTGCCAAACAGAGAACAGAGCTGAAGTAATATCTTTATTTTAACAAAAGTATGCAAAAAACAACTTGCAACATTTCAGTGGCATCTCTGTGGTACTACTGCTGGTGGTGAGGATATTTATTTCATTGCAAAAAACAATAAATGATTCATCAGTATCAGGAACATATGACCACTTGAATACACCTTTGTAAAAATAGTGTTGAAGCATTTGTTCAAATATCTAAAATATTTCAGCTCTTTTGTCAGGAAGGATTTGAAATGTCAGTGATATCAGATAATAAAGTGATAACTTATGTTTCAATAATGGTTTCAAAGCACTGGACCATTAATGGGTTCACAGCCTATTGTTACATAAGGGGACTCTCTTAAATGTAATCATACAAATTTCACATTCACTTACTCAGCCTTGACAGCTAGATCTTAAAGTGTGATATCCTTATCTAATTCTGCAAAACAAAACTAAACAAAAACATAGACATGACCTGAGTCTGCATGCAATTTTCCAGTGGGTGGTCATGCAGAAACAAATATTATACTTGGTAACTGTCTTGCAGAGGTTCATTGCAGTGAGTTCAAACATATTTAGGGTACGTTTAAATAGTGATACGAGAGTGCTAGCTGGCCACCACAGTGCTCTGTATTAGCATGGTGTAAAATAAACACTCCATGGTGTGTGGTCTTCTACCTCCCAGGCTTGTTCTCTGCTCTGTTCTTGGGCTTTCAGAATAAATGAATGTCCCTTGTGGAATGTCTATTATTTCAACAATCAAGCCAACACACAAAAAAAATCTATTCATCTAAGTACTGGAGTCATTATGATATCTTTTTGCCCAGTCTTTCATTTTGTTTCCACATACTGAAACAATGAAGTATCAATATCATAATTTCCATTTATTATGTAAGGAATACAATGCAACATGCTGATGTAGGAAAATAATCAATGACCAGGTGGTGCAGTGCAAACCATTACCATCCTGAAGTTTCTAATCCAATTACTTGAATGTTATAAGTTAACAGCATAGAACGCCTGAAAAAAAAAACAACTTACCAAAACCTGCTATCACCTTCTTTCTGATTTAATAAAAGACAAACTGCAAATTAGCTAGTAAATCACAAAATGCAATCTCTCAGTCCATACACTTTCCTAAAAGGACAAATTGTTGTGGTAGTAAAAAACTTGAACACAATGGACGCATCAGACAAATGTCCAAAACACTAGTGGATTTTTTATTCTGTGTTTTATTTCTTTGAGTGAGGCACTCAATCACTAATCAAAGTATTTCTAATATTGTTTGTATTATAAGTTCTATATTTGTGTTTATGAAGCTGGTGCATTATCTATTATCAGACATTCAAGATATTGGCAGAAAATATATCACATGAGAAAAATGATCTATATTTGTGAATACTTTAATAAGTGAATTAATAATATTTGATGGTATAAGTATTTCTTGTTGTATAAGTATATAAAATATTCTTAATCAGATCAATGGTCTTAGTCTTCCAGTTACCTTTCCGTAATTACATCAGCATTTACTTGAAATGAAAAACAAACAAACATGAGTTTATCATTATGCGTAGGCATGATGATGGTGGAAAACAGTATTTTAATCTTGGAATACTATTACAAAAATCTAAAATTAAATATGCTCTCATTATGCAGAAATATGCACAAAGTTTAAGGTAAATAAGTAAAAATGACTGCATACATAAATTAATATAGAAATCCACCAAATCTAGGTTTCCAACCAACTTCCTTTGGGAGTATGATTATTGACAGTAATGTGTGGAAGAAGTGAGCCGGCATATGTTTTGGAGGAGCGGAGGCAAGAAGAACACTAGTGAAGACAAATGTTTGCTTGTGAGGGACTAGAACTAGACGTTTGATTGAAAAAATGTGTGATGGCCCACAGAAATTTGAAAACATTTATGGTTCTTAAAGAAGGGTACTGTTTGAATAGAAATATGAAGTAAAGACAGAAAAATATTTAACAGCTTAACCACATGAATCTCTGTAAGTCTGTAAGTCACTGATTTTTTGAGATTTCATGATTGAATCGAATTCTTTTAAGTGAAGATTGAAAGAAAGATATAAAAGTAAATCCTTCTGCCGTCTGAAGAATTAGATGTTACTCGATCAGCAACATTTCAAAGCAACATTTTAAGGAAAAGGTTAAAATTCAATACACCCAGACCAAACAGCACCCACAGATTTCTCAGATAATGTTATGTTTCCTGGACTATTTACTGGATAGTTAGCTTGGAGTGGTACATAAGCATTTTAATATGTGGATTTATTTCTGTATTGAGTTGGAATGATAAAATAGTATGTGTGAGAAATATTAAATGTGCCAGTAGTCATATTAAAAATGTATATTATTTTGATATAATATAGTTTAAATTTAACCCTATCACAATCTTGTCTACCCCCAGTTTCTATACCTTTGGTTAAGGGTATGTACAACATCAGTGAACCATGCAATCAAGCGAAGCTCACACATCAGTGCCTGTCCATGACTCTAGTCTGTCCCTATGTGGAACTACTGTATAATTCATAATTTATGACAAAGCTATTTGTAGTAAAACATAGATATTTTATTTATAGGTTTGAAACCTTTTCGTTTCTTGTTTAAAAAACAGGGTTTCAGTAAAAATCCTCACTAATATGAGAGAAGGCCATAGAAAAAAGTTTGATTTCTACAATTGGACAATATGGGCAACAGGAAGAACAGAAAATAGGACTTCATGAAATACAAATCTTATTGTGCTTACAGAATGAAAAATGACAGGCATCTGCTCAACAAATACAAATGTAAGAAGTGTTTATTTTCTCAAGATTCTCCTCCTCATTGCTGCACATGTGGGCTGCTGAAGCACATGTAGCCGTAAGTCTTCCTGAATGCTGTGTTTGACATATAGAAATAATCACTTTTATAATACAAACACTTTCTGGCACCAGCTTGCTGTCTGTGTAAAGGTTCTGGACGAAAGACAAAGGATGCCTTCTGCGGTGAGGCTTTCCAGGTTTTCCAGTCGTTCGTGAGCAGAGCAGAAGAATCTGTGTCAGATTTTGTATCCACTATTTGGGCGGAAATTCTAAAAAACAGTGGAAAATGTGAGAATTAAAACTCAGAATCATATGTGTGTGTGTGTGTGTGTGTGTGTGTGTGTGTGTGTGTGTGTGTGTGTGTGTGTGTGTGTGTGTTTGTGTGTGTGAGACGGAAAGAAAGAAAGAGTAAGGTGGCATTGTATTATGTGATGCTGTATATTATTCCCTGAACATTGGAATTATTTTCTATATTGGCTGTATTCCAGTACAGTACATTTCATTAATATTTAATACAATTTTTTCTGGGTTTTTTTTTCAGAGGAGTATTTATTTAATATTTGGTGTGTTTTCAATAAAAAGAGCAAATAAAACTCCATTCTAACACTATATACTCAACTATGAGGTATAGTATTATTGAATGCAAGAGTGCACACACTTTTTTCAGCACAGTCTGTGAATGAGTAATCATGTAATGTTCAATAAAGTCAAGAAAAGTAACAATTGTTTGTTCACCTTTATCTATTTGCAGTTCATGCATACGTATTTTTAAAGACTTCAAAGCCTTTTTTCTTAGCAATTACGAACATCAACGTACATCAGTAAACGTAAATCTAAAATGAAAATAAAGTAAAAGCTTAAAATATTTATAACAAATTTCAAACATGAGAAAACATGCATGTGTGTAAGAGTACCGCTAATCTTACATAGCTAAGTTTTCTGCTTTTGTGGGAGCTATGTCATGCCCAATGTCTTTGAGCGATTCAGCAATATGAAGAATATCTGAGACTACACAGCGATCTTGAAATACAATGAAACAAGCAGTTGTTGACCTTCATAATTCAAACAGGGCTAAAGCCAAACCGCATAAACTAGCTTAAATAAAATAAAATACCACATTTGAAGCTGTTGTAGACCTATGTGGTACCACAGAGACTTTTTGTTTACATCTTGTTTTGCTGTCTGTTTCCTGTACTCTGTTTTCTTTTTCCTGTTCTCCCACTTCCAGCTCTGCACTGGTCATTGTCTTCATCAATCTTAGATCATGGGTCTTGTTATTGCCCATTATTTAGTGGATATATAACTGTCTATATGTTTTTCTAGATTCCATGTCTTATGGTACACACTATCACTATAGACCTCAAGTACCCCGTTTCACTATAGCGCTCTCTTTTAATGTATTAACCTAAAAAAAGAGGACACTGAAAGATTTGAAGATCTGGAGAGGATGCATAAATGGTCTCAGGTGTTTTTTTTATTCGTTCCACCAATCAATTACCACTGATGAAGGTTTGGATTTTCTCACAGAGTCAACACTTATAAAAACAAAAGAAAAAAAATCTATTCTTTGAATTTTTTAATTTACAACAATCGGTTACAGAACAACACATAGCATTTTTTTCTTATAGTGTTTGTGTGAGACAAAGCTAATATACAACTTTTTTTTAAGCTTTTCTGAAAACGTCATTGTGAAGATGAAGTGTAGGGCAATGGGCATTGCTCCAGATACTCATGACCACATTAGCATGTACACAATTCCTCTTTTAACACACTCTCTCAAACTGATTGACGACGAATGAAATCTTTTTAGCCCAAAAGGCTTCATATGTTAACAGGCACTACATGTCATCAGCCATTATATTCACAGTGGACATGTTATAATTACACGACAAGAAATGTCATGTTGCAGCTGAATAATCAAGAATAAATTTTGCTGTTCACTCTAAAACTAAGACCATTAGTTATACTCATTGCATAGTATCCTCTTTGTGAAGTATATTACTGTTTACTGCCCCTTACAGTACATTTGTTATGTAGCAAGCATTTAAGTTCAATATTTTTCAAAGCATCACTATCCTTTCGATAACCTTTTAAAAAACATAACTGTCAATTACACAATTAAACCTATTCTATATAAACAACTGTATATATTTTTCATTATTGTTCTCTTTCAGAGTCAATATGCCATTTATCAATCAACACTTCATCTATAGTGCATTTATTTAGAGGCCTGGGGAAAAATTTTAAACTGCTGTTTAACTTATTTAACTATGGCATTCGGTTTAAATTCTATAGAGCAAACATTGTTTAAAAGCAATCACTATCTAGTGATTTGCATTTCATGTGTTAAGTAATAAATGATATTAACAAATTGGAAAAGGACATGCATTATTCAGCAAAAAAAGAAAGTTACATACATATATACTATTATTTATTAGTGAGGTAAGAAATAAGTAAACATACAGTGAAATACCAAAAAAAGATACGTACCTAAGAAAAATAAGTTGTATGATTAAAAATATTTTTTAAATAATAATAATAAAAACAACAACAACAACAATAATAATAATCATCATTATTATTATTATTAATAATATTATTATTATTATTATTATTAGTAGTAGTAGTAATATTGTTATTATTATTGATCTTCTTCTTCTTCTTCTTCTTATTATTATTATTATTATTATTATTATTATTATTATTATTATTATTATTATTATTATTAGCATCATCATCATAATACAATTTGTATTCCACATAGGTCTGTAAAGCACATTAAACAATCTTTGCATAATAAAAATGATGTATGATTAAATTGTGTGCATACAATTCTTTGTAATTCAATTAACGTGTAACTGTCAGACTGTTAGTACACTCCTTTTGCTGATTAAACTTGTCTGCTGACTAATATAAGCTAAAATCTTTAGTTATTAATGCAGACTGTATACATAAGTACATGTGAGTACAAGAAACCTAACAATACAATCATAACTAAATGTTATCTACAGTAATATCTAAATATGACATTCAAGCTTGCCAGAAAGGTTCACAGGTTATCTGGTGAGAACTTGGATCCCATGGGAAAAGTTGCTCAGGTGCAAAGTTTTTATATTACACTTAGAGTTACCTTTACAGCATCCTTAGTAACTGCCTGGTAAGGATCCCTGTCGTATAAATAAGGATAGGATGGGACTTTTCTTATATTCTGGAAAATAGTATCTGTTAAATTTGTAAAAAGCCTGGACTGTATGAGCAGATCTGTATGAGCAGGTCTGTATAATCAGACACAATTACAGGTATAGCAACAGATTTATTACAGACACTGACAGACATTTCTCAAATATAAGGCAAAGTAATAATCAGAAAATGAACAAAGGTCAGGTGACAAGCAAACAACATAGTCTAGGCAAGGCCAAGGCAAAAATGTGAAATGAGAAAAGGTAACAACTGGTGATAAAACACAGTGTATATACTTCACAAACTGTGTGTGAGTGAGACGTCCTTACATACTGAGAGCTGTTATAGGGAAAAGGTGTGATTAATAAAATGGCGAACTTGAATTTTGACACTCTCTGCTGGTGCTGCCTGCTGTAGTCCATGTTTTTTAGGCTGTGTTGTACCATAGGTAGTGTAGTTGGACACCAATTTTGTCATAGACATTACCCATATGGTGTCGAGTAATGTAGTTGAAGTTGAGGAAGTGTTAGAGCAAGAATGTACAGACGATGCTGACACTTTTTAATTAACCAGACAGAGAAATCTGTAGCACTAAACTTTAGATTCACACAAAGATATACTAGATAAAGGTACATATGAGTTAGCCTGGTGGTTAAGGTGTTGGTCTTCCAATTGGAAGGTTGTGAGTTCAAATCCCATGTCTACCAAGTATAGCCTACCCTTAACAGTATTGTATTAAATGGGATAAAATCTATGTTGCTCTGGGTAAGGGTGTCTGCCAAATGCTGTAGGTACAGGCAGGGGTGTTGCATTATACCCCTAGCTGGCAGATAATTTAGTCAAGGATGAATACATAAGTTTATAGGCAAGGTTAGTTTAGGGTAGGATGAATACAATAAAAACTAAATTAAATTAAAACTAAAACTAAATAAATAGAAATACATTTTTTGTGTGGTTTTGGTAAAATATCGTCATGGCATGATTGAAGAATAAATGTATGTTTTTATCTGTTGAAGTGAAGTCAATAATTATGATATAACTGAATTCACTTATTTGTCACTCATTCACTTATTTGCATTTTGATTCTAATTGAGAGTTTGAAATAGTGATGAGGTTTCCCTTAATCATTGTTAAAGATTATCATTAAAGAGTAGACCAGTTACAATGAGGAAAATCAAACTACAGCAAGAACCCCACAAATATGGAATTGAGACGACAGTCAATTCAGTACCAAATTTGAGATAAAGCTATTAAAGAACAGTTTGGAGAGTTTATGTTTGCCCAGAACTCAACATTTTACTTAAATGATATATGAGGCCCTTCAGCAATTCATTTCCCTTATTTTATTTTTACTTCATTATTTAACTTTTTGACTTCCAAAAAGGCCCTTTTCAACTCATAACTATGGTTTATGCAGGAATGGTTGACTTGTGCAGGTTTGGAAAAGAACGTGTGTTAATCATACATTTTTGTGATTGAACATTTCCAGTTTGAGAACTTAACTAAATAGCTCTTTTTTCTGTAGATCTTTCCACTTTCCCCAGTGTCACGGTGATTATACAAGAACAGCATGATCGCTGAGGAAATTGGAGAGTGTAAACATTGGCAGGGCAGTGCTCATAGCTGTCAAACACATCCACATGATTGAACACAACCTTGTGCTGCAGTGTAAACCGAAGTGGAGGCAAGGGTGCGACGCCATGAAGGACCCGGTGGAGCGCTAGGAGTAACAGGGCAAGAAGGAGTGTTTAACATATTGTAAAATTCAATGGAAAGTATCCAATACAACTGTTTTAAATGGATGATGAACATTGGTTCAACCTGTATATACAAAAAGAAGCATTAGTATTCTTGCTTTGTAAAGTGTTAATCAGTGTTATGTTTAGTGTATATATGATTTTTTTTTTTTTTTTTTGCAAACAGGTAAAGGGATGTAATTTTAAAGAGCTGGACTCTGTAGTCAAGGTTTAATACTAGTGACAAGAAGGATGTCAGGTCAAATCCCTGATAGTCAGGCATTAACAGCCAAATAGTCTTGCCTGTAAAAGTCTGGAATGACTAACATTTTCATGACCTTAAAGATTATTTATCTATATCCTTAAGGGTGAGTCTGCCTTGCACACAGGTTGATTAAAACTGGACACTTCTGATGAGATTTTTATATGTTCTTGGCTAACAGGAGTGGAACCTTATGTGGTCTTTTACTGTTGCAGCACATCTGCCTCAAGGATCAACCACTGAACTGCATTTCTGCGCACCATGGTTGTAAAGGGTAGTAATTAATTTACCATAGACTTCCAGAAAGCTTGAACCAAGCTGGCCATTTTTCTTTGACCTCTCATCCACAAGGTATTTCCACCTTTAGAACTGCTGCTCGCTGAATTTTTGTGTTTTTCATTCCAGTCGGTTTAAAGTGCAAAGACGTATGTAAAAAAAAACCCAGGAAATCAGCAAATTCTTAAATACTTAAAGCAGCCAGTTTGGTACCAACAACCACACTACAGTCAAAATCAGAGAGCAGATTTTTCTGATGTTTGATGTGAATATTAACTGATGCTTTTGACACATATGATTTTATGTATTTTTTAGCTGCCATATGACTGACTGATTGGATAAATGCCTGGATGAATAGGTGCACATGTGTTCATAATAAAAAAATGGTCGGTGAGTGTATATACAGTATTTAGTAAAAGTTATAAAAATTCAGTGTATTGTCATTCACTTAGGCTATAGGACCTGAGACTTATTGAATGTACAGTGTCCTTTAATAAATGTAAGAAATATAAATGTAAGTTAGTATGTTTAGTAAAAACATAAGATTATTCCCAGGGAAATATTCACAAATTCCTTAATCAACTGTAAATAATATTTATACAAGAGCTAGTCTTAGTCGCAGAAGAAGGTGTGTGTTCATACTGAAGCTGTGATCACCTGTGTCACTCGATCACTGAATCGTAGCCATGCCACAATATCTTATGTCAACAACAAGCTGTTTCTATTTTGTGTTTAAGAATATACGCTAACAGGTGTAAAAGGTGCAGTTTGCAGTAAATAGAAGGTTATATACAGTATGCAACTTTAATGCTATGAGTAAACTGAGGACTGCAAGGGCAGTCTCCTGTGGAGCTAATAGAGGCTAGTTGTGTGCTTGTTTTCTTACACTGTACATATAACAAAGTTGTCACTTTGTGGTGGTGACCTCACATGATTAGCATATAAAATGTTCTCGCTGTGTCATGTTCAACATCTGACCACTTTAATATATCCAAATTGACAAGATCCTGGCAGGTGTTCCACAGGACCATGGTTTCATTATATTTGTTCCATTTCGTAATTTGTCTGGCAGAACTAGCATATCAAAGTCATTACTAGAGTTTGTAACATACTGTCAGTGCTCCATACTGTCAGCACTGACATCCTGTCAGTGCTCCATGGCAGAACAATGATAGACAATTCTGATTTTTTTTGGAAATCACCCTTAAGGAATCACCTCAGTGTCCTGATAATGTGATGAAAATCACTTAAGGGGAGTTACTCTGAAACTTACTACAGACTACACAGGATGGAACTCAGCACAGTTCAGTCTTTAGTATCCAGCAAAGGTACGATGAACTATATGTCATGCTGAATCACAGACACTGAGTTATTAACATAGTAATGTCCAACATTATTTACATCTGCGTTTCCACTGAAACAAATAACAAGCTGCACAGTCTGCTTATACTAAACATTGGAATCAATAATTGCATGAATGTGCAGTTGCACAGGTTTCCTAATGAAATGGATGGTGAGTGTATATAAATGCATAATGAAGACTTTCACACTGAAATGTTTGTGTCAGTAATACTGAAACATGCTTTATATGATATGGCTGAAAGGAGGTCTTCGGTGCAACCACCGTCAGTCAGCCCAGACAAACTGCTAGGATGTCTGCAGTTGGATGTCAACATCTGGAAAATGTGTGGAATTTTAATGACTGCATCCATAAATGAAATGGGTATCTATTTTGCAAAAAACAAACAAACAAACAAACAAACAAACAAACAAATAAATAATAATAATAATAATAATAATAATAATAATAATAATAATAATAATAATAATAATAATAATAATAATAATACATGAATAAAAATAAAAAAGGGGTTAATGTGACATGTGATTTGTGCCTGATGAGCTGCACAATCTGAAAAGTAACAGATGACTCTTTACATAACAACTTGACAACAGATACATGGCAATATGTCTAGTGCTTCCACATGTGAGATCAGGAGCTGTTTCTGGTTCGCCACCTGCAGACAGTCTGCACAACAGACACTCATCCATATTCGGGAATACAGACTGGCCAATCAGCTATTGGAGAATTCAAATACTAAAACATTATAACAACTCAGTTCTATCTATTTGTGTGTGTGAGTAATAATTTTCCAAGTATAACATACCCTGATTCCTAAACTATCATACTAATCTGACTGTATCAATTGCAGTCCAAAGACATCATCATGGTTTTAACCACTTAGACAACACTATTAACTACATGTTGAAATTCAGTTCAATCTTTCTTCTTTAGATAATGAAAAACAAAGAATTTGTCACAGCCACATTTACACAAATAAATGTATAATGGCAATTTTTTTTATTATTTACTGAAGTAATAAAAGATATTGATAAATATCTGTGCTTGTTTATATGCAAACATCATTTCTGAATTTTTTTTAACATTCTTTAATCTTAATGATCATTCACTTACTCACCGTGACCCCGACCAGGATAAAACAATCAGTAAAGAATGGGTGAATGAATTATAAATTATTGGATAATTATTCCATCACCTGTATTATTAAGTGTCTTATTGGCTGTTATATTATGTTCCATCTAGCTACAGGTCTCTGTTTCAAACTTTGTGCAGTAAATGCTGAAGAAATAAAATAATGAAGCATGCCTATGGCAACAGGTTTGTTTAATATGTGAGTATATAAAAATATGACTATTAAGGATAATAAGCGGTAAACTACATCATACAACACGAGTATACAGCTTGCTAATGTTGACTACCATAATACCATACTCTTGTTTTGAAAGAATAATTTTATTTCAGCCAAAGCAAGGCTTTCCCTGCAATTTAATGGCTAGACTTGGCTTCTCATACCTATACTTAAACTGAGGTGTTTTTGAGGTCAACTGCATCTGGCCTTGACTGTCTGCAAGAGTGGCAGGTAGCAGTCTGAAAACACTGAATTTATGCAGTAGTCTTGCCATGGCCAAAACCATGAGCTGTGGTCAATCTTATGGAAAATGAGCCTACCATATGAATTTAAAGATCTGTTTTATTTAATAATTATTTTCTTGTACATAAGAAATAATTATTCTTTTACATCCAGTGATGAACTCTGTGCATTTTAGTAACTCTAGGCTTCTAATATTTTGATGCTATTAGGATGAATAATAACAAGAGCAACATTATTACACTATAATAACAAATTTCTCATTCATTGTGAACACATGACTCCAGTCACTTTTCCTGCACACATACGATTTAATTACGGTCACTTGAAAAGAGATAAAAGCCTAGTGTTTTGATGTACACATATTATCTAACATACATTTTACCAGCTTTTGTAACAGATTAGAAAAAAATTTGAAAAGTAAGGTCTTAGAATGAAATAAAAAAACAGAAGCAAGCATCACAACTGTTCTCAGGGTGACAAATCAATCACTTTGTGTTAATGGTCATGGCTTTGGTATCAGCACATTTTGGTTTGATGGTCAGGTATCCACATAAGTTTATAGTGTATGACAACTTTATATTTTTAATCAAAACAACACAAGGTTTTGGCCCACTATGAGCAGCTTCTGTGTGTCTCGGCCTATAGAGACTCTTCAGGTCTCTGGTGCTGTATTGAAGGCATGAAAAGAGATATTCTTTATCTGTTGGTGTGTTAATGACAGTGGTGTCCCAAAACCTTCTACAGGTGTTCATCTGGTTTGAAATCTGGTGACTATGAAGGTCATAACATATTGATTTGATTTTGTTTTTAATGTTCAGTGACCCGAAATTCAAAAGAAGAAAAATATGTGAAAATAAAAAATTCAATTTCATAATAAACTTAATGCAAAATTGCAAATATCGGACAGCACACTAGCATAATGTGTCTAGGAGTGTTTTCTGTGTTTGTTTTAGACTTGTATGTCGCTATAAGTCCAGATTTTTAACCCACAACTAAAACCATGCCAGTTAAAGTGCCAAATCATTAAACATCATACACTTGGATTAATCAGATATAGTATTACAGCGAAACGTCTGTTATGTTTTCAAACTGTACGAGTTCTTGCTCCTATAAAAACGACTCCGCTCCTCATAACTAGCACACTGAGGTAAATCTAACCGCTAGCTCGAGCGCCTCCATCGCAGTGAGGGGGCGGGGCTTATGTATAGCCCGCCCCTCAGACCTTTGGGACGCACACGCGCTACTCGGGCCGCCTGGGTGGTCTCTCTACTTTGGTGAGCTGTTGCTAAGCAGCTAATAATAGTCGTGTTTGCTGAGTAATTTTTGCCCTTCTGGAACCAATCAGAGCAGAGAAACTCCGGCCACCTGACAGACCTGGAGGCGGGATTTCGGGCTGAAGTTTTTTTTTCGTTTTCTTCCCCGTACCCCTCCTCATCCTCCTCCGTCTCCGAATGGAGAGTGTTCTCTCTTCCAAACCCCCCCCCCCCCCCAATTGAATCTCAGAGAGACCGCTGTGTCCCGCGGCCCTCAACACACACACACACGCGCACACACGCGCGCACACACAGGAACTCATAAGCACAAAACACAGAATGCATCGGCCGCGGCGCCGTCGTACCTCGCGTTACAGAAAGCGCTTTGGCTTCTGAATTTCTTTCTGCTTTTTTTGTTTAAAGAGAAAAACTGTGAATGCGAGAATAATCGGAGTCGTCCGGATTCGCGAAATGTTGCAATGGAAGGCGCCGCTTCTGACTCTGCGTGCCAAACAGGAGCATGAAGCACTTTGTGGCTCTGCGAGCACCGACAGAGAAACGCCGTTTTCTTCGGATATTCAGCGACGCTTGCGGGCCGATCGACTAGTGCCGAGAGCGAGGACAGGACAACATGGCCTCGGCTGGTAACGTCTCCTTCGATCAGGAACACGGGGATCCCGATCGGCCGAGGGTGACGCGGAGGACCAGACGGAGCGCTCGCGCAGCCCCGCCGGACCTGGAGTACTTACAGCGGCCGAGTTACTGCGATGCTGCGTTCGCGCTTGACCAGATATCGGAGGTGCTTTTGCGTTGTTTTTTTTTTTAATCTATTCGATTTGGAATTAGTCGCTACAAGACGCACGGTTAAATATCTCATCCTTATTGTTAAGTTGCCGCGTAACGGTACTGCGTTTTGTTTTGTTTTAGTGACTTTTTGTTTCAGGTTCACTGTGAGAGAACTGTCACATTGAGGCTTTGTACGTTAGATGCGTTTTATGTTCCGGTGATTTAGGTACAACTGCTGTTTTCTAGCATGCATAATGCACAAGGTGATAATATCGACACAGGGAGCAGTTTTTCCTCCCGTACAACTTGAGGTCCATGTGACTGCCCCTCTTCCGTTCACGTACATCGCAGTGACTCCCCGTGTGATGGCCGTTTCTCGGCATCGCGCGACTCTGCCTACATCCCAACCTACATATTATCTAACCTATTGTGATAAAATTGTGCTGCACTGGAGCTGCGCTGTTTACTAGGTTAGTTTATGTGGCTTGTTATGGTTAAGCCTGAGCGCCTTTGCACGAGCGGAACCCACGTGCACCCAGAAACTCGAATCACTTGACACCTTTTGGTCACGCGCACAATCACTGCAACGCTAAAGGAGTTTATCACTTTGTGAGCAAATATCTACCACTCGAGATAGACTAAATGCGTAGCATAAAAACATATTGAAAGTTAGTACCATTTATCCAATGCTGACAAATGATTAGAACTGATGAACTCAGGATCACGTGCACATGTAGTGAACTTTTGTATAAGAAACTTACCACTAAACACAATTAGTTACGGTTTAAAGTGTCACAGGTGGGTTTGATCATGTTAGATGCTTGACAAATCACAGTGCACTGGATAAATAAGTAGGCAATCATATGGTTCAAACTAATTATATTCCCGTTGGAGAGAAATAGACTAATATTTGTTGTTGATTTCGTTCTCCTTTTTTTTTTGTGACAGGGGAAGGCGACTGGAAGAAAAGCACCGCTGTGGCTGAGAGCAAAGTTTCAAAAACTTTTTTTCAGACTCGGCTGTTACATACAAAAGAACTGTGGAAAGTTTTTAGTTGTGGGCCTTTTAATATTCGGAGCTTTCGCTGTTGGTTTGAGGGCAGCTAATCTGGAGACTAACGTGGAGAACCTCTGGGTGGAAGGTAAGAAAAAAAAGCTTTCTTTCCTCTTAGATCTCGGCTTTTATATGGTGCTAACTGGTTTCTTGAACATATGTATAAGATACCGTATGTGGGATGCACATGGAATTGTTTATTTTGTGTTGATGACCTGCATGCAATATTGAAAAAAAAAACAGTTTTATTCATTTGTCTAACGCTGCATTATCGCTGTGCGCGTGACCCTATCAAAACGTCTCGCGCTAAAACTAATTTGTGTTTTTAGTAAAGAGATGTTTGACAAAGCCGCCATTTTGTGACGGGGTGCGAGCGTGCGCGCGCGCGCGCGTGTGTCTGCCTCCAGCAGCTGAATGTGATCCCAGTGACTGTGTGTGGTCCCTGTTTTTTTGGACGGCTTTCAACTTTCCAAAAAGATTTGTCTCAGGGTTAAAGGATGAAGAGAGAGAGAGAGAGAGAGAGAGAGAGAGAGAGAGAGAGAGAGAGAGAGAGAGAGAACGTAGGCTGAAGACGGGACACATAGAGAAGAACTTCGCCTTACTAACAGATCTGAGATGATTTTAGACCATTTTAGAGGAAATAAAGTCGCGGTTTGGGGCAGTTAAGTTGCGGGTGGTGTGTTTTTTGCCCCCTGCACTGAGGGGGAGGAGCGAGTCGGGGCTTTGATCTGCATTCCAGCAAAATGGAGGAGTTTTAGAGTCGCTGTATATGAGCAGGCACGATTGTTATTCTTTTCAGTCTAATTACACATATCAGAATATAAGGCTGAAGGAGCCACCGATATAAAGCTCTTCTCAGACTTCAGGAACAAGTTGCTTGTGACTGTAGAGTTGTTTGTTGTTGTTGTTGTTTGTATATTAAAAAAACTACCTTGTCATGACCAGCAACTTTAAGTGCTTTTTAGCCAAGTAGATTTAATTTACCTTCAGTAAAATGTGATGTATTCTGTTCAATAAACCAAACTAAACTATATGTAGTGTGTGTGTGTGTGTGTGTGTGTGTGTGTGAGAGAGAGAGAGAGAGAGAGAGAGAGAGAGAGAGAGAAATATCTGTAATGCTATGTATAAAAACAAAGGGTGTGTGTGTGTGTGTGTGTGTGTGTGTGTGTGTGTGTGTGTGTGTGTGATATGCATGCTTTTTCTTGAATGTGGGGTTTCAGCAAAATTGCAAACTGATGCATAAGTTCATGAAAATGAAATAGGAACAATGTTTAAGATGCATCATTTTCACCAATCCCAACACGAACACAACACAAACATCATTTTTAAGTAAGTACGGTTGCTCTGTGACAGGCTTATTAAGTGATTGCCCCCCTCTCATAGATCAAATTTGGAGAGATGACAGCTGCCAGATGCAGGAACATTGAAATCTGTTTGTTTGGATTAAGCTCTGTAGCTGAGGGATAGATTAGTTCTGCCTGTCCCTGGGATTTTGAGCTGGAAGATATTGGCCCGGTGTCCATTAGGATGCATGTTTATGTTTCATTTGGAACAGTCTTTCCTAGCGACCTCCAAACGACCCCATTATTGCACTTTGTCTTGTACCTTCTGCTTAAATTCAGCTCAAATGGGAATCGGCGTGATCTCATCTCAGCTTTCATCACTCGCCATTTAGTACCGTGCAGGTCCAAGGAATATAATTTGTTTGGTTTCTGTACAAATTGTACAGTTAAGACTGATGTAGGTTGTGTTTTTTTTTTTTTTTTTTACTCTTAACCGACTCTGAAAGGAACCGCACGTATGTTTTTGTGTTTTAGTGCATTTTCAACTTCTCATGATTAAGGGTGTGTCTGTAACTGAAAGGTATCCCATTGACAAAAATGGAGTTAGCTTACTGTAGAGAAACGGTAATATACTTATTGTTAGGTTTGCGTTACTATCTCAGTATGATGTCTCAGTTAAATTTATACCCACCGATGAAAGATGTCTCTAAAAGCAGCCAGAAAAATATAGCTCTGTTTTCACACAACAGTCAAAGTTCATGAGTGTTGATCAGAGTGATACAAAGATCCAGAAATATGGTAGTAAGTTTGTGTCTTTTTAATCACTTTGCCATCTTACAGTTTTCTTTTCTTCATAATGTAATTACTGTGTTGTACTTTTTTGGTTTAATATGAGGTATGTGCAGAAGCAGTGATCTTGAAACCCTTCTAAAGCTCATGAAGAGATTTTGATCGATTGTGAGTGATTTCAGCTTTACAACAATACAAGCCATTCCTTTTTCCTTGCAGAAAATACTTTAAGCTTTAATTAAAACCATGTCTCATGAACAGTTTCTGTTCTGTAGGTCATCCCACCAACCAAACCCGCAGAGAAACCATTATGATATTGAGTTAGACGGCACCATTCTCAGAAAAGGGGGGTGGGGGGCATGCAATTGGAGGCCACAAGGCTGTGTCCCTTAGGACCTGAGGTCATCAAGTGGAGCCTTCACTATTTAAAAGCTCATCTGATACCAGGCTGAATGAGCCTGGTGTGGAGTGAGGGCTTCCAGCCCATGGTGTAGGTGAAGAGAATAGTAAGAGGCAAGCAACTTTATGCTATATTCCTTTCATTGTTGAAGTGAGTTTAAATTTAAGAGCCACAAGAAATGTATTAGATGCACCCAGTAGGGGGCAGTATGAATATATCAGTGATTGTGATCAATATGACTGGCAGATTTCTGAAGCATCTGTTGTTTCAGACATTACTTGTGTGATTCTTAGAATAGGAAGCAAATGGGCCAAAGCGTAGCCAATAGAACAAGCATTAACAGGTGGAAGAAAGTGCATACACCCCATTAAACGTATGGTTAGGATTGGCTCTTTGTCACAATCATACTCAAGGGTATATAGTCTGGGATGCATATGTGTAAATATATCTTGTCTTCTCTGTGAATGAAACAGCCAATGTAAATTATGTCTGTGTATGTTGTGTTATACTTTTAACATAGATAGTATATGAACCATCTGAAAAAGTCTGAAAAAGACAGATGTGTGTTGAAGACAGGGACAAATGGAGTACTTCCCATTCACAACTGGCATCCTGAAAGGCCTCCAAGTCCTGTGTTTATGTTCTGCATACCTTCACCTGATGTTATTCAAAAACCAGAGACACCAGAATGTTTCTCTCTCTCTTTCTCTCTCACTCACTTCCCCATGTGCCCCCCTGGCTTCTGCTTGCTTTCCTTCCGAAACGTTTCCCCACACTAAACACCCTCCCCCCTTTTTACTCTCTTCGCCTCATGTCCCTCCCCTCCCCTCCACTCTTGGGAGTCCAACCCTGGGATGCCAGATGTATTACAGAGTGAAGCACAGCAATGTAAACACTGTGTCTTGCCACGGATGCCGGGTGGTCCGGCCCTCCCCCTCTCGTCCGCTCTGAGAGTGAGAGTGAGAGAAAGAGGGAGAAAGAAGATAGTGGAAGCAGTTATAAAGATATTTGTTTGGGCTAGAGGGCCAGTTTTTTTTCCTTCAGTCTTAACAGGCTTAAAATTTCAAAGTGGAAAACGAGTAGAGAGACATGAAAGAGATACAGAATGCATTGAGTAACACACCTTAAAAGATATGTTGATGTGTTGTAAGACTTCGTAAAAAAGATGTCGCTTGTTTATCGAATTAAATCTGAAGGGAGCCTAAAACAATGGATTTGAGTAGAGTTTATTTTTTCTTTTTTTCTTTTATTTCACTCATTTACAAGAATTGGGACTTGCTTTAGCAGATCTGAACTAACATGAGTGTATATGGGCATATAGTGACATTTTGACTACTTGCAGAAAAAACACTATAATGTTTGTGTTCATATAAAGTATGATAGTACAATAGTACATTATTTTGCAACCAACGTTACAGATAGCTGCTTACTATAGAGAATCAAACTTAGTTCCAAGACACGTGGATGCCTGTGGATGACATCTTATTTTGCTGGAACTCGCTCAGTGTTTGGGTTGGTGCACACTCAGAATCCTGAGTACTATGAGTTTTACACACACACACACACACACACACACACACACACACACACACACACACATATTCTCTCCCTACTTTTTTGTTGCATTGCAATCTAGTTGATTTGAATAGTTTTTTTTCTCCAGGGTAAGCGACCTGAATGAAGCCAGCAACGTGGAAAAATCTGGCCTTTCAAGGCACTCTGAATGTACATCTCTGGATTGCAGTAAGCTGCATTTGTACGCAGCGGACTGCTAAATACACCCATTTTTTCAAGGCGCAGCTCTGGACATGTGATTAGCATAATTAGGGAAGAGCAGGCCATACATATGGTAATGCAGCGTGGAGTAAATGGCAGCTGCGGTGTAAAATTTGTGTCAGGGGTCGGCAGACTGCTTGGGGGCATTCAGCCACAGCTGCGGGTCAGGAACTCTCTCTCTCTGTCACCTCTCACTCTCTTATTTTTTCATTCCCACCATCAATGACATCACATCCCTCTTTTTTCTTATCTCCAGAAAGCTCTAAAGGGCTGAGGAGTGTTGGTGGTGTGTGGCCAGTGGGTACACGATTAAGGATGCCAAGTTAGCTTGCTGTCAGCTTCGATGGAATCAAGCATAACGTTACTAGGTGCTTCATAGTATCAGAACATTTGTTGGAAGTAATTTGGATGTTTATTTTTTTTTCTTATTGAAGCTGCAATATTTTCTTTCATATTTAATAAACACTTTATCCTAGTCAGGGTCAAGGTGGCTATCCTTAGAGCACTGGGTGTGAATTGGAAAGACTCGATGCCACTATCTTGCAGGGCACTGTGCACAGACACACGCACATTCCTTTACACCAAGGGCCAATTTAAAGTGGCAAAAACAGGGTAAGAGGAAAGAAACGAAGGAAACCCATGTGGTAATGTAGAATGGAACACGGACAGTAAACTGAGCTCAGGACTTTTTTGATAAACCTTGCATCATATTAGTCAGAGCTGGCTCAGCAAGTGCACATAAACTATGCTGAGAGATAGTTCTGGATGTTTAGATCAGGACTGGCTCAGTCTCCCTGGTGTAATCGAAGAGACAAGAAAAACTATAAAGGCAATCCATTAGCAGGTAGCTTGGCAGTGCCCAACAGAAATAGTGAGCATGGCTCTGGATCTCAAAAACTGCTCAAGGACTTCCGCATGACTGCAGGGGGGTCTCCCCAAGTTGGGTTCTAATCCAGCTAATCCCGCCCGAAACACACTCATAAAAAGTGCCTTCATGTGTCACCACACGCAGCTCCCCTCCCTGCATCGCCAGCCCCCAGCGAGCGGCCCCAGGATTGGCTAGAGCTGGGATGGTGTATAGTTGGCAGGATCAGGTAGAGAGCAATGGAGCTGTGATGTGGTGTGTGTGTGTATCAGAGGGGTGCCTTCTTGAAGCGCGGAGCCCCATGCTAGCGTCTAAGGCAGCCCAATAAAAAGCCAGCTCATGGCTGAATGGTGAAAATCGAAGGGCAAAGCTTGAAAACCGGGGGGCGATGGCGGGCCCCTTCCAATCCACACTCGCCCAGCAGTGAAAAGGGAGGGTCAGGGGTTAATGTTATGCAACAAAATGAATGAGCCCAGTTCAGGCTCAAACACACTGACATGCACACCCAGTTCACTCACATCTCTCGCTCAATACTTGGGGAGAAATATCACACAGTGACACAGCTAAAGTGCCATAATGGGAAATTATAACCCTGTTATAATATAGACATAAAAAGTTCATTATAAGATACGCATTCTTCTGAACGTCTGCTTTGTTTACACCGTATATGATATACACTATGCTAATTAAAAAAGTGTTTCCTTTGCAATACTGCTATCAAAGCCATTCTAATATACAATGGTTATTCAAGTGAGGCTGTAAAATGTAAATGAGCCCCAAACCAAAACTATAACCATCCTAAACAAGCTCAGGTGCTCCGGATATATGTTTTATGGGATCCTGATGTATTATGACATTCCCATAATCCAACGCTTGTAAATCTGTTAACGTTACATAACACATATTGAGTTTCATCTCTGTAAATCCGTCTGTGTGCGTTATTCTTTCCTTGGTGAATCTTTGCTTGCGTCTGGTGAGCATCCAATCATCAGCAGGCTACCCAGCTCACATTCTCCTCATAGTGAGGAGATCTTTGCCACACAGTCACAGCTTTCTGATGACTCCTCGAAAAATTTCTTCTCAACAAAAACTGCTGGTGTTCCAGAGGACCAAATAAAGAACATGCTAAGCCATATTAGGCCGTAATCAACCTGGCTTCCATAACCATGTTGAAGCTCAGCTTGGCTGTGGTCAAGGCTGCGATTAATCATGGATATTATAAACATGCCCTAAAACAAGATCAGATGTGAGTGCGTTTTGGGCTGAGGAAGAAAGACTCCACAGTGTTGTCCTAATGTGGGTAGACATTTTTCCTTTCCCTGCTAGTCTTTCCAAACTGACTTGGTGGTCTAGCCTCAGAGAAAAGCATTGGTTTCTTATCTTTAATTCAGTTACAATGGTTGCAAAAAAAACGCAGCTTAGGCCTACTGTTCAAACTGATCACTATTGCGGGATTAGTCATTTCTTTAAAAACCTTTTTTTTATGTTGTTTTTTTTTTTAATGCACAACTTGCAACAATAATTGCTTTTAAAATACGAAAAAAAAAAATGAACGTACAGTCCAAAGCCACCTGGAAGGACTGTACATGAAGCGACGAGTAAAAAACGAACCCTTGATACAAACCTTTGAGGACAAATTTACTTAACCAGTCTTTTCTCAGCACAATTACAGCTATTTAGCGTTCGTAATAGCTAAAGGTATCCATGTTTCCTACTTTCCGCCATCAGCACTAAGGTGGATTAAAAATATAAAACCTGGTGTGTATTTGGTTGTGGTAAATTTACCCAATTACTTGCATGAGTGAGCCACATTGTGTGATAGTTTGTGTAAGTGGGACAGCCGTTTGACAGATTCTTGATCCTGAAAACAGAGAAGTCTGATTTTTCTCTGTGGGAAGGTAAATGGAACATGAAGAATCGTCAGCTTTGAGAAGCAGACTTGGCCACCAGTCAGCAGGTCTCTTTGAAAGACTACTTTTGTAGCAGTTTTAGCCACTTGAGGACTTTATAGCCTGAGCTCTTAAGAACACACACACACACACACACACACACACACACACACACACACACACACACACACACACACACACACACATACACACACACACACACACACACACTGTACTTACTTTATGTGGCCTTGATTGCACTTATGAATCATACATGTCTAATATCTGGCTAAACATGTGTTTTGAGAGTTTTATTCAAAATGATGTTATTTGCTAAATAATATAGTTATTTGCTATAGTGATGCTATTTTCTTATTTTGACCCTCTATACTTTTAATACAGAATTATTATTTTTTATATTTGTAATAATGGCACAGTGGAATTCTCATTGTTATGCATAACCTCTATACAATGTCAACTTCAGTAATAAAGTTCATGCTGGATGTTTCAGATATTATTATTTTCAATAATAGTCTCCACAGTGTAGTTAGCTCCAGTCACAATGTCTCATACATTTTTCCTTCCTCCTTCTTTCCCTTCCTTATAGTGGGTGGCAGGGTAAATCAGGAGCTGAAATACACACGGCAGAAGATCGGTGAGGAGGCCATGTTTAACCCTCAGCTAATGATCCAGACTCCACGGCAGCACAGTGCTAACATCCTGACAGTGGAGGCACTTAAGCAGCACCTGGACTCTGCCGTTAAAGCTAGCAGAGTGCATGTTTACATGTACAACAGGTGCTTTTCTCCCAGATCGCTTTAATACCATTTTTATATTGTATGTTTATGTAAAACTGGAACTTCTCTTGAACATTTCTGTGATTTTTTTATACCTTGTAGGAAATGGAAATTAGAACATTTATGCTACAAATCAGGAGAATTCCTCACAGAAGAGCATTTCATCTACCAGGTGAGATACTACCAACTGAGCATAGTATGTAAATACATCACTGTTACACGGGATGTGACATAATGACATCTATGCTTTTAGATGATTGAGAACCTGCATCCTTGTTTGGTCATCACTCCTCTGGACTGCTTCTGGGAAGGTGCTAAGCTACACTCAGGCATTGCCTATCTCCCGTAAGTGACGGTCACTGATAATGTTTTTCAGTTGGATTTTTGGGATAGTTTGTGGTCCTTGTGGTATAAAATGCTAGAACCTTAGTGATTGGCATGAGAAATGGGCTTATGAGCAAGGGTCAATGGCAGTAGGACGGTAAACAGTAATTTGGCAAGGCTGCTTTGTTGTATTTGTGCATGAGAGGACTGCACTGCTCCACTCTAAAGGCACTCATTGTAACTGCTCTCTGGCCTGGGCAAGCTGGGATCCCACACAATTGTTACCCTTTCGCTTTTAATAGCTTTGTGAAGTAGTTATACTCAGAAGGATTCCCTCCAGTCTAGCAAAAGCAGAACACAAATTTCTTTCTCCCTCTCCCTCTCTCAGCCTCTCTTTCCTCCCTCCATGTAGATGGTAAATAAGAATTTGACTGTGTTCTGGTTGGGGGAGTCTGAATAATGACTCAAGCCTGGTTAGGCACATACAATGTGGTCTAAGGCAATGAGGGTTAGCCAGATGAGTCCGCTGTGAAAAGAGAAAAAGTGAGAGATGCAGCAAAGATGGACGGCTAGTTCAGTGCTGAACCAACGGGAGGTCTGGAGAGGCGGACAGCGGATCGCTAGGAGTGGAAGAAAACGACAGCACAAAGGAGAGAGGGAGTGAGGACTTAGGGAACAAGGGAGGGCATGTAAGGATAGCATGTGGACAGATTTACTGAGGAGAACGAGGGAGAGAGGCCCAGAAAGTACGGGCCAGACTGAGACTGGAACCGAGAGCGGAACAGAAATATTAGTGGTTTTTAAATATGATTTAAAAAGTTCTTAGTTGTGGGGAGGTTGTAGGCCTTGGGCTGGACCAGGAGAATAAAGTAATTAGTTGAGGATAAAGTCACAATGATTAGACCGATTCAGTTTAGCAGAGCTGTCATTACGGTGGCATTCTGAATCCCAGTGTATGCCTTTAATGCTGCCTCTATCCCCAAAGTTAGAAACTATCCTCAAACCATTCTGTCAGTGGATTCGGCTTAACCGAAGTCGTCAGTTATCTTTTCAAATACCGCCCATGGTGCTGCTTTGCAGCTTCAAAGACAGTTATATGAGATGCAGTCCATCCTCTCCACAGAGAGCTTAGATCATCTCATAAATCAGATGCACTCTAGGCTGTTAGCATGCCAAATCAGACATGCTCGGTTGAAATGAAGATAAAGTTTTGGTTTAAAGCTGATTCTTCTGTCCTGCCACAGTGGTAGACCCCCTCTGCAGTGGATGAACTTTGACCCAATGGCATTGATTGCCGATATGCAGACCATAACCAAAGTTGTGGGCAGTTGGGAAGAAATACTGGCCAAGGCTGAGGTTGGTCGTGGCTACATGGACCGTCCCTGCATCAACCCTGCTGACCCAGACTGCCCATTATCAGCTCCCAATAAGAACTCTACACAGGTAATCCTGACATATGAAACACTATTAGGACAATTCTGTGTATCATTTATTTAGTAGATTTATTGCTTTTCGTGTTTTAGACACTGAATCGTCTGTGCATTACAGCAGCAAATAGGGATCCTTGATAGCAGTAAATGAATCAATGAAGAACAAAATAAAAGCTAACAGGTGTCACAATATGAAGTGTAACGAAATGTGTAGAATATCCACGATTATAATCATATTTTGCTGCCATTTTTGTTTCCCTAGCCACTGGATATTGGCCAAGTTTTAACCGGTGGCTGTCATGGGGTCTCTAAGAAGTATATGCACTGGCAGGAGGAACTCATCATTGGAGGAACCACAAAAAACAATAGCGGCAGGCTTCTCAGGTAAGTCCGAGCAGAGCAGAATATAGCAATAGTGCATCAGCAACACAGAACCTGAAGGTCTGAAGAAGAGCTAAAGTGGCAGTACAGCATGTCTCGGCATGAAGTTTGAGAGAACTCGGACCACACAGCTAGACCCAGTGCTATATAAGTGTCAGATTTAAGTCAGGTTTACGTTCGCTATTGTCAGTAGTGATCTTTAAGGTATAGTTCACTGATTCTGATGAATATTATTGCTAAATATGGCTCACTATTTCTGATGATTTACATCCGTAAATCCTGTTCATCCTCTTTTGAATGAATTGAACGGAGTTGCGATGCCGTAACCAGAAACACACAGGACAGTAAACAGTGACATTTCTAACAACGTAGCTAACATCTGTGTCCCATGAAAAGACAGAAATGGTTCAATGTGTATCTGAACACGAGCAACGTTGCAGATACACGTCTGTTGAGTAAAGTTTTTTGAGGCGGAGAAGCTGGTCACTGTGGCATATCTGACTTTTTTTAATTACCTGTCTCCAACAGTGCCCAGGCGCTTCAGACCATGTTCCAGCTTATGACCCCTAAACAGATGTATGAGCACTTTAAGAGCTATGATGGAGTCACGCACTTGAACTGGAACGAGGAGAAAGCGGCTGCCATCCTGGAAGCTTGGCAAAGGAAGTACTCTGAGGTAAAAGGTGGCTTTTAGCATTCAGCTCTGAATCAAGAGTGTGATCGAGAGAGAGAGAGAGAGAGAGAGAGAGAGAGAGAGAGAGAGAGAGAGAGAGAGAGATTTCTTACCTTGTTGCTTTTACTCTTGTAGTAACACTTGTTGCTAATTCATAGCCTAGTGTTCAGATTAATGTTTACCTGTAGCTTTATTTTCAATGGCATACATGGAAATTTTTACACTCTTTTACACAAGTCAGCTGCTCGTATCCCTCGCATGCACACAGATTGCATTACTTCCTCTGTAATAACAGTGAAATAAATAAATAGATAGATAGATAGATAGATAGATAGATAGATAGATAGATAAGTAATTGTAATTAATAATTGTAATAATAATATAGGCAAGTAAGCAGACATTTGCTGCATTCATTAACAGTGCTGAATAGTCAGAAGGGTCTATGGTTCTTCCCTTTACGTGATCACATACTTTTCACTGCTTACCCCACATTTTACATACGATAAGTGAGTTATTCTGACATAGGACTTGCTATTTGGAATGCTTTTGAAACCCTTTACGAAGCATGAACCCACCTGGAACTAATATGGAAATGGAATTTTATTGGTTTACATCAAAGCCTCTTTCACGCTCTTGACCCACCCCCTATCCCCACTATTTCTCTCTCTCTCTCTCTCTCTCTCTCTCTCTCTCCGTATGTGTTTAAAGGAATCCAATTCATAAGTAAACTACACAGAGACTGCACATCTATCGCACATAACCCCCATCAAGGTTCTGTCCCAGCTGTTTGGGTGATCAAAATCAAGCTTTGTCTTTCTTTCTCCTCCATATTTGAAATGCCTGTGTTATATGTGAACTTGGGGAGGTGCATATGTAAGGCCAGAAAAGGTCACATTTAAATCCGGTGTACGCATGATGTGGCCCCGTCTGGAACACATTAAACCACACAACGCTCAATCTCTTTCCCAGCTGCCATCCCATTGGTGGTTTGTAGGTTACATCATCTGGGCTGTGTTGTTTAGGCCCTGACCTCTGATTGGTATAGGTTTCCCCTTGTGTGCTGTGTGTGTTTGTGCACGCTTGTGTAAATGTATTTTTCCCTGGATAAAAGCAAGGTAATGAGAGGGGTAAATCAACTGAAATTTTCTTTCATCTAATTGTTAACAGTTGAAAAAATGGAAAATTCAAAACTGACCTGAATCGAGTAACGTAAAGCCTAGTTCTATATTAGATAACTGGTCTTTGTATTTCAGTGTGCAGATTCTCAGTCATTGTATTGTTGTGGTTACTGTGAAGTTAACTTAATGAATTTTCTACTTATCTATGTTTCTGTAATCATCTTAAGGTGGTCCAGCAGAGTGTGTCAATCAACTCGTCTCAGAAAGTACTGACGTTTACCACTACAACTCTAGAGGACATCCTTAAATCCTTCTCCAGTGTCAGCGGAATCCGAATAGCCAGTGGTTACCTGCTAATGGTATCCATGCATTTTGTTTCACACTAGCCACCCTAAGCTATACATTATTGAATGGTAATCAATATTAATAGCTTTTTTTTGTCACCCCTATGCAGCTTGCCTATGCGTGTCTGACCATGCTGCGCTGGGACTGTGCCAAATCCCAGGGAGCAGTGGGGCTGGCTGGAGTGCTGCTGGTCACACTGTCCGTCGCCGCCGGCCTTGGCCTCTGCTCTCTCATTGGCATCTCTTTCAACGCTGCTACCACTCAGGTATCTCATTAAGTTTACTTGAAAATGAAAAAAACTTGTATTCTCTTGCAGAAAGGCTGGGGTTTTCTAGCATTTCCTGTGTGTGCATAGGTGCTGCCATTCCTTGCTCTTGGCGTGGGAGTGGATGATGTCTTTCTTCTTGCTCATGCCTTCAGTGAAACCGGCCAAAATCGGAGAATCCCATTCGAGGTGAATACGGCTCACTCTGTCTGTCTTTCTGTCCCACTTTCTCCCAGACCATCATGACTGAATCATAAACAACACAAACATCTCTCTTTTGCTAACCGGTCACTGTACATAAGATTACTGCTTGAGATTGTGTCAAGACAAGATCATGTGCTAAGATCTCGAAGGAAAGGGCTCATTTGTTTTCTAGGGGCCAGGCTGTATCAGAGTTGCTACGACTTTTTGCCCTCATGCTATCCCCCACGTAACGGAATGTGCATACCTGTCCCAGCCTGTGATGTAAGTTCAAACCTTAGCCCTCGTTCGGCTTTGATGTGCACCGGCATCACACAGGGACTCCCGGGGGCCAGTACAGGATGTGTGTGGCTGCACAAAGGGCTTTTAGGGATGGTGATGACGAACACACACACTTGCAGCAGAATGTGAGGGCAGATACTTATCTGTTTGTGCTTATTTCTGCATCTTTGTGAGACTGGGCATAATTTTATTTTTCACGTGTGCACCCATTGCATTGCAGTTGTAAACGTAATCATTTCATAAACATATATGAATTTTTTATAAGTAACTTGCATATGATGTTATGATGAAAATAAGGCATTACTTGGTATTTAAAGGTGTATTTTGTAGTTTTTATTTACTTTTGCTGCTTAAACTTTGTATTTCTTTTGATTTACCTTTTAAGGAATAGGGGTTTGATTCAGCAGATGTGTACTAGCAGGGGTGGAGCTGACTTCCAGAAAAATGTAAACAAAAATGTGAGATGAATAAACTAGTGAGCTTTAAGCAGAGGTTAGGGTATATGATAATTACAGCTCTACAAACACTGGGTTTGAACCTTATAAACTGCACTTATAAAGTAACATGTTTCGCAACATAAATGTGTTTGCAGGCGAAGAAGTATGTGTGTGACTGTTCAGGTCGTTGGTGGTGAGAGGGGAGTCGGGGCAAGTGTTTGCTTGTGTTTGTGTGCAATTGCGCAGTGCACCACAGCTCTTTTTGGTAAAAGTAAACAATACGCTGTGGGAGAAGAGCACAGAGTCATCCTGACTTTAAGCACACACTGTGTGGTCCAGAACATTCTCAGGGCTTCACTCAGAGCCTGCACACAATCACTTCCCCCCTACACACACACACACACACACACACACACACACACACACACACACACACACACACACGTACATAGACTCATTTTCTGTCTCACATCTTTCCCTTTTCCCACTCTGTTCTTTACTTTTGCTGTGTGTGTGTGTGTGTGTGTGTGGAGGTGGAGTTTGGAACACTATCTTATCCTGGTCAACCATCTGAATGGCTTCTAGACGAAAAACAAGAGCTTATCCTAACAAGACAATGAGCCAACTACATTTCGGTGGTCCCAAGCTGACTGTTTAAATGACTATCTCCTGTGTTTGATGGAAATGTTTCTGTGCAAGCGAGGGACAAGGAGTGGGAGGGAAATAAATCTCTCTCTCTCTTTTTTTTTCTTTTTTTTTCAGTCCTGCTGAAAAAAGCCACATAATAGTGGATTAGAACGGAAAGGCTTTTCATCAGGACTTCAGCTCATTAAGTTGTCATGGCAGGTTCAATGATTGCAGGCTCTTTCGCATGGAACTAGCAGCTAAAGAGCTTAAATAAGGAAAGATAAAGTATCCCTCTGCAGCGCACAACATAAATAACACACCTTTCACAGAGAATTTGTCTAAAAGAGGTTTGGAAATTGGACATTTGCTTTAGAGTTACTGTTGGGACAATAATGGATTTCATCCTATAAAGCATTATTTTTCAGAACACAGATTAGATAGAAATACTGCTGCTATAGTAAACTTAATCTAACTTAGACATCAGCAACGGATTAGCTGTGTACTTGGGTGTTTGAACCACACATTGAAGACTATTCCATCCGTTTAGCCTGGCAAAGAATGCTGGCGTGTATGCAAAGGAATCTTTTATTCTGAAATAGAGAGTTGATAAACCAATTAACCTGAGGCAAGAGAAAAGCAAGAAAGTAAACCAGAGACCAGGGAACTTTGTGCACTCGGTCACATAGGTGTCTGCCTGCATATACCAACAGAAAATGTAAAAGGAAAGGAAAGTCAAGCGTTTCACTGATTAAAAAAAAAAACGAGTACAAAGTACTCAGGTACAAAGGACCAGATGCCATAACTCAGAGTTTCACTCCTATTCAATCCCTTTTCCATTGAGTTGTATAGTATTTTAACATTGGACACTGTCACCAAGAGGCTTTAGAGTAATCCGGATGTAGATTTAGAGCCTTAACGAGCAAAGGAAAAGGAGAAAGGAGAAAACTCCCTGAGACAACATGAGGAAGAAAACGTGCCAGATAAGCTTATGTAGGATTGCTAAGTTATGTGCCGGCATGTTTTGTGCCTGACGAGAGGAGCTCTCGAACCTTCCCTCCCTTTTTTGGCAAACCTTTCCAGATGCTTCATGCTTATTATGTAGCTGATCAGATTAAACACTTGCACACATATGAGCAAATTTCTCCTAAGTGGGAGCATTAGAGCTGGCGAACAGTTTGTAAAAGGCTTGTTCTAATTATTTCAGGAGGAATATTATTTCCGATTTACTATTGCTAAAATTGGATGTAGTTAATGTAATCATACTGATGAGTAGGCGAGACAACTTAACCTAAAATGCAGAGACACAGGTGTGCATTTAAGGACAAAAAGGATCATTTAAGGACCAGTGTCTTTCTGACCTTCTGAGGGATGATATATTTCTTCTCTGCCATTCAGCATTCACCTGAAGCCTGGACATTCAGGGCTGCTATCTAAGCAGATTACCAAAATGTGTTTGTTGCTACAGAATAATGTAAAGCTGTGGCTTCTTTTCACTATATCTTTGTGTGTGGGACTGTTTTCAGCTTCTGCTTACATTATAACAAGCCAGTAGGTCAGAGCGAACATGGAAAAAAAGGCCGTCCAAGTCGAGTTCAAATGAACTACACTTGAACCTGTGAAAGCGTGACTGATGGATAGCAAAATGCTCAAGCCTAGTGTTCTTCTTTCTGGAATAAATGACTAAAATGAGGCAATGCTGTTGCTAAACAGCATTTACACTGGCTGTGTGATGTTTCTCTTCACTCCCTGATTTTCATTTCTGACCATCTGCATGAGAGTAAAACCATCCAATGGGATCCTGGTCCAGATGCACGTGTGAGAAATGAGCGTAACAGGAAAGATGTGAAAGATGGCAATACCTGAAATATTCACAGTGTAGGAGAGTTGGGGTCTTTGCATTGGAGTGTACACAAAAAATCTGAGACAGCTTTCAGGGCAGCTCATAGGTGATTAAACCGAAAGCTCCCAGAAGCTTGTCGACCTGTTCGTCTACTTTACTTGGAAAGTACAATTGCCTCGTATAACAAAACGTTTTCTAATTGCAGTTAATGAAAGATACATTTCTGATATTTGAGTTAAAGGCAGGGTCTCCGTTGTTTGAAAGCCAATGTTGACATATAAAATCACCAAAACAAACACGCCCCTAACTCAAATGGGTCCCACCCCTGTATCGATAGCTCCGCCCACACATACATATGTAACCCAGGCAAATAATGGAAAGAAATGTGTCTTTATCACAGCTGAAGGGAAGAACAATACGATTGCAGATAAACAAACAAGCAAAAATGACACACAAGCATAATCATGCAAAGGACGGCATATATTAGTTCTGTGAAACAAAGCAAAACCGTTACTCACCTATCGAGAAGGAAAAAAGCGCCTCTGCTTCTTAAGTAAAGTTGGCTGCATATTCACAGATTGGAGTTTCCCGAGTCAATAACTCCTGAGCTAAACACTGTTATTAGCAAAACGCGGTTGTAGCTGCTTCTCTACATTACTACGATAGAAAAGAGGTGTTATTTGTGTAGTAACAGCGTTATTGACTCGGGGAAACTCGAATCTGTGAATATATGGCCAACTTCCCACTCCTTCAGTTCTCTCCAGCGCTGGAAAGCTGATCCTATATTAAAAGGTCCTACTTCTTCCCTCATTGTAAGCCTTTCTTTGCTTTCTTTCTTTGTTTTATCCTCCATGTCAATGTTAAAACCACTTTCTGCTAATGTTACACATGCGCACTGAACACTCTCTTCGGCGCATATTGACAAGACCCGCCTTTTTCATTGGCTACACTTTAGTATTGTTTTTGTTTTGTTTGTTGGCCCAACTCGGTTTTTTGATGCATGTCTCAAACAACGGAGACCCTACTTTTAATATCCTTTATACGTGAAATACAAGCATAATAACTTTCGAATTCCTATAATGTTCCTTTCATGTCTATTTTTGCTTGTTAGGTAAAATTCTGTATGCTGTATGATGCGAACTGTGCATGCTACGCTTCCAGTATAAAGCTGATATATAAACCAGCCTTTATTTATCCAAATGAAAAGCAACAGGCATCTTTACCCGCAAATAGCAGTGAACTACTGCTGAAATAAACATGTACAAACAGGAGCCAGCTATCACAGAAGATCAAGCTCTCGGCTTAGGCCAATAAGCCTGCTAGAAAAATGCTTTGGCAATAATTTGACATTTGTAACATTCATGCCAATAATGCACTGATGAATTATCAATTAATGTAAGAATGTTACATTTTTGGGCTTAGATTTATGAACCATCTTTGCCCAGATAATATATTCCTTTTCATTGGGTATGTATTCTGACCAACACTACAATATGTTGTATTGATTTATTATTTGTAACACAGTATTGGTATTAAATAGCTATTTATTGTGCAGTAAGAAGCAAATGAAATATTAAGCTGGCAGCCACAGAGATGGTCCAGTGGATTTCAGACTGATCGTACCACAACATTAGGCCAGAGGACTTGGCTTTTTGGAAGCCATCACTACTCATAATGTATCATCATCACCATAATCATCATCATCATCATCATCATCATCATCTTATTGCTTTTATATGACATGTTTGATTGCAATAATTGGTGAGGTTATATCTTCATCAGTGACATCACCTGACCTCACTAAAGCTCTTATGGCTAAACTAGTCAGATCCCCACCCCAGATTCTTGTGGAAAGCCTTCCCAGATGACTAGAGGTTATTATAGCAGCATTGAGGCACAAATGTGGAATATGAAGTTCAGAAAGTACAACTGGAGGTGATGGTCATGTGTCCATAATGTTTTTGGATGTATGCTGTATTTCTGAAGATTAAAATGAATCTATAAGTTGTACTGCGTGTTCTTGTGTATGAACTGGAGTTTAACTCTGCGTGTTTCTGTACAATACAGGACCGTACAGGTGAGTGCTTGAAGAGAACCGGGGCCAGCGTGGCTTTGACCTCCATCAGTAACATCACCGCTTTCTTCATGGCCGCCCTCATCCCTATCCCAGCACTACGGGCATTCTCTCTACAGGTATGTCAAACTAGCGAACATGATTTTTGCATGTATGGGAATCCTGCGTTCTATAAAAGGTTTCGAAACACTGTTAGACCTGTTAGTGATTGCTGTGTGTGCTCCCCTGCCTATGTGAGGTCTTTCACTCCTACTTCATTGGTACCAGCTTTCTCCTGGTGACTTTTATTGATTTCATTATCAAATGGAGCGTGTGACAGGTCTATGGCTGGCACGGCCCGTAACCCCCCACTGGGCTTGATTAGTGGTACGGCCCCTGTGCATCCACGTTATAGCCCGAGTACACGTAACTCAATCCGGTGGGGGGGAGGGGTTTGGTGACTGGTGCTCTGTGGTCTCTGTGTGGGAGGTTGTTAGAGACTCGGGTCTGGCGGGGTTATTGTGTGTACATGTGATTTTAAACAGCTGGAGTTGATTTGTGTTGTGGAAATGGGGCAGGATCTGAGCTGAGCAGCCTTTAACTGAACAGGAATAGGTGAGGCAGACCACACTGCATAACAGCTGGAAAATACGCAGCCCAAATCGGTGCGTGACATTACACGGTCAGCGTGTATCAGACTGATATGGAAATGTGCTCTGAGTTCTGCTTTCTGCTACAACTGCTTGAGTTAACCTTTATATTCTGCAGGCCAGTAGAGGAGAAAACCCTACATTATACATCTTTTCTTTGTCACCAACGTAATAGATGAAGCTCTGCGTTTTAGTATCAGAATACGATGCCATGAGTCAGCACGCAAAAATACAACATAAGGGGTTTCTTTTCCCCCGATAAAATCGCAGATGAGCCAGTCAGATCTGTCAAATCATTCATAAAGGTGATTTTACCTGGCTGTTAATTAATGCTGTATTCGTTTTACGTCAGAACGACATAATTTTCAACCTCTGTGTGTTCAGTCTAAAACGTAAGGGGAATAACCACAGCCATCTTTTGTAAGCAACTGTCTAACCAGCTAACTGTGATTAGTAATGAGGATTTAACTCTTTAGTGTACAGTAAGCTTTTTTTTTTTACTGTGTTGGTTTACAGTTGGTGCTGATGGCAGCCCTGTTGATTTATTGTCACATGATGAGAGATTTTTTTCTTCTTCTTCTTCTTCTTTTTATTATTATTATTATTATTGTTGTTGTTGTTGTTGTTGTTGCTGTTGTTATTTCTTGTTATTGATAGTTCCAAGTTACTTGCTTTCTGTCTAGATAACTAGAGAATGTTTTGGGTTGATTACTATGAAATGAACTATTAATGTTTACCTTAGCTAACCTTGGACAAGAATATAATTTGGAATAATATAGGCTTTGGATAATAAACAGACTCGTAGACACTAAAAGAGTTTATATGAACACTTTCTTGTTCGCAATATTTTTCCAATTCTAGGGTAAATAAAATGTCTATGTATGTAGTTTTGACAGCGTTTGAAATTCAAAAGCTTTCGCTTCTGCGATTTGTATTCACACAATCCAGTTTTTACCTGCATGAAGTGATTTGCGAAAGGAAATATCACTCTGTCTTCAATACGTTTCCTAATGTACATTTGTAATTATCTATTCATTATGTTTAGATACACATTCCCAGCTGCAGCATTAGCGAGCACCTTCCTGCTTGACTGGGGCGCACAGTGTGATACTTCTCTGTAATGAATGTTGTCACAGTGCAGTTGCATTTATTATATTGTAGTGTACAAAGAGCGAGAGGCTGTGGTTAAATCACACATGCACTCTGTATCTGATATTAGCATCTGTGGATGGATGGATCGCACACCGTCTTTCAAACACCACCTGTTTACGCCTGCAGTGCAGGCCTGCTGGCAACTATTCAGCAGCATGCAAAACACACACACACACACACACACACACAGAGCTCTCAGGCGAAACAGATCTCTCTTTTTCTACCCTTCGCTTCACCTACATGCTGGAGAGAAACCAAGAAACAAATACATATCTAAGAATGCTCTGTTTTTCAGAGGTCCGCACATGCCAGCGTGTGTGTTCTCATTGCTCTGACGAACTCAGAGTCAAAACAATTGATTCTGCATCCTTCCTGTATTACGTTTCGCTTGTGCTTCCAAAGCATAATGTGATAGCGTTCTGTCTTTCTCGCATGGCATTTTTCTGCTTATCTGTTTCCCGCTGTGCAGATGAGCGGAAGATAAAGCCAGGTATTTTCTTCCCGATGTTTCCAGTCTGAATTCATGTATTGTATTCATGTAGATTAATGTATGATGAAGATTAGGATACACAGTAAGGCCTAAAAGTCTGAGTGAAACTAGTGAAAATGTTTCTGTTTGGCATTCTTTTCTATTTTTCTTTTTTCTTTTTATTACAAATTAAACTGTCAGCAATGACTCGCGTGAAAAGTTGAGCCTTAGAAAGAACCTTAGAGTTTTGTAGTATTTGGTCCAACTTGAGCTTTAATGACCGTGTGCACTTAAGCTGGTTTGGACTGAAGCTGATTCAAATGTTTTAATTGAACTCTGATCAATAACCTATAGCTTTAGCTGCTTAACTGCCCCAGCTATGCATTTCAGACCACTTCCAACAAATGACTGGTTCACAACGCATCTTTAATACCCATTTGCCGCAGCTATGTTAATGGCAGGTGTGAAAGGGGCCTAACTTGATCTGACGTTTACGTTACATTACTAATAACATTATTAGAGTGTACTTCTTTGACAGTCATGTGTGAATCAAAGAATTTTTACTTGATTAGTATCAGTAGTCCTCTGATTAGTATGTGTGGAAAGAGTGTATGTGTGTGTGTGTGTGTGTGTGTGTGTGTGTGTGTGTGTGTGTGTGTGTGTGTGTGTGTGTGTGTGTGTGAGTGAGAGAGAGAGAGAGAGATTTAGGTTCTTCACCACTGGACACGTGCGCAAAGCTGCGCACATGCTGTAGTCAGAGATTGCAGCTTGTGTGGCAAGCTGTGTGTGTGTGTATGTGTGTGTGTGTGTGTGTGTGTGTGTGTGGCAGTCTTCACAGAGTCTCTTCTGTAGCTCCAATCCCTTGCAGACACATGCGCTCTTTATTCTCCGTCTCGTGCTGGATCCCTTCAGCAGTCATTTGTGCACTCACTTTTTCATCACAGAACACACACATCACTCATGCCTAGCACTCACACACTTATAATTTCAGCTCCTTAAAGACACGCAAACACAAGAAGACATCGTTTGTGTGCCAGGGGAAAAACTGAATGAGAGAGAGATGAGTAAGGTGTGTGTGTGTGTGTGTGTGTGTGTGTGTGTGTGTGTGTGTGTGTGTGTGTGTGTGTGTGTGTGTGTGTGTGTGTGTGTGTGTGTGTTGAAGTACAGACCTCTCTCAGCACCTCCAGGCTGTACTGGGCTGCTGCACTCTCTGTGTGGTCTGGCAGCTGAACACAGAGCCAGCCTCCACCCAGGAATGAAAAACACAAAAACCCACACAAGCTCACAAGCTGACCAGACCAGACATGCCATCTCTCTCTCTCTCTCTCTCTCTCTCTATCTCTCTCTCTCTCTCTCTCTCTCTCTCTCTCTCTCTCTCTCTCTCTCTCTCTCTCTCTCTCTCTCTCCCCATTTCTCTATTTCTTTTTCTTGTTTCGAGTCCTTCACTAGCTCCAGCTCTAAGCGTTCACAGAAACCAACTTCTAAAGCTGTCTTTCTCAAAAAAAAAAACAAAACTTTCCACTCAGGATATAAATCATGCAAAAGTCAAACGCAAACCATTTTTTCTTTTCTTTTTTTCATTACATCAGTCTACTTTTGGAGTCTACATTTGGAGTCTACTTTTCCTATCAGTCTATAGAACAAATGAAGTACAAAATCACCCAACAGAGAACATAACTAGAACAGTAGTGTTCATTGTGCTCTAAGGTTAGACTTTTATCATTAAGTTGTGAAAAATTCAGTTGAATTAACGAGAGAGTGCATGCGAGAGAGAGTGTGTGCAAAAGAGAGAGAGAGTGCGCGAGAGAGAGTGCGCACGAGAGAGTGTGCGCGAGAGAGAGTGCATGCAAAAGAGAGAGAGAAACCGTTCGAGAGAGTGCGAGAGAGAGAGAGTGCGCGCAAGAGAGAGAGAGTGTGCGAGAGAGAGAGTGTGTGCGAGCGAGAGAGTGCGTGCGAGAGAGAGAGAGAGCGCGAGAGAGTGCATGCAAGAGAGAGAGCGCGCGCGAGAGTGCGTGCAAGAGAGAGAGAGTGCGCGAGAGAGTGCGTGCAAAAGAGAGAGAGAGAGAGCGCGAGAGAGAGAGAGAGTGTGTGCGAAAGAGAGAGAGAGAGAGTGCGAGAGAGAGAGAGAGAGAGAGAGAGAGAGTGCGTGCAAGAGAGAGAGTGCGTGCAAGAGAGAGAGTGCGTGCAAGAGAGAGAGCGCGAGAGAGTGCGTGCAAGAGAGAGAGCGCGAGAGAGTGCGTGCGAGAGAGAGAGCGCGTCAGAGAGTGCGTGCGAGAGAGAGAGAGCTCGAGAGAGAGCGCGAGAGAGTGCATGCGAGAGAGAGAGCGCGCGAGAGAGTGCGTGCAAGAGAGAGGGAGAGGGAGAGCACACGAGAGAGAGTGCGTGCAAAAGAGAGAGAGAGAGCGCGCAAGAGAGAGAGAGAGTGTGCGTGCGAGAGAGAGTGAGCGCGAGAGAGTGCATGAGAGAGAGAGAGAGTGCGTGAGAGAGTGCGCGTGCGCGTGAGAGAGTGCGCGTGCGCGCGAGAGAGTGCGCGCGCGAGAGAGAGTGCGCGCACGAGAGAGAGCGTGTGAGAGAGAGAGAGTGCGCGCGCGCGAGAGAGAGAGTGCGCGCGAGAGAGAGTGCATGAGAGAGAGAGAGAGTGCGCGCGCGCGAGAGAGAGAGTGCGCGCGAGAGAGAGAGTGCGTGCGAGAGAGAGAGAGTGCACGCGAGAGAGAGAGAGTGCGTGCGAGAGAGAGTGCGCGCGCGCGCGCGCGAGAGTGCACGCGAGAGAGTGCGTGCGAGAGAGAATGAGTGAGAGAGAGAGAGAGTGCGCGCGCGCGAGAGAGAGAGTGCGCGCGCGCGAGAGAGAGAGTGCACGCGAGAGAGAGTGCGTGCGAGAGAGAGAGAGAGAGAGAGAGAGAGAGAGTGCACGCGAGAGAGAGATTGTTTTAATAGGTGATTTGCCAAATGAAATCTAACTTAATATTTCACTGCAGCTCCATGCAGTTGTCTTGAAACGGAACCTGTTTAGTCTGTGTGCGGTTTGGTGTGGGTATAACCTGGCAGCGTTATGTTTTATTTATTTATTTATTTATTTTGTGTGTGTGTGTCTCTCTCTCTCTCTTTCAGGCTGCTGTTGTGGTGGTGTTTAATTTCGCCATGGTGCTACTCATCTTCCCCGCCATACTCAGCATGGATCTGTATCGCAGAGAAGATCGCCGCTTTGACATCTTTTGCTGCTTCATCAGGTAACAACACCCCCCCCCCCCCACACACACACACACACACATTTCTGGAGGAATGTCACTTCTAAGACTTTTCTCTGTAAATCTCTGTCCTATGAGACAGATGTGCTGAAATGTTCTATTGATTCCAGTTGCAGGAGCTTTTATTCTCTGGTTAGACAGAAACACACACAGATGCACACAGACATGTTAAACAGCTTCTTTTGTGAGTAGTGGCTAGTATAATTGTAAATATGTGTGAGGTGAGTGTGTGCATGTATGTGTGGCATGTGTGGTTTATGGTATGAGTTACTGCTTCATGTTATTGTGAGGTGTTGTAATCCTGTGTGTGTGTGTGTGTGTGTGTGTGTGTGTGTGTGTGTGTGTGTGTGTGTGTGTGTGTGTGTGTGTGTGTGTGTGCTTATCATACTCTGGGGGCCCGACCCTCATGTAATACCTGCTCAAGGATTTTTTTTCATGCTGCTTGCCTGCACTCTTAACTCTCCATCGCGGTCCCAGGCTCATGCAGGAAATTGAACCTGAAGCCTCCAGTTTCACTGAAACGCTCACCTCCCAATCAGTAGCCTTTGCTTGGTACTGTCTGCTGCCATCAGTTTTCACAGGCGTATTGATAACTACTCAAAATGGCAAATAGATTTTTTTTTAAATGCAAATAAATGAAATACCAAAAAAACTAGAACTCATACTCGCACACACACACACGCACACACACACACACACGCTCACGTACATTTTAATGGACAGTTTGTTCTGCTTTGTCGAGCGTTATTCGGTTTTACCGGCGAATGATCACGATCATCATGTTTCCAACATCACAGACCCATTATCTTGAGTGTTCATAGACTTCTCACGTTTAAGTGCTAGTGGTTTGACCAACTGATAAGCCAATGGAAAACATTCAGAAGCTTAGCATTCCTTGGCATTAATTGTGATTTACCTTCTTTGGCCTCCCTCTCTTTTAGCCCATGCTCTAACCGTGTAATCCAGCTGGAGCCTCAGGCACTGGGCGATGTAGGCCACTGCACTCCGCCTCCCTCCTACAGCAGCCACGGCTTCTCTCAGCACACGCACATCACCATGCAGTCGACAGTGCAACTGCGCACCGAGTACGACCCACGCACGCAAGCCTACTACACCACAGCCGAGCCACACTCTCGCATCTCTGTGCAGCCGCTCCCCCCAAATCACAACAACAACAATATTAACAACACCAGCTCCACGCGAGATCTCCTCAACCAGTCTAGCGAGGTGCCATCAGGTCACACAGAGCCATCCTGTTCCCGCTGGACCTTCGCTTCGTTTGCAGAGAAGCACTACGCACCATTCCTGCTGCAGCCTACCACAAAGGTAAAGAGGAAAAAGACACCAGTGTGTTTGAGTAAAAGTTAGATTAGCGATTAACCAGAAAATTGAATGAAAGGAAATTCATTAAAGTTTTAGTGACCAGAAAATTGAGTTCAAACTCGGGACAGCCACTGTTGGGTCGGATGAAATAATGGCCGACCTTAACTGCCTTCCAAAATCGTTTTCCCTTAGTGATTTCCCTTGGCACAGGTTTTGAGGCGTGTTTTTCGGGACCCCAGTCCTTATAACCTCTCTCTGACTAAATAGAACAAAAACATACAAAGTATACAAATAGAACAAGAATGTCTACTCTCTGGGTATTTGGCCTTGATTGAGAACTTCTCTCAGTTGAGTCCAGAGACCCTTGGCAGTCAATAAGCCTGGACGTATTAAGTAAGAATTTCTTGCCAGGTCGAACTTAATCTACTGCAGAGACGGATAGAAGGACAGAGGTGAATGGAAACCAGCTGAAGGATTTAGCACTTGTGCAACCGCTTTGCTCTGAGTTAAAACCCTTTTACAAAAACCACAGACACCTTCTGTGTCAGAGGGGCAGTCATAAAGACTGGAGCTCTGTTTCCAGCCAACGTGTGACTCATCACTCTTTGTGTGTGTGTCTGTGTGTGTGGTCCCAGGTGGTGGTGATTGTGCTCTTCCTGGCACTACTTGGTGTCAGTCTGTATGGCACCACAAGAGTGCGAGATGGCCTGGAGCTGACCGACATCGTACCACGTGAGACGGCTGAGTACGACTTCCTGGGTGCACAGTTCCACTACTTCTCCTTCTACAGCATGTATGTGGTGACACAGCGGGCAGATTATGCCCAGGACCAACCGCTGCTTTATGAGCTTCACCAGCGCTTCGGCACCGTCGAATATGTGCTCCGTGACGAGCAAGGCCAGCTGCCACTCATGTGGCTCCACTACTTTCGTGACTGGTTGCAAGGTACCACATCAAGCTGACTGCTTTTTATCATGTATTGTACCTCACATGTCCTGACTGTGGAGTGTAGAGTGCGAGGTTTGTGACTGTGTTGTCTAAACTCAGTTAGTATTGCTTTATTTGCTGTTTGTAGACAAGTTTCGCTGAAGTCATCGCAATTAGTTACGTCTTTCTTGGACTGAGGGTCGATTGTTCTCAGTCACTATCAGTCAGTACAGAACAGAGAGATCAGTCTCTGTTTAAACGCGTTATGGTGCTCATTAATAACCGAGTCCAGATTCTGTCTCACTTTCTGCGTGTGTTGTGAAAGTATGCGTGTGTGTCTTTTAAAGAATCCCTCGATCAGTCTGCCATCATTAGCTCATCTGTTTTTCACAAATATAAATCCCTCTCCGAAGCCTCTAAGCCATAACACATTTAATGACTTACCAAGGCAGATTAACATTCCAGGGAGGGAGAGTGAAAAAGAGGGGGCTTTTCATTAAGGAGAAAATCCAAATTACTGTACCAGGAGAAGAAAGCCAGGTATTGAATAGGGAACATGACTACAGAAAGTACATTAGAGGGATTGAGGGCATGTTTCTACAGCTGCTGTGATTTGTAGAAATGTTCTGCACCACATACACGCTGAATTCTGCGTAATCCTGGGCCGGATTTAATCTTTGTAAAACCCCAGTCTGTTCTCTCTCTCTCTCTCTCTCTCTCTCTCTCTCTCTCTCTCTCTCTCTCTCTCTCTTACACACTCTCTCTCTCTCACACACACTCTCTCACTCTCACTCACTCACTCACTCACTCACTCTCTCAGAGTCTACGTTCCTGTTTTAATGCCATATCTGTGAATGTAAACCCCCCTTTGTTTGCTATAGGCCCAAATTGCATTGCGACTTTTGAGACAGCCGCAGACACGTTTGGACTCGATCTGTCCGGGTTTGAATCCCTTCTTTATGGTCCCACTGTGCAGTGTTGTTTATTTGAGCCCCTGTTTCCATTGGATGTACCCTGAGTGGATGGATGTGTACGTGCGAGTGGGTTTAGGCACATAGGGAGGGAAGTTAGAGAGGGTGTTAACATTGTTGGACAAATTTTAAACTCAGAGGGAGGTAGGTGGTGGGTGAAGATTTTAGAGCTTCGTATAGAGACACTTAGCATACCGCAACACTATACAAATAACACAAGTAGCTGAGAAATTGACCATTTGTTATGTAACCATATGTAATCTTAATTACCCACTCATTGATTAATAAAATAGTTTATGTTCAGTAACAATATGGATTCATGAGATTTTAAATATTCATTAGTTAGTAAGTATAAAGCCCCTTTCCCTATGCTAACGAAAGAAAAAATACGTTTTAGAAATAATTCAAACAAGAAAAGCTTAGTGCAAATACAGTTTTGTTAAACCATGTACATCTGGCTAAGTGCAATGTTCTGGAATAAATTAAAATAATTATGTAAAATGATTGCTCTATTGTAATGTGCACTGTGCTCATAAGGCGGTTTTGGAAATTGTTTTACACTGGAAGAGATCCCTGGCACCAAGAATGAGAGAAGCCCTACAATAAGGCACACAAGTACAACGTGAATCCATATTGTTACTGACCATAAATTATCTTATTAATCAATAAGTGGGTAATTAAAATTATATATGGTTACATAACAAATGCTCAATTTCTCAGTTACTTGTGTTAATTGTATAAAGCGGTGTTAAGTGTATTTATTCCAGAACATTGCACTTATCCAGATGGACTTGTTTTACGTTTTTCTTAGTTTGAAACATTTCTGATTGTTTAAGTATTTATTAGTTAGTAAGTATAAAGCCCCTTTCCTTATGATAACTAAAGAACAACCATAACAACCTTGATACTAGTTATTGTTATACTAGATACAAGATTTAGAAATGGTTTCAAATATTGGCCTGATTGGGGACTCCCAAAAAAGTTCATTTGTTGCCCTTCAAGTACAACGTACATCCAGGTGAAGCACTGATGTGGCAATGATGTTAACTTAAACAGAATAAAATGCACGTGGAAAACACATGATACAGTTCCAAGCTTGTGTGCTTGTGGTTTCCAAAATACGTTTAATCTGTTTGATCTGTGTTTTTCGGTCGTCATGTGCCTGTTTGTCAATGTCCTGTGCTCTGTGTGTGTGTGTGTGTGTGTGTGTGTGTGTGTGTGTGTGTGTGTGTGTGTGTGTGTGTGTGTGTGTGTGTGTGTTGTGCAGGTCTGCAGGATGCCTTTGATAAGGACTATGAGGCAGGCAAAATCACACAGAAGGACTACGAGAACGGCTCAGATGACGGCGTACTGGCTTACAAGCTCCTGGTGCAGACAGGTTGCAGAGAGAAGCCGATCAACCTGGACCTGGTGAGCAACCAAACTCTGGGTTCTTTCTCCCCCCCAAAAATATCATTTTACTGCACTGTAACTCCACAGACTCACTATGCACCCCAATTAGCCACCTGGTTGGCAAACACACTGAACTGAACCCCACATTCATACATCTTGAAGTCGAGGGAAAGGCATCAACAACATGAAAGCAGCACTCCCCACTGAGCTTCAGAGAGAAAGTAGCTCCTATATATCTACCTTTATGGTGCAGCACATTGCTCTGCATGGAGGGAAACATAAGACCGTGACGCCACCCGGAGCAGCTTTTACATGCGAGAAATTTTAGGGCTTTGAAATGTGAAATGAATGCGGCTATATTTATGTGCTGGCGTATCTGTAAATAGAAAAAATTTGTGTTCTAGTCGTTTGGATAGCGTTTAGCATGCCCTGCCTTCGCTGAGTTTCCAGTTGGAGCCTATGATTTAGAGTTTGCCGTACAGGAAGTACAGCTTGTGATGCATAAAGCGCATTTAGCGTTAATGTCGGGAGTTAGTGGGTTTAACGGCTTATGCGTGTATATTTTTATCTTCCTCTCTCGTTCTCTCTGTTCTTTCTCTTTTTCTGTCTTCATTTTTCTTCTTGTCCCTCCATTCTCTCTTTCTCACTGATTGCTTTACCGAGCACAGGAATTTAAAGCCCTCGATGGGGCCGCAACCCACCTCCTGAAAAAGCAATTAGCCTTTCATTTAAACTGTTGTATCCCTTTGGCTTGGTGCAGGCCCAAACTCAAGCTAGCAAAAAGGCTCCTGCATCATCTGACTCTCTCTCTCTCTCTCTCTCTCTCTCTCTCTCTCTCTCTCTCTCTCTCTCTCTCTCTCTCTCTCTCTCTCTCTCTCTCACACACACACACACACACACACACACACACACACACACACACACACAGACACACACAGGCATACGCAAAGGCATTAAATATGACAGGTTAAACTATTTGTAATGCTTCCAGTTACTGCTCAGTAAGAAATAGAAGACAAGAGGGAAATGTAAACAAGAGAGGTCCAGTGAGGCCGATACGCATGCTGTCTTGTCTGCATGTTTACTCCTCCACTTGTCTGCATGTTGACGCTTTTTTCTCCTTCTTCTCATTTTTGAGTGTGGTCGTTGTACTAAGCAGTCGCCAGAGGAGTGGGGGATGGGGAAATGGGGAGGGGGCGGGGGAGGGGGCGCTAAGGCACCCTGCCCGTGTTGGTGTGCGGCCCTGTGATGTCATTTCCTGTGCCTGTGAGTGAAGAGGGGTGGCAGCAGGCCAGAGGGCCGCCGGCCTCGCACTGTCGGCTTCCCGTGACAGCTTGAAGACATACAGTTGTTGCGTATCCTGCTGCTTAATTCGATCCAGATCTTCGGAATCCAAGTTCACTTTTTTCCCCTTTCCCCAATCTCTCTTCCCTTTTTCTCTCAGAACTGCTGCCGTGTCTTCTTTGAACAGACAGGAGCATGTTCTGTCTGTTCTGTTTTTAACTTTAATATTTAGGATCATTTTTGTTTCATTTTGTTCAGATTTCCAATAATACTCATAGCTTACTTATCACTTTTTTAAATGTAGATTTGAGACAATACATTGTGCCTCTAAAAAATCAAAATAAATTTTATTATGGTTTTCCAATACTTTTTTCATCTGTTGGGCAGTAGCCTGCTGTGACGCCGGGCATCCTGGGTATCCATAGGGGTCAGGAGAAGCAAGTGTTAGGAACATTTGTACAGATGTTGTGTTATTTTTATAGCTCTCCTCCATTTGCTGGGTGGCATTTCCTCCTGTGTTAACAGCGAGGTTAACTGCACACAGGCGCACTCAGGGACTCTGGCCAATTTTTTTATTGTTACGCTAACTCAAGCAATTTCTCTCCCTCGAATACCCCCACCCACTGTACACACACACACACACAAACACACACACACACACATTCTCACACACACAGAGTCTCCACCACCTCCTGACTCAGAGACTGTGGATTTATTGTTCTGAAAAGTGCATATGGCACAGAGCAACATACCGTAATGGTTTTACCTTCGCAGCAGGTAACACACTAAGCCCCCCTGCATGGAGTGAGTAAAGAAATAAGGGAAAGATTAGTGTGGTTCTAGTGGACTTTCTCAGCCCATATAAAATGAGGCACATAAAAAAACACACTAGCTGACTTATTGTTACATAATTAAAGATATTAGCTAAAATATGAAGTTTGTGTGCTGTAACATAAATTGCATCCTTTTCCAGAAAGATTCATTATGTTTTAAACATCTTAATTATTACCCTATGAGGGTAATATGAGAGTGTGTGTGTGCCCTGCGATGGGTTGGCACTCCGTCCAGGGTGTATCCTGCCTTGATGCCCGATGACGCCTGAGATAGGCACAGGCTCCCCGTGACCCGAGTAGTTCGGATAAGCGGTAGAAGATGAGTGAGTGAGTGAATTATTACTCTAGCAAAGGATATGGACATGTTGCTATTAATAAAGATCTAAACACATTCTTTAATCTTTCCAATGTTGATAAATGACTAGTGGACTATGACCTCTGTGTTAGCTCACATTTAATCCATACTCCAGTGAAACAGGAAGTCATGACTGCTTCCTTCAGCAATACAAATACGAGTTCCTAAACAAATATGGGCAGTTTAGAAGAAAACTTTTTTTTGTCTCAGTATTAAGTTTATTAGCAGACTGTAAACCTATAAAATGGATGTTACTCAGTGAGTTGAATTTATTCATTCATTCATCTTTGATACACAATCACTCAAACATTTTCAATAGCTGCTGAATGGATGGCAGATGAGTCCATATCAGCGCTCCATGCACACACTCATTCACACCTCAGGGTAATTTAGAATTGACAATACATCTACAAAAATGCTTTCAGGACTTTAATGTCTTTTTTTTCTAGCAGTGTAATGGAATTTTTCCTTTGTCTTTCTCCGTCTTTCTTACTATCTCTTCCTTACTTATATCAATGTTTGTTATTGGTGGTGTGGTGTAGTCTTCTTTCATCCTTCCATCATGAGGTTGAAATTGTGTCTTGCCCTTTTCAGCTCACCAGACATCGGCTGGTGGACGCAGACGGGATCATCAACCCCAAAGCTTTCTACATCTACCTGACCGCATGGGTCAGTACTGACCCGCTGGCCTATGCAGCTTCTCAGGCTAACATTCGTCCTCATCCTCCAGAATGGATCCATGATCGCACCGACTCCATCTCCATCAGCAGGCTCACTAGTCAGTAATACTCTAGTACTTATTCATGTCTGTTCTTCTCTTTAGCCAAATCACACTCAGTATAAAAGCAGAAGTTTTTCAAAGGCTTCTCTTTGAATGTGGAATCAAAGAATTGATACAAGACTATTATTAAGGAAGGAAACTTCCTAGAATTTTCAGCATTGGGAGAAGAAGTTAACATTTTGATTGGACAAACACTAGTCTGGTTACACCCAGAAGCTGCTCAGGAACACACGACTGGATAACAACCCAGAGATGGCTTTTCCATGGCAGAGCCTCTGCAGCACAGCTGGCTGCTGTCCAGCTTCTGTCTTAATGGAAATTTATAATGCCGATTACAACGAGCCAAAGCCATGTTTTACCAAGTAGTCCTGCATAACCCCACACAGAACACACACACACACACATACTCCATTTACACACACACCTCTAGACAGGTGGTGATTCGGTTTCACATTCTTTTGCTTTTATTTGTGAATTTAAGACTGCTAGTTATCCATGTCTGACTATAGTCAGAGGTGGGAAACTCAATAAAGCTCCGCTGTAGAGAGCATTTGTTGACAAGTGGCATGGTTTGTGCAAGTAATAAACATCTCTAAGTGAATGCACATCATTTATCTGGATGTTTTACTAAATTGTACAAAGGCAGTAAGTGAACAAATTAACGAAATAATAGTCCTAATAATAAAGTCCTGTGACATAAGGTAAGTTACGTAGAACAGCACACACCACATGTGTAAATGGTTTAAATGGATAACAAGGCTCTGTGTGAGGTCATGTGTGTTCTGGGAATTAGTGGCAGGGTTGAATTTTGACAGCATAATTACAACAGATCACTGTCGGGGCTGACAGTCAGCAGCATGTTGAGATTTGATAGCTCATAATTTGGCCCCTTCTCTCCTCAAGGCTAGGAGGAAATCTTTATGTCGCTCTGAAATATGTCTTTTTGTGCTTCATTGTGTACATTGATAATTGGATGATGAGTAGAAGCAGCCAGAGGGAGAGTGGAGTTCTTCTCAGTTTAGCTAAAATAACACACCGATTGGACTGCATTAATGTATTAAATACATTATCTACATTATCTTATTGGGGGGAGAACCTAATAGTAAAAACAGAGGGTCATGCTCCAAGTCTGTTTCATTTAAATATAATATTATAATACTCATATAATGAAGAATCAGCAAATAAAAAATGACCTAAAGAATGAACAACTAATGAATCATTTGATCATTTTATTCCTCAGTTCCTTCAGCGGAGCCTATTGAATACGCACAGTTTCCCTTCTACCTCAACGGGCTGCGTGAGACACCCCAGTTTGTGGAGGCCATTGAGAGTGTACGTGCCATCTGCAACAACTACAGTCTCCTGGGTGTGCCCAGCTACCCAAACGGCTACCCATTCCTCTTCTGGGAGCAGTATGTCAGCCTTCGCCACTGGCTGCTGCTCTTCATTAGCGTGGTGCTTGCCTGCACCTTTCTCGTGTGCGCTGTTTTCTTGCTCAATCCATGGACCTCTGGCATTATTGTAAGTGTTTTTTTTTATACGTTTACCTTCGTTTATATTGTTGTTTTTTGCCTTATATCAGTGCAAAAATGCATTATTTATTACAGCGCTTTGTATGTTTGGGTTTTGTGCTTTTTTCTTTCTTTAATTTGTCACCTTGTGTGAAATTTCACCCACAGATCATTTGCTTCATCATATTATAATGTTGTGGCATTATGTGTTTAAGAACAGAGTTAGGCTTCTAACACGGTGTTTTTTATGGATTGTAATTATTTATGTATTATTATATAGCTTTTTCTCATACCGCATATATGCAGTATGCATTATAGGCCTGCTTTATTTCTCTTATTTCCCCAATGTTCTGTCATGGGTGTATGCCATAGATAGACTTTTGAGAGTATGTAAAACGGTTTATAAAGTGAGAGGAGGCCCAGGTCAATAGAATGTGTGTTTTTGCAGACCCAACATTTGTGTTTATCTTACTCTGTCAGGTTCAGTTTGTTTAGTCTATGTGGGGAGCTTTGGGGCTTTTCTTTACAATAATATGTGAAGAAACGGAGGTTATCACACCAACCGCAACACTTTATGTATAAAATATACCCTTTCCTTGCTTTTGCTTGGTCTGTTGTCTCTGTTTTTGTGTATGATGAGTTTATGATGAAATAAGTTTACTTTTCTTTCCCACCCCCTTGAGTTCATGCCTCAGTGTTGTGTGTTTCAGTACAGCTTGTGTTTTAGCCACTGTGCCTCTGTAGAATAGCCACTTCATCTCCATGCTTTACAGGACAGATTAAAGAGAAAGTTACTGCGCTACTTTTGCTTGTGCTATCTCGGTTTTGTTCCAGGCCACCAGCAGCCCCTTTGTCCACCCCCACATACGTCCATTGCTTCCGCCTCACTTGTTCTTCCCTCTACCCCCCAGCACTGTCTTTTCTTTCCCCATAACCCCCACCCCTCTATCCTTCTTCAAAGGCAGCAGGGCCTCCAAGTAACTCGAGACTCATCGACTGATGATGGCATTTACTTTCCTGTTTCTAAGTCCAAATTAAGCACCCTCACGAAAATTTGTATACAGCAAGCCGGGCCACATTTTCAAGTCGAGGTGCGCTCGTATTATACCTCCCAAAATCCCTCACCTCATTCTTTGCTGCATTCACGAATTTAAAAACAACTGACTGATTGAAAAACTAAACACAAAATCCCGTCTTTCTGAAAAGAACGACTTTTTGATTTTCGAAGAAAGACAGCATATATGGAACAGATAAAAAATAGTTTGATTATATTAAACTAATTGTTTGATATTTACTTAATGGACCACTGAATATAACATTTTATATACTTGCTATTTACCAGGTGCTAGTGTTGTCGCTGATGACCGTGGAGCTGTTCGGCATGATGGGGCTGATTGGCATCAAGCTTAGTGCTGTACCCGTGGTCATTCTCATTGCTTCCGTGGGCATTGGCGTGGAATTTACTGTCCACGTGGCTCTGGTGAGTTTGTCTAACTTCTGTCTGATTCACACACAAATTTGTCTGCAGCGCTCTCCATTATTATTGGTGCATTTTAGAAAAATTAGCACAAATGACTGTATAAATAAAACATTGCCCACAATAATTCAGCAATAGGTGAAACTAGTTAAAAATCAGAACTACTTCTGAAATTATAAAATTTTATTAAAAAAATACATATTAATTAATTAAGGAATTAAATACCAATAAGGAATATTATAAATGATGGACATATCTCTCGCTGTGAGTACACAGTTACGTTTATCCACTTACCATGCACTGTTCAGTTTGGGTGTAATATACAAAAAATCTCTATCCATTTAGCATTAGAAAGTGTAAAACAATAAAACACCTGAGCTTCACAATGTGTCCTTAAAACTACATTTGGTATTTTGTGTTTTTTTGGGGGATGCACATAATCATATTTTATAGTAAAAGGGAACAGTGTACAAGGAAAAGCACTTGATGTGCCACTGTATAAAATGGTGGTGGATTACTGTCTTTTTTTTGGCCTATGGTTCAGGAGTTCTTATAAAGTTGAATGTCACCATGAATTCTGCTAAATACCAGGATATTTCTGCTTAAAACCTGGTTACTTCTGCCAGGAGGTTGAGACTTGGCCATAAATAAAGCTTCCATCCAGATGAAGAGCCAAACAGACTTCCAAGTCAGCATAGAAATTGGGGAGGGGATGGAAAGAAATCCAAAAAATCAATTTCTGAAGATTGATCTCAGTCATAAAAAAAAAACCTGTGGTCTGAAGTTCTCATGCATAAACAGAAGAATACTGTATATAGAATATTAAAATAATTTAAAGATCTGGACCAAGATCCTGATTTAAGTGTCTCCAGCCTTGTTAGACATTACAGGTAGAGACTACATGCTGTTATATTATATATTGTTATTCATTTTAATATCTGATTTAGCTCATTTTTAATAAGTGTGTAATTCTGGAGGGTGCTGTCAATGCAGGTTTGGTTGTGTCCTAACTTCTCAGTGCTCCATACAGGCCTTCCTCACTGCCATAGGGGACAGAAATAAGCGAGCGGTGTTGGCCCTGGAGCACATGTTTGCCCCAGTTCTGGACGGAGCCTTCTCTACCCTGCTTGGAGTGCTCATGCTGGCAGGATCCGAGTTCGACTTTATAGTCAAGTAAGGACACACAGGCACACAAAAGCTGTGATTATGAATCAGGAATGAACCAGTTCCCTTCTCTAAACCCTTATGTTGTGATCAAGTCAGAACAGCCAGTAAACAAAACGGAATGGTTTCCCACTCTTTGAATTTTTTGTAAATTACTGGATTATTTAATTGGGTTTGTTTGATATAATTGTTCCCCCAGTTTATCATTTACCACTTAAGAAAATTGGGATAAAAATGTAATTTTTCTGAACCTAAAAAAATACAGGAAATCAAGCATTTTCCAAAATTTCACAAAAAAATCACTCCCAAATTTCCAGCATATTTAATAACCTGTTTAATTATTATCACAAATGACATGTACAGCATTATATTTGACACTGTATCATTGTAGGCTTATTTCATTTGGTTTAAAGAATGTGATGCTTTTGTTACCATTTTTCAGAATGCTTTTGGCAAATACTTGAGTGATAACTCGCACTTAACTTACTCCAGTGTTAAGTTTCCTATAGAAAATGTGTATAGGTTGGAAACGTGATAGAAGCCAAAGTAAACAGTGCTGATATCGTTGTATGAAATCGTAATATCATGTAGAGGTAAATAAATTGTTAAATTGCACAATCCTAATTGTAACTTTTTGCCTTAGACGAAAATAGATGTTAAAATACTCCTGCTAAAATGTCCAAGCTTTCTGCATGAGCATGCATGTTTTTTGTCTTGTGTGATTTGCTTTTCAACCACTTTTCCATATTTAAGCATTTGGTATTTTCATAACCCAAATAAACAAACTGGTATCGATTCTGTGTGATTACTAAAGAATTTAAATCATTACTAAAATTATAATGTAAATTCTAGATTGCCGAAACATAAATAAATAGCATTTCTGGCTTTGGGATATACACCAACAAGCCAGCAACGTTTAAAATGTATTACAGGTGGGAATTATGCCAGTCTTACTTTTAAGCTGTAATTTTCTCTCTATTTTAGAAAAATGTAATTAAATTATAATATTTAATATATAAATGCTTGGTGATTCAAATTTGTTTAGTGCTGCCCATCACACACACACACACACACACACACACACACACACACACACACACACACACACACACACACACACACACACACCTCTATCAACAGACCACACTGGGGCCAAAGTAACTCATTGAGCTCCCATTGAAACATAGCCACTATTTTTTCACCAAACAACCTTCTCTTTACACTCATGCACACACACACACACACACACACACACAAACACACACACACAGGCACTACTCCTCACAATAATGGAAAAAAAGCAAAGTAAAAACAGTGGGTTCTGTATTTTTCTAGCCTTGCAGAAATAAATGTTTCCCTGACTTTCCCCTGTCAGGGCTTTGAATGTTTTGAGTGTAAACAGTTGAGACGCGTAGCTCGTCAAGGTATGTTCTCAGTCGTTTTCACTGGGGAGACACGGTTCTCGACTGCTGCTCAAAACTCTCAGTTCAGTTGCACTTTGGCATGAGATTTGTTAAAATTTACTGCACAGTTCATCACAGAAAAGGTCTTTGGTGTTTGTCTTCATCGCTGGCAATATCACTCAAGTGTCACACTCCTTAAAGTTTGCATTCAGTCTAGAGATACTGACTCAGCAAAGTCCTCCATAATTCAGAAGTTGGGAGCTTCGTGTTTGCTCAAGTCAATTTTGAACATTTTGATGTTCATAATGATGGCTGCAGTCACCAGTACGCCAACACAGGTGCGCAAGTCTTAGGCCCTGTCCCAAATGGTGCTCCAAGCCTCCTGGTATCCTTCTTAACCTTTTAGAAGATGCAAGGGTGTAGAAGCAAGTATCTGTTTTCTGCTGTGCTGAAAGGCTAAATTAAGAGTAAACAGCTAAATTAAATACAAAAATGAAATATATTTTCACCGTTGTTGTTTGACAACGGATCTTGCTCTTCAAAAACAAGTACATCCACTGTGGTCCTTGCAAAATAATAGTCCCAAAGATTCTTGAGTTAGAGATGCTGCTGAATCTGCCTTCACTAAGGGGTGCAGTAAGGGTACATAGAGGATGCTTGTGAGCATTAAACTAAGAAATTAAACACCTTTCAGCTTCACAGATCTAATAGCCATAAAGAAGGAATGCTGGATTGCTATTGCACAAGTGTGTTCACAATGTGCTGCCATAAGGGGGACTTCTATAGAAGCACAACATTTGTATTATAAAATGCATAACACTGGGGTTAAGTGGTTATCACGTTCGCCTCACACCTCCAAGGTTGGAGGTTTGATTCCCGCCTCCGCCTTGTGTGTGGAGTTCTCCCCGTGTCTTGTGGGTTTCCTCCGGGCACTCCGGTTTCCTCCCCGGTCCAAAGACATGCATGGTAGGTTGATTGGCATCTCTGGAAAATCTGGGAAATTGCTCGTAGTGTGTGAGTGAATGAGAGTGTGTGTGTGCCCTGCGATGGGTTGGCACTCCGTCCAGGGTGTATCCTGCCTTGATGCCCGATGACGCCTGAGATAGGCACAGGCTCCCCGTGACCCGAGAAGTTCGGATAAGCGGTAGAAAATGAATGAATGAATGATTAACACTTTGCTCAAAAAGTGTAGGAATGGAATCATACAATATGGTAGTTGTGTAATGTAGACCAACTAAAACCAGTCACACAAGGTGTTACTTATCTGATTTCTTCTAAGGCAGTTTGTTTTAAATTAATTGCATTTTATCTAGAGCAAATTAAGTAGCCTTATTCCTTTTTGGAGTACATTTTATTTTTGCTTATTTAAAAAAAAATCCATTGCGCTTCAAGTTCCTTGCGATGTTAATTTGGTTGGTGTACTTGACCAAAAACTTCTCCAAAGTCCAGCTCTGAGAAGGGGATTTTATAAATACAGTTTCTCTGAGTGATACGGTTGTCTCATAGACATATCCTGTGGCTGCAGGGCTGGAGAAAGAGCTCTTCTCTCCCTGTGTGGCTGCAGCTGGACATTGTTCAGGTGTGAAGGCCTGGTGGAGGAACTGCGTCAGTTTAGTCTGAGACCCAGCTGTGCTGCATATCAACTGGCAGGAGATTATACACACACACACACACACACACACCACACACACAAATGCATATGCACACACACACTCACACACATGCGCTTGTAAAAATATGTTTTAAACATAAATGGCTGAATGCCAGTGATGGCTCTGGCTTGGTGTCCCCCATTTCTCAGTGGTTTGCTCTTGAGCCTGTGGACAAGCGTTCACCTTCGCACATCCAAACTTTGGGAGAGGAAGAGATGAAGGGGAGTGTACCTGAATGGCCTACGTTCTGTCTTCAAATTCTTTTTAAAAAGCCTCTTCTAAGTCCCTGCATTTCATTAATTAGGTGAAAGATGGCAGCTGTAATTTGAGCTGCTGTACTTTGCACAGACGCGTTGCTGGCCCAGAGAAAAGTAAAGCTAGCTATAATGAATTGAGAGAAGGAAGATGGCAGGGGGGATTTGTCAAGGAGGTTTGGTGAGGGTCTTACCTGATACTCCAGAGATTTAATTAGACCAAGGGATTGTGAAAGGCAAGAAAATTTCACAGAGGCTTAAAGAGAGAGGACAGAGACAGAGAGAGTGAATATGAGCTTGAGGCCAGGCAAGAGGGGCCTGTAGCTTTTCCTCCTCTCTTCCTCCTAGACTAAATTGTTTAAATTCTATACCCTTCATTTCATTTGTTTGCTTCTGCTTTCTTTCTTCCTTTTTTCTCGTCCTTTTTTTAAAGAGCGAGGGAGAGAGGCCCCTGTCCCTTTGTGATTCATCTCTTTCCCAAGTCCTCTACTCCACATTCCTTCCCACTTCGCTTTAGCCTATGTTTGCTTGTACTCTGCTCACCCCTCAAAAAAAGAAAAGAAAACTCTCCCTCTTTTCTTCCCCCTTTTTTCCATGCCTTTGAATTAACCAACTAATTATGTCTCCAGCTTTTCTGTCCTGCTCTCTAAAAAGACTAGCCCTCTTTGGAGTCTTTGTCTGGCACAAGGTAAAACTAGTTTTTAAGCTTGATGATTATTTCCTGTTTGAGTGTGGGGTGTAAGGTGGGGGGTGCCCAAGTGTGTGTTTTGTTATATTACGAATATGTTTAAGACTTTATTTATTGTCTTATTATTTATTTATACATTGAAGTTTTAATATCCAATTTTCCCACATTTAAAATGATTTTCTCTGTTGTTTGCAGATATTTCTTTGCTGTATTGGCCATCCTTACCGTGTTGGGGGTCCTGAATGGCCTGGTGCTGCTCCCGGTCTTATTGTCCTACTTCGGCCCTTATCCTGAGGTAAGAGGATTGCTCCTGTCAAGCCAAGCACCACGATATATCACAGCCATGCAGAGCCACCAGGCAGGGACGTGCTCCGCACACAAAGCGCGGCTCTAAACTCAATGCCTCCAGCCCTGTCTCATTTTAGATTATGCCTCCTACCCTTAATCAACTTTCTTATCTGTTGGAGAGATCTGGAGAAATGTATATCAGGTTAAAATGGAGTAAATTATATTCCTAGCTATAATTCCTAGTTGAAGATGTTTTGCAACATACTACACTTGGAGTGATAACTATATATGTGCACAACTAGTCACTGTGATATTAATATTTACATAACATTGTAACAAGTTTAGTTACAAAAGAGGCCTGTTTTTCATGTGTGTTAAGGTGTCTCCGGTGGACGGAAGTAGCCGATTGCCCACTCCAATTCTAGAGCGTTTTCCTCCAGTGGTGCACTTCACCATGCAGCCAAACCACACTACTACTTCAACCACTGGAACTGGCTCAGACTCGTCTGACTCGGAGTATAGCTCCAACTCCACAGCGTCGGGCATCAGCCACGAACTCAAGCACTATGACCTCCAGACCAGCAGGGGGCGAGCCACTCGATCTGAATTTGATGACGTGCGGCTTAACACTGGGCCAAAACCAAGCGTTTATCATACAGACCCAAACATCTTACCATCTTACTCAGTAAGAGAAGAACATTACAATATTATTTTCTGAAGAATTCTGATGCATGAGAAGAATCTAATGTATAGAATCTTTCCATGCTAATTTTAATAGCGTGATAATAGCATTTTTGTCAGTCGTGTAATGGCAATAAAATGTGTGTGCAGACTTTGTGTACCATATTCAATGTGTGCAAACGTTTTTTTACAGGCTGGGAGAACAGACTCCAAGCAGCAGCCACACTACCGATCCACTCACCCTCCTCACACTCAGGATACTGGACCTCCGCTTACTCGTCGACACATTGGACGTGAACCCAAGCGGGACGCAGGGCCCAGACAGGCTCCTCCTCCTCATAGGCGGCGCACGGACGCATTTGAAAGTGCCAGCCCTTATGGGTCCAGAGAACATTCGGCAACCCGCCAGCCTTACTCCCACACTTACTCTCACTCCATGCACCCTGGATCAGGCCCCACCTTATGCCAGCCCATCACTACTGTGACTGCATCAGCCTCAGTTACAGTGGCTGTGCACCCAGGCGTGCCTGGCCAGAGCGCCCCCTACCCCTGCTACCCTTCCAGTGACAGCTACCCCTCTTCTGAGGAAGCCTATGCTCGTGACATGCACTTCTCCGACCCACATGTGCCCTTCACAGAGCAGCGCTACAGTGCAGACTCCACAACGGAGGGCTTGGAGCTGCAGGATTTAGAGTTGACTTCTCACTCAGAGCGCCACATGGATGCCTCCAGCTGAGGTGAGCTTACCTCATATTTTGTTACATCCTTAACAACAAACGCAAGGACAATTATTCAACTACAGTGCCCCCAAACACCTAAAATATAACATGTTAATGCAATCCTATAGAATATAACCCTACTCCAGATATTTTTTATAATGATTTTATTTCTATATTGTTAGTTCTCATCTATAATTTTTATTTTTTTTTTAAGCTAGGTCTTAATAAGTGTTAAATTATACATGGTCTTAAATTTGATGTTAAAACATGCCTAAATGCTCCGGCATATTTTAAACTTGTGGTCTGTAATATATGGTCGGTCTCCAAACATGGACAGCGCTTCATGTTTTCAATTTCCGTACATGTACAAATATGGAAAGTTTCCCAGTATGTATAAGTTGAAGCTCATTTTACACCAGACAGAGTAAGTGCGCTGTACGAACACCACAGTGTTTAAGGACATACGAGGACAATTTTACTGATACCCCTGAGTGTAGACCATGAGTCTCTGTTACATCATTTTAGTAAAAAGCTTTATACTATTCGACAGCATGTACATAGTCTGACAGCATGCAACGAATAAATCTCTAGGTAAAAGCTTAAAAAATAAACCTCTTCTCTGCAGGATATGAGTTATGGACACTGGTATTCTGTATTTGATCTTTGACATGATATAGGAGTTTATAGCTTTGTGCACTCTGTTCACTAGAGCTGTGTTTGTGTTGAACTTTGACAGCCACAACACCTAAATTCACATTTTATTTCCTACTATAATTAGTACTTAATCTTAGTCTTGCTGAATTTGTGGCCGTCGAAAGCCCACGAAATGCCATGCAGCCAGATGATGCTATAATAAATTTCATGTTTATAGTTCCTCTATAAAGTTCAAGGTTACTGTATAAAAAGACCGTTCTGGAAACATGTAGCAGATCAAAGCAGGTAAAAAGTAAATACACTCTTGAGCAAACACCTTTGGTATTATTTGGCTTAATGTGCTTTGTAGAAAAGCCCATTCCCAATGTAGTCCCCTTTGTGTTATATTAATCTTCACTTTTTTGGGAAGGCTTCCCACTCGATTTTCGAGCATGGTTGTAGGCATTTGCTCATTCAGCCACTAAAGTATTAGTGAGGTCAGGAAGTGATGTTAGTGAGGAGGCCTGGGATACAGTCAGTGCTCCAGTTCATTCCTAAAGGAGTTCAGTGGGGTTGAGCTTTGCTTTGTTCACAGGGGCATTGTCATGCTGGAACATGATTGGACCACCTTAGTTCCAGTGAAGGGAAATTGTAATTCTACAGTGTACAAAGACATTCTATACAATCCTATGCCTCTAAGCTTGTGCTAACACTTTAAGGAAAGGCTTACATTTGTGTGCCATGGTCTGCTGTCCATAAACTTTTACCCATGTAGTGTATGTTAGGCACTGGCGATGGTCCGTAGATATGTAGGTCAATCACAACGGCTATCATGTTAAAAGATTGAAACGCCTCATGAAAACTGTGGTGCCTGCAGCTTTAAGATGAACAAAAATAAATAGTGTTGCATCTAGTAAAATGTGACTCATTTTTACTACTCATTTTCTGGCATCTTCAGTTTTATAATGAGCTTAATTACAGCTAGTAACTCATCAGGTTTATTTACAGTTCCTGACCTTGTTATTTACAACTTCCTGACCTTGTCAATAGGCAATTAATCCAAAGAAACCAACTAAATGTTGGTGCTAGCGACTAGCAGCTTTGCGTTTAGCAACAATATGTATATGTCTGGTCGCTGCCCCGAAACTCCCCCTTTTTAGCCCCTAATAGCCATGAGTGCTACTATCGTACTATTATTGGGGGCATTACAAATTTATGGCATATTGTACATCATGTAAAGTAATGATATCGATTCGGATGCTGTTAAATAGCTCCATTAACTCTGATTTGTTCTTCCTCTTGCAGTGGCTGAATGTTGAAGCACAAATGGCCAAAGATGGGACGTCTGCTTTCTGAAGTAGAGGAGAAATGGTGCTGCAGAGCGAGGCTACTTGGCAGTGCTTCCCTCTGTTACTGTATAGCTCTAATGTATGTCTGCCTTAGATTATTCTATAAATATTTTTAAAAAATGTGTACACAAGTGTAAATACAGGCGAGAATAGTTATAATTGGACCTGGCTCGGTGTCGTCAGCCTGGGTGGTGTGTGTGTGTGCGCGTGCAAGTTGTGATTACTGTCACTCCCTTCATGTGTGTATCTGTGCCATGAGGAAGCTTCATCTTAGACACACTTATCAGCATCCAGATGGTGCTGTTGAGATGTTGTTATAATGTACCTGTATAATTCTATGCAATGATTTATGAATTGGTGTGTAAGAGTGAGCCAGTATATATGTGTGTGTGTGTGTGTGTGTGTGTGTGTGTGTGTGTGTGTGTGTGTGTGTGTGTGTGTGTGTGTGTGTGTGCATGTGTGTGCATGCATGTGTAAAGACAGCACGCACACACAAACATGTTTAATGAATTAGAGTACGTATAGAAGTGTGTATGTGCACCCTAAACAAACATTATGATTCATTTCAGGGCAAACTGCATTCTTTCAGCCAGCTGATCAAAAAAAGTAATATTCTCATTTGGATTTTTCATGTTTCTGAAACGCCTGTCCGAAAGTACCCATGCATTTCTACAGGGATTTTGTAAACGTTTTTTTGTTGTTGTTGTTGTTGTTTTTTGTAAATTTATTATTTTTTTTTTTTTTTACAAAGTGTATATTGGTTAATATATTAACTGTAATTACTGTGTAGTCTTTTTATGGACATATTATCAGACCTCATAACATGAAGTCAGGTCCTTTAATGCATCACTGTGTGGGAACTGCAAACAGACAAGCACCATATATGTTTGTGTGGGCGTGCACGTGCATGATGGGTTTTGTGTGTGTTGAAGTAGAATGTATGCTTTATACAAATCTTAATTTGCTTATCACAAACCTGTGGTAGATGAAAAAAGAAAAAGAATCGCTGTTTATCAGTGAAGCACGCCATGCGTGAGAATTTAGAAATGAAGAAAGTTTAGAGAGCTTCTGCATGCGGCTCTGCTGTGCTCTGCCTCAAAATTTTCCTGTCCTTCTGGCTCGTTTCGAGTCGGGTTGACTGTAAAACACGGCCATTTAGTGTGGAGCCTTGCTTGCGCTCGAGGCTGCGAACTGAATTACTGTCAAATCATTAACAGAGTAGCGTAGCAGTATGGGTGCAGTTCTCTCCTGACTGGCAGCGGTACTGTACACTCTGTAGCATTCCTCTCTCCTCTATTTCTTTTACAGTAGAATGGCATTATTTCTTTGTTTCTTTATTATTGATGCTTTATTACACTAATACACCTAAACCTCATGTGGTGTAACCAGCTGTAGTCTCTGACAACACAGTGATGTAAGCTAATATGTCGATGAGCAGCATGCAGGGTTTGACCACTAAATGGCCGAACTTGACCAGCTTTTTCTGCCTTTTTTTTTTTTAAGGTCCGTCCACCTTCTCTGGCCCCAATTTAGCACGTGCAGCTCTCTCCTCTGACCTCAGCTCATAAAACTCTACAACACAATGCTATGACACTAATTGGAAGTTCCTCCTTCGACCGCCAAATGGCGCATACAAGTGCTTCTGGGGTCAATGGTCAGGAAGCCCCAATTCTCTCTGGGTCTGGTGTGTGTTATGAGGTGTGTGTGTGTGTGTGTGTGTGAGTGTGTGTGTGTGCATATGTGCATATGTGCGAGTGTATGGTTTACACTTCTGGTCAAACCTCCCTCCCCCCTCCTGTATGACTTCCTGTTAGACACTAGCATGTCAGAATTCACTTTCTTTGTTCTTCCTTCGTTTTCCTGTTTTGGTGAAGGTCCTGGCCTTTCGTCCACCGCTTGTGTGCGCTGTGTGTTGTGTTCTCCTAAAGTGTCACATTGGCAGAAACAGGAGAGAATCATGGCTGGCAACTATTGTTATACAGTTTTTATATTCTGTTATTTTTTTATCTTTTTTTTTGTTTGTTTGTTTGCAATATTTATATTTTTGTATTATAAGATATTGTGTTTAATAATGGTCTTAATGCCAGTTTTAACAATGCAGGGATCTTTATGTCTGTCTAAAAACACTATTATGTTTTTTTTTGGTGTGTTCTTTCATTAATGGATATTGATGTGTATAAAGTGCTTACTAATGTTAAATAGGAAAAAGAGTATATAACATTTACAATACAGATTCTTCACAGCTCTTAGAGGATTTTAAAAGGAAAATGATCAATGGTTTTTTGTTTTTTTTTTAACAGACTGCCATTTTTTTCCTCAGCCGGTGTGGATGTATGTCATTTTCAGTTACAAAGATAAATGTATGCCATATAATTTATTTATATGAAAATTTATTTTTGTAGTGTACATAGTAGTTGTCAATCTATTTGACAGAAGTATATTTTAAAGAGTTTATATGTAATGCTACCATTTTTTTTTTTTTTTTACTTTTTTTTTTATTATTATTAATTTGTGAGAACATAACAGAGACAATAAGTCATTAAGGTGCACACTTTCACTGCTAACTTGTTCTCAGACAGCTAAAGTGCCCTTTTTACAGTGTTACCATAGAACGGAGTAAATGAACTCTGATCAAACTGGGCTCGGGTTTTGTGAAAAGCTAGCCATGAAAGTAGAATAAATATGTACTAGCTCTCTAAATAATAATGTTCAAACACTGATAGAATTCTAACAAATAAAAATATTATAACTTATTTGTCTTTTTTTTTTTTTTTATAAATAAATAAGCATATCTAAAACATTATGTACAGTAGCTATATGGGACGGTTCCCTGATTTCACATAAAATTCTCACTTTTTTTGTAATATTTCAAGATTGTTTATATATAGAGAACTTGTTTCTAAAGGTTTAGCTATGATAGTGAACAAAATAAATGATCAAACTGACTGAATATCAGATATTACGAACTGGCCACCCTGACAACAAATATTACACCTTTAAATTTGGCTCATGACGTACGACACTTTATAAGAGAAACCGTTCTTGAATTAGTGATTGAAAATGTTGTTTTTTTGCCATTTTTTTACATCAAAATATTTCTTAATTGTGGAAGACTCACAGGTCGTTTGGGGATGAAAATAAAAAGTGAGGTCCAGCAGCATTATCTTGCTTTACACTAGCTGACATCTGGCCACAGAGCTGCGCTCTCTCCCTCTAACAGCAGGCTTTTCCTTCTGCTTATGATTGTGATTGACAGTTTTATAGACTTCAAGGAAATTGGTTGTAGTTACAATACAGCTGGTGTGCTCAAAGTAATGAAATGGGGCACATGGACTTGAAAAAAATAAGGAGTGATGGAAACTGATTCAGGGTTACCCCCTGTAACTGGCTGCATGGGTGGTGGCCATTTATTATTCATGCACCGGCACTTCCGAGCTTGTTTCCACCTACTGTACCCTGCGATTGACCGAACTGATCTGCTGGGCTAATGGTGTAATTTATTTTGTGACCTGTACGAGGCATTAGCTATGATTCTCAGCCAATCAGCACTGACAAACAGGTCATGTGATGTGTATTGGATTATAGGATGTAACAAAAAATTAGAGTAAGAACTGATTTCAAGGCCATTTATTTCTGTTTTTGGAGTTGTTTACCACTAATATCTGGTACACAATTGTGGCATCTTGAAAATGTATGGACTTGCCTCAATTTCATTAATAAACTAAATGAATGGAAAAATCATGTTAGGGTTGCAATCGATTATTTTGATAATCAATTCATCTTTCATTTTATTCTCATTAATGGATTAGCTAGTTTAGAAACATCTAAATCTATACACCAAAAACTGGTGTCTAAACACACTTTTGTGACTATGTCAGTGTGACTAATGGACAGTTACTAATATTTAATCTTTTTTTGTTGTTGTTGTTGTTAAAAAATCTCAATCTTTTATTGATCAGTTTAGTTTAAATAAATACTATGAAAGCTGGAATACAGTTTGAAATTGACTGAACAGTCCAGTCAGTGTTTGGTGATTTGTCAGCAAAGTGAAAGATCACAATGTTATTTCACTTTGTATTAGGACAAATTTTGTATTACAACACAGTCAGAAGACCCTAGTTATTTCAAATAGCTTTTCTACTTGTGTTGTGAAATGAAATATCATTCTGCAGTCCACATGCACACAGTTTTATTCTTAAAATAAAACAACAACTAAAATGAATTTCAAGGACAATTCTTTGATGTATTTATCAAATAATGTTAACAGATTTGATCAGTTCAAGGTCAGTTGCTTGATGCAGCACCAGTTACCTGTATTATAATTGTTTGTATGCATTAGAAATGAATGTATTACTGAATGTTTCTTACTACTAATAACAAATACATTAGATATTTTGTTAATAATTACATGAGAGAGAGAGAGAGCGAGAGAGAGAGAGAGAGAGAGAGAGAGAGAGAGAGAGGGAGATGCATGATAACCTCAAACTTACTGAATATTACTAGAGTCTAGAACTATGACTGTAAACACAGGTCCATCTTTTGTCCCTCTTTTTATGTGAGCTGAAGAATTAACCATTTCTGATGTTAATCTGTGTTGTTTTCCTGTGCTACTAATCAAACCTGAGTGTGACAGTCAGGTGACACACAAAGTCCTAAGAGGGAAGCAAAGGAACTTCTGTTCTGAAAGTCTTCTGTTGTTGAGTTGTTTGTTAAACAAGATGGCCAAAAGCCCCACATTTATGCTGGAGGTTTGCAAAGTGTTTATAATAAAACATGTTATACATACAAGTTGTCAGGTATTCATGCCTACACTGGGTCAGATGACGCTTGTATAAACAATGTTGTGCAGCTGGCTTATGTTCAGATGATCACAATAACTCAGTCATTCCCATGCGAAGAGCCTCCAGTGTTGCATTAAAGACCTTTGATAATTCCCATAATAGAAGGTAATTCATCTGAAAGTAAAACGAAGAATCCATTTTTGCACGAGACAGCTGCAACAGAATGAGCTCCCTCTTCACAGCCTCTCAGCACGAAGCTGGGAACCATTAATGGAGGAATTCAGAGGCCCTGAAATCACACATCTCATCACTCAGAGAGAGGGAGAATGAGAGAGAGGGAGAATGAGAGAGAGAGAGAGAGAGAGAGAGAGAAGGTGTTTATTTTTCAGCTCTGGGAGCTGTACACCAGCTGTTAGGCAACGGCAGGCTCAGATTTGAATAGGAACACCCAGAGGAGTATTACAGCCACCACCACTTTCAGCCAGGAGTGAAGTCAAATCTGATGCTGCGTGAATGTTTTAACGCCACTCGCTCCTGTGCCAGAAAGTGATGGTATGACATGCATCCTCTGAATCCACAGTTTTAAGAGAGATACGTAATGTATCAGAGACAAAGAGGCATTGTTAGTAGTGCATGATGTATTAGTAGTAGATGAAGTGTTCACTGGCACACTGAGTTGCAGACAAGCAATCATGTAATTTGCTGTGTTTCTGGCAGAGCCTCTGTGGAACTACCAAGAGACACTTTGAGTAGTTCAGTTTTACAGTCAGTATTTCCTTAATAGTTGTAACCGTAATTGTTTTCCAAATGAAATAAGGATTGCGCTGACCTACCACACAGACCTGACGGGCATCTGCATTATTAAAGAGGTGAGTCAGTACATACCGGTGTGTCTGCAAAATTCACATAAATTCTTCCTTCATGTTTAAACAAAATACAAATTTTCTTACAAAATGCAGATTCACGTACTGTATGTATCCATGATGTCTGGTTTTTTGTGGTGGTCTGCAAAATTTGAACTCTCTTACTTCAAAGTCACTGTGCATCTGGCAAAGCATCCCAGCTCAATATTATAAGAAAGGCCAAATCTTTTGGCCTTTACAGGTACACAGGCAAGACGCCTGAGCAACACGAGGATAATTACACTGACTGATGTTGTTTACTTTGATTTCCTTTCGCATCATTTATTTTGCTGAGACCAAACCGTTATTTACATTTCAGCTCCAGTGATTATGGATTGCAAGCCAAGGGTAAGGTTTCTCGTAATGCTTACCCAGCGCTCACTCAGCCTGCTGGAGCTGTTTTTCTCTTTCTCCTCGCCTTCCGAGCTCAACCACATACCAAGATTCCCCCCTCCTTTTTCCTGAACGTTCAGCACATGTTTCCATGGGAGTGATGTACATGTGTTTATTGCAAAGATGACAAACCAGAGCTGGATTGTAGTGTTTGATTTTTTTTTCCTTGAGCTTCTCCGTGGTTTATATAATTCCTACAGTGCACTGTGTCTTTCCTCATCTTTTATTTAAACTATAGTCTGTTTGTCCTTGCCAGCAAACACGCAACATCCTATGGAAACATATACGTCATCTGAAGAGTGAGCGTGAGAGAGAGAGAGAGATGTTAAACACTTTCATGTGTATTTGGAATGCTTGTGTGAACACAACTAATCGAAATAAAATTACAGCATCTGATTTCACACAGGCTGGAGGGCAAAAAAAACACTTCTCGGATAAAGTTGGAGCCCCATGTACAGCCCCTGGTCAATCAACCAGGATAAATAGCCTCCTCACCTCTACTATACCCACCACCACCGACATACCCCCACCACCGAGCATGAAAGAGGAAAACAGATGAGGAGTGGCTTCATGTTTGTAAACAGTTTGGAAATCATTAATGCTCTACCAATCTGATCAAGATTGATTTTTTCCCAGCATTATGGTATATTGATTTTGGCAAACGGATAGCAGTATAATGAAGAACATGTGATGAGGTGCTCACATTGGGCATCTACAAAATGTGAACATCATTCTCACCATCTCTCACTTTGAATCTCGATCCCTTGGACAAAATACAAAACAAGAATTCAGTCCTAACTTAAATTTCCATCGCCAGTGGTATAAAATCAGCTGTCAACTGATGGGCAGATAATTTCCCATAATTCCCATAAGTTTGAGAAGTACGGTTAAGCAAAAGGACAAGAAATTATACAAATGTACATTCAAAAAGCACAATCATCACGTGTTAGGTTTCTCCACCAATACTTCTTCTGGTATACTGAATGCTTGAATTTCCTGGTCCCAGGGGCATTTGTACTTATCAGAGCACTTTCTCTCCCATAGTTTGTGGCACCATTATATTTTTGTAAGTGTACATGTGTACAGCTACAAAAATGTAGGTAGGGGTACAGGAGGTGTACAGGACCAGGATTTTTCTTTTTGATGTCATCCGTCAGTTCCTAATATACTGATGCTACAAAACAGGACTCAGGTATCATGGTATCAGGAAAATGTTTTGTTTGCGTTAAAATTTTTGAGCCATGTTTAAAGTGAAACTAAACCTTATGAAAAAGAGTGCCCACCTAGCTGGACAAAGGTTGAATTGCTTTGCATACTTGACATGTTTTAAGTGTCAGTGGTCGGTTGAAATGCGGATGAGATGTTCTGCACCCTCAGGCCAGTGGGGCCATTCTTCTAAAGTAGGTTTGATGGCTAGTAATTTTGTATTCCCCAGGTTGTAGTAGAAAAGCCCTGTCATGAAGATTTTGGACCTTCATCGAGATGAGGCCAATCTGAGATGTATCAGCTTCATAACGTTTTCAGAGAATCTAAGAGGAAATGCCAAATACATGTGGTCTTTGAGTACAACATCCTCATCAGTAAACATTTCAGACTACATATTTATAATCACACACTGTACTGTCACCAAAATGAGGATGGGTTCCCTTTTGAGTCTGGTTCCTCTCAAGGTTTCTTCCTTGCCATTTTGTCGCCTTGGTTACCACAGCCTTGCTCATTGGGGATAAATACAATCACATTAAAATATAAGTCTAATATTAATCTTGAATTTGCATATTAGATTAATCTTTATAATAAATGTTTTTGTATTATGTTTCATGTGTTCTGTAAAGCTGCTTTGAGATAATGTTCATTGTTAAAAGCACTACACAAATCAATTTGAATTGAATTGAATTGAAAATACAGTATATATGTATATACACTATATATCTACATACAGTATATATAAATATCTTCTTTCCACCATGCTGTTGTAAAGTCATTTGGAGGTCTACTGATTGTAGTCATGAGTATCTCTCTCTCTCTCTCTCTCTCTCTCTCTCTCTCTCTCTCTCTCTCTCTCTCTCTCTCTCTCTCTCTCTCACCACAGTGGTTTGGCTAGACGTGACCACACATAGGCTAAGGGCAGGAAGCAGCAACCATAATTGTCTCCTGCCGGAGGTGAACAGAAAGTAATTACTGGGACATCTAAAACGCTGTACCTGCACTGAGCCAGCAGTGTGGGTTAAACACACCCTTATTTTCACTCAGCCATATATGTCATTTACCCAATATTAGCTTGCAATGTTCAATTAAAATATGGCCAGCGGTATCCAAGCATGAGCCAGAGGGAATCAGGACATCATGGTATGTATTCCATGAGTAAGGGAAAGAAGTAAATGTGGGGTGTCAAATACCCCTATATAATTCTGTCTGAATACTCTGCACTAATTGAAACCATGTGTGTAAAAAAAAATCTCTCATTTACAAAATGAATGTTTGCTGCCAAGAAAAGGAAGCCGTATCTGCCACAATAAGGGTGTTGCCTCTCAAATGTGACACCCTGCATGCTTGGAGAAAGTAAGCGGTGATCTTGCTCATAGTTTATATAGTGTCAAAGCTGCAAAGCCAAAACTTGTCTACAATGGGTTTTGTCAATGTTGTACTCTCGATTTTAAACTGAAGTACCATTTTTTTAATTAATATTTGGAGCATCCATCATAAAAGTACTTGAATGAGATGTACTTGAACGAGCTTTTTAGCAGAGCTGATGTTGTATCATACCATTATTAAGAGTTTAATCAACAAAGTCTTTTAAAGCATTAGAAGAAACAGTAAACATTTGTCAGTACCAGCTGCATTAAACTGTGTAAAAAGTTAGTTGTTAATATGCTGAAAAAACGTCCTAAAAAGAACACGTTTATGCATGGGTTTAAATTTCATTTATTGGGGGGGGGGGGCACAATAAATATAAATATATTATATATTATATGACTACATAGTGAGCCAAAAGTTATGGTATTATTTAAAATGGCAAAAGTGGACACCAACATTTCATGCATGTTTCCAGTCTTAAATCAAATCAGCTCATGTGTCTTGGATCAAACTGATAAATAATGTGCTTTACCATCGACGACATGTCCTGCATTTTAACGTAATTTTTATTTTTTATATTTGAAAGTAAAAATTATACTTATAGTATTAGGGTGGCTGAACAGCCCATGCCCTACTTAATGGAGTTCAACATTAATTGAGCTGCAGCCACACACCTGACTCGTGTGTGCAGAGTAGGTGAGATGAACTGGGAAAGCAGTTTCTAAATGCATTTTTTGCGTTTTTTTTTCTTCTACTTACACAATTATTTAGGTATACATACATATATTTTTCACAATATGATATTTTGCGATATTTTGTACATTTTTTTGGGGGGGGGGGGGATCCTCGGATGGGGGGGGGGGGGGCAACCCTCGGGATTTACTCCCATGCGTTTATATAAGCCGGATGTTTCTCAAGAGTTTTTATTCTTCTCAAGATTTCTATATATAAATAAGTCCATTTCAGCTTTTAAAAAACATACTACTCTGTAACATGGAATTTGTAGAAGTTTTAAGGGTCTGTCATGAACCAGAAATTGCTATGTTTTTTCCCCTACTGTTATAGAATGTCTCGCCATAGAGAAATCCTGGATCATTGGTCTATGAGTCTTTATGAGAACCACTGCTATGATTTAGGATCTAATACTGCTGTGATTACTCTGTTAGTTTACATTGTATGCTCTTGCACCGCTCTTGTTTATGTTAGGCCTGTATGTTTTCTTTAATCAGACATGTAGGCCCCAGCCTCTCTGATTAACCCATTCAAATTGACCTCTTTCAAATTATATGCTCATACAGTTCGCTTACACATATGTTAAGACCAAATGTGTATGCTGTTGCCAAACAACTCCCAACATATTCTATGTCCAAACCTTCATAAAACCTGAACGGGTGGTCATATAATATTGTCTACTATGCTGTGTTTTAACAGTGTATCAATCAACTTACTAAAACCCCAAAACTATTTAGCCTGTCCATATTACACATCTGTGACCGCTAAAACAAGATCAGGTGATGCAATTGTTTGCATAATGAGAATGAATTTCACTCTTCCAAATATATTCTTCAGGATTTCCTCTCTCTGCAATGAAGCCTTGCTTCCTCACTAAATAATAATATCTTGGTTGGCAACAAAGTGTTTGGAATTGCACTAAATTCCTTTAGAAACTTCCATGAAAGGAAACTTTAGGCTTTTTTCATAATCAAAACTGGTATGCTGAGCAGATCTATGCCTTCAGACCAAAAAGGATTACAAAACTACCTCTATATATTAAGATGGGCTATATATTAAGATGGGCTTGTTAATATGGAAAGAAGCAATAGTGAACATTCAAAAGTAAGCCTATGTGAGGTACATTAAGCCAAATTACATCTGAGGTACATTAAGCCAAATCTAAAGACTGATGAGCGGAACTCAGGGCTGAGCACAGATGTTCGTTAAATGAAAAAATGAAGCAGACAATTACCTTACATTCCAGTGTGCTAGCAATTAGCATTGACTAAACCTTTTGTATGTTTCTTTCAAATGAAAACAAACTGTTTAAGTTCTAAAGGAAAGTAAGTACATCCACAAGAACTAGAAGAGGCGTATTTATTCCATATCCTTCAGAGACATTGTTAGCATTTTATCAAGTCAAATGGCTTTATTGTCATCTCAACCATATGCAACCAGTGCAGTACAAAACAGCACAAAGAGACAATGTGTTACGAAACAGGTGCCTCCACGGGAACAAAAGTCAGACCCAAATGCAAGGAAAGCATAACAAACTGTGGATTTATTAAAATCACAGAACTACAAATGCATGTAAATACTGGAAAAAACAATGTGACCGGTAGATAAAATTTCAAACACAAAACCGAAAACATGAAACCAGTAGTCAAATCAGGCACCAAAACCGAGAGACAGAAGACGAGGAGTCATGAGCAAAAACACATGAGATGACAGGTATAAATAAGGGAGGTACAGTAATCAGTGAAACAAGAGGAATAGATGTGCAGAGTCAGTGACAGGATAAGTGTCAGGTAGGGCAAAAACACGTGAGGACATAAACAAAAGCACACGGCACAAGACATAAACAAACTAATTATCCAAGCCATCATGACACAATGTACCCCCAGAACCATGGTACTACATAAAACAACACAGAACAACATGAATTTGATGAGCATGTACAGATCTACATAGGACCACATGAACTGCACATGTACAAACAATGCAAGACAAAATAAAGTAAAAAAATACTTAAATGGGGCAATAGGCACAATGAAGGACAGTGCAGCACTAATCAGAATCAAGTTCTAGTGTGGAAGTTCTAGTGTGATGTTTAACCCAGCTGGAATACACTTTAGAATACAGTCCTGAAACATAGTAGATATATGTGCTTAGGCTTGTTTATAATCAATCCACTATAAGCCAGTGAACTAATCCAGTATGACAACACTATTCCAGAGATTTCCCAGTGCATACATACTATTCTTCAGCTGGCTCCAAACAAGCCTCATGCACACAAATGAACACAGGCTGAGTGATGAGCAGATCCCACAGAAACAGACGACAAAATTCTGCCCAAATGATTTATGACTTGCAAGCAAGACAGGACATCTGTTTTTGTACACCCCTAGTGAAAGATATCCTGGTCTCCCAAAACCATTTTTTACTGTCTAATTGCTTTTTCTCTCTTCAAGCGGAACTTGAAGATGACTTTTCATGTCTGAAGCCATTAGACATTTGTTTTGTTTCCATATCTGATTTGTCATTAGGACAGCAGGTCGTCATAATGCAAATCTGGTGTCATTTAATGTGCACAACTCTATTTCCCTACCTGAATATCCCAGGCCTAGATAGGTTTATTTCTGTCAGCCTTACATAGAGGCAGCAAATCAAACACATTTTGGATTTTGTCACAAAACCATTTCTGCTAATGCTAGTTTGCATCAAATTCACTGCAGTCCACATGTTTATGAGTCTTAGATGCTTTCTCCTTAATGATTTAATGTGGTCTTCATTTTCATGCTTTATTCACCATTAAGGATATGGGAGGATAATGAAAAAAACAACATTTATTTCTGAGTGGGTTAACCTGAGGAAGGCAGGGTTGTTCTGGCCACACCCAGTCTGTGCACTTCTGTTCTCTATAAATTAGGAGTAAGCTTGGGGCCAGCTGGCTGCGCTTCTTGTTCATGTGGGCGGCAGCAATGAAGACAGCCAACACATTTTCATTCAACATAAATAAAGAGATCGGTGGGAGCTTCACTGTAAAAGTACGCATATGCTGGACATGCCATCACTCTGCCTGCAGGAACTACAAACAAAAAATGTGGGCATTAAAAGTGGAAAGGAAACATTCAGCAGAAAGAAGAGATAGCTCTGTCACCACTGCCAGGTACAAAAATGAGAAGGGCTCAGAACTGCAGTGAACTAATTTGTCAGCACTACCATCTGTGCTTCTCTGGGCCTCCTTGGCTCGTGCACAGGCTTCAGTGGTTGACATCCTACTCCAGCCGAACTGCTTGGAAGATATGAGAGTTTCTCAGGGTTTGGCCAAGAGACAGTTCACTCTTACCACCCACTTAGTGATCTCAGTAGCTGGACATGACGGCTCTTAGCCAATCCCCCTATTCCACTATGCAAACCCATACTCTTTCTTTTTTCACCCTTGTTCCCTCAAGATCTCAAGATTTTCTCAAAATCGTCTATTTTGTACTTTTTTTAAAACACACATGGTTGTTAGCCCAGGCATTAAACCACATGTTTTCTTTCTCCTGTTTTTAATTCCAATTTGTATGACTTAACAACTTCTCTTTATGCCATATGTCTTTTTTTGGAACAACCAAAGGAATTTGCCCTAAATTAAGGATAAAAATTAAATAAATTACAGACTGAACCCACTTGTATTGGCTTTGGACTCTAATGAGAAGTCGATTCATTTGGATTATTTTCATCTCTGTGTTTTGTAGTGAATGCATCTGAAAAGAAAAAGAAAAAAATCCCACCATTCTTCATACAATGTATGGATGTTTTTGTTTAGTCAAAATTACATCAGCGATGTTATGTTGTGTTTGAATTGCATATGAATTCATATGTTATTAAAATAAATATATCTTTCAGCCAGAAGTGCACATAATGGTTTTGGATAACTTTTTCATCTGCTCGGTTATCCAGAGGCACCACCCTGCACTGAAGAAAGCACAGGCACACACACACGCACACGCACACGCACACGCACACGCACACGCAGACGCACACGCAGACGCAGACACAGACACAGACACAGACACAGACACAGACACAGACACGCACACGCACACGCAGACACAGACACAGACACAGACACACACACACACACACACACACACACACACACACACACACACACACACACACACACACACACACACACACACGTAGACACCAGGCCAGAAAACCACAGTTGTGTGCTCTAATCTGGAGCCATCAGCCCACTTTAAACACATTCCCAAAGTTAAAATCCTGTTTCAGCAACCCCTCCAAAACACACACCTTATCTTTCTAATTTCTATGTTACACTCACTGTATCAAATGTAAAAACTTTGGACAAAATACTAAAAACAAACATGCATCAGCACTACACACTTAAAGACTGTAAATATATGTACCCATATTAGCGATGGGCACTTATTTAAGCAAGTAATATTGCTATAATGTCATATAAGTAACTACTATTAATTATCAAACAAACAAATACTAGTAAACAGCAAAGAGCTCTAACACACGTAAGTAACCAACGAAAAGGAAAAGTGCTATATTTTATTCCCCATGTGTTCTTTCTGTGGAATTCCTTTAAAAAATAATTGACAGGCTAAGCTATCTAAGATATATTATGTGTTTTCTAAAGTCATACAGTTACTGTAGGTATGTATATTAAATTCAGATGAAATTAGTTGCCTTGGTGTGTTCCATAACTTTTCTTGTTATAATAGTATCACAACAAGCTAGCTTAGACAGCAAAACATACTGGAAAAACTGTAAATAGCTCCCCACTGAGGGTCTGTTAGAATAGTTTACAGAAAAACATGACATGACATTGCTACAGAACTGGCAAGAGCTTCAGGTGTGTGTTGGAAAGTATTTGCACTTTCATGACACTCGACTTCCATGTACAAAACTGACCACATCCTTTATCATCAAATAACATTTATAAAACATTTTCAAAAATTTCAAACCATATGGAAAAATACTAGTGGAGATATCAGGGCCAGCTAAATTTTTAAAAATGTTAGAACATTATTCGAAAGAAATGATGTAACTTAAAGTGAAGGCATCTGTACCATTCACTAACCCTGAAATAGGCGTTAATGAGTTAAAAATTGTACAGCTCTTTTTGAAGCACACACACACACATACACAGTTTGGTTTAGACATTATAAGTTCAGTACACTGATTTCAGCATACTGTAGCTATTTACAACTAAGTGCACTTAGTGCTACTTAATGTCTACACCTACTACAACCTGGTGGTAGGGCACCTGCTGCTTAGTCGCAACGAAAAAGATGACACATACTGTTTACCTAAAAGTACATGTATTGTGTGCCTTATTTTGAAAGCGAGTGTAATTAAGACATACACCTGTTTCCTATTTATAGAGGTGAGGTGATCACATTTTTATATTGTGCCTGACGAAGACCTGATGGTCGAAATGTTGCACCATTAAATTTATTGGAGCAGTTTATCAGTGTGTGGGCTTCTTCTGTTGTTTTTTCATTGATTATTTGTTGCCCAGCACCTGTACCCTAACAATTTTTCGGGTTTTTGGATGTGCAGTCCTCCTCGCAAGCTTTTGATCCTAAAAGTACATCCCATTTATGAGAATAGTATTGAGACAGTGACATCTTTCAGCAGGATAAAGATCCCTGACACACTGTAAAATTTGTTTAGGAATGTTTTGAAGAACAAATTGTTTAAGGTGTTTTCCTTTATCATTAATTATGTCTACCTTCTGCTCTATGTTTATGTTCTGTAAAGATGCTTTGAGACAATGTCTATTGTAAAAAGCGCTATACAAATAAACTTGAATTGAATTTAATTGAATTAAGGTGACTTGGCCTCCAACTTCCCCAGGTCTTAATCCGATCAGGCAAAATACCAGTCAAAGCAGTCTAGGCCACTACCAAAAGTTACTTGAGAAACAAACAAATCTGAAACCACTTCAAAGACATTGAGGCAAAGCAGTGTCAAAATACCAGAGATCAAACTACCACTATTGTCAAATGTTCTGGACAAAGGTAATATCAAGACAAGGCAGGATCACAAAATCTAGAAGTACATGGCTCAGAACTTGAAGAATGGCTTGAAAACTAAAATGTCAGACATACACAAGTAAATGTGACTTTTATATTATTCAGAAAGAAAAGGACTAGAGACAGTTGATAGACTGAAATTGATGTCAAGTTTTTTGTAGAAGTCTTTTGTACCTTGTCATACACTGGAGGAAATTTGGAACCTTCAAACTGAGACATTGTCCTCAAGAAGCATGAACACTTTGAAAAATACTTCAGCAGTTTCAAGAACTGTGAGTGGTTTGGTCAGGGTGACAGGTAGCAGGCTTTAGAAAAATGGGTAATAATGTCTGGGGTTAATCTGTGTGGTGTGTGCACATTGAACATGTGTTGAAACTTTCAAATGCCCTGCCTCAATGTTCATCAGTACTTATTTTTCACCATTGCATTCTTAAGATACCTTGATGTGATAATCTGTGGAAATCATTTGCTGTGCCTGTAAAGCAAAATTTAAGCAAAATATAATGAGAATGGTTTCTGCAACTGACTGGAAGTGAAAACTTTAAAAAAAACAAGGCGGTTCATCTATCTATGGTGGTCAATTATATCAAGTATTTTTTTGTTCAAATCAAACTTCTATAATAAACTCCAGGTTTGGTATGATAACAGGATGGTGTTGAGCCTCTGTTTTAGGGTGTTAATTGCTTGCAGTGCCTCGTGGTTCCATTTCTGGACCCTTTCACAATTGTTTCGTTTTTTCTTCTTTTCATAATTTTTTTACTCCTCCAAGTTGAGTGCTGTGTCTTTGACAAATGGTGGGCCTGTTAGGAGAATGAGAGGTACATTTAACATCTTTGCTAGGATTTCATAGGACAAAGAGAAGGGACAAAACAGGATTTAAAAAACAGATTTACAAGTAAGGAAATGTATTTTCTTTCAAATATTACAATAATGTGTTGCTTCAACTGGTCTGGTCACTCGTATTTCAGTCTGAGGGTGCATGCAACTCAGAGATGCCCTCTATTCCTCCAGTGATGGCAGAAGCAAATTATGGAGCTCTCTTTACCAGTAGAAAGGCCTGGCCTGTGCAACATGCATAGATTCTGATTCTGTCACATAAGGCTGAGCATGGAAAATGGCAACAGTGGTGGGTCTGGGCTTGCGGGTTCTGAGCAGACTGTCTGTAAAAATGGATAGCGGGAAGAATTGGCATGCTAGCTCTAATCGTAGCCTTGTTTAAACAGTCTTCAGTGCTGCCTTATTCCACATTCTCCCAGCAGCCAAAGTGCAAAACATCAGAGCAACATCAGCAGAAGTCTGTTTGCCTTTTTTCAAGCCAACAGTCTCTCTCCAGTTTTCTTTCCCATCATTGGGTGGCCAAATATGTGTTTAAATACCTGTTTGAAGCTTAAGCAGGTCTGGTTTAGTGTTGTGGGGTAGTAGTGAAAGTAGTGGTAGCCACTGGGAAGCTAGGTCAGCACCTGCCGAATCTTGTCCACATCCTTAGAAAAATATGCATTGGCACTAGCAAAGAGAATGCATATGGTATGAGGGAAAACTCTGCATTTGCTAAGAGATCCCTTCAAACCTTTTCAGTAAAGTGAGAGGAATGCACTGTGGGACTTCCAGGTGAGCAAAAATGATTGCAATACTCATGTGGGTGGCCAGATGTGTTGTGGAGGGTACCGTTTCTCCATACAGAATAAACAAAGTTTCAAAATTGCTGAGCAAGTGGCCCTAGGAAGACTGGAGGGGAATTGTCAGTGTTGGATACTACAATGCCCTTGCTTATGAAGTGTTTTTATCTAGCTATTGTAGCTAAAATTTTATATTTTAAACTTATAGTTAAAGTTAAAATTGGAATGAAAAGCTCATAAAATTGCACCATACAGTATAAAATATAATGTTGTATATTACTTATCAAATAAAACATGACAGGGCATACTTTAAAAAAAAAGCAATGAAAAGTTTCAATGAATTTCTGGTTACTACAAAAGGAAAAATATGTTACAGCAAAGGAATGAATAACATATATATGTTTTGGGGGACATTTGCTTAACACCAAGGTATAAAAACAAGGCCCCCACCCCCCAACCGTCACAAAGAAAAAACAAAGAATGCAGGCACATTTGTTCTCTCTCTCTCTCTCTCTCTCTCTCTCTCTCTCTCTCTCTCTCTCTCTCTCTCTCTCTCTCTCTCTCTCTCTCTCTCTCTCTCTCTCTCACACACGCATGCACGCACGCACGCACACACGTCTGTTATTTCCCTACAATCTGGAAGCATTACCAGGTTCCACAGGGACAGCTCTGCAGACCCCAGAATTCCCAGGGCAGTCCTGCAGTACAGTCCAGATCCTTTAAACAGTCTTCTCATTGTGCTAGGTTTTGACCCAGGACCTCACTCTGATTGCTTACTTGCAATTCTATAGACTGTACATGCATAATAACAGTTTCAATGGATAAAATGAGGGCATTTATTTATTGACTGTACCTAGAAATCTTCAAGCGTAATAAAAAAATAATTCTTTTTTTTTTCAACCACCTGTACCTATAGCCAGCAGTTGTATTAGCAGACTATTAGCAGACTATTTATCAATCAGACAGTTTTTGCAAAAATCAGCTATTCTAAATAATATATGTAGTACATATAGTATTTTACATATAATTCAGTATAATCCAGACACTCAGGATAAAAACTATAAGTGAGATTTTTTCTTCATGGCTAACATGTTGTGCATATTTCTATTTAGATGTACTGTTTGATCAAGAAACACCTGATGGTGTTTGAAACAGGCATTTTGTGGTATAATACATATATGAGACAATTTACTGAGATTGCATATGGTTATCCATAATATTAAATAACCCAACAATTTAGATCTACACCAGTGTCCAGGACCATGTATCAGGATCACAGACAAAATATTTTGACATTGAAAAAACAAAACAAAACAAAACAAAAAAATAAATGGATCCTTGTGGTTCTAAAATAAACTCAAACAGTAGCAAATATACAGTATTACAATTTTTTTATGAACTGAATTACTTTAAAATCCTTAGTACCAATTGTTGACTTCACAAAACTAAATCTTCATGAATGTCTGATTATGAACTTCTCGAACAAATTTCCCAGTGCCCAATAAAACGACTTTCTCTCTGAAGCAGTGCCACCTAATGGTTATATAAAAGATGGAAACAACCTGCCTTTGAGTCAGGTATGTTCTAAAAGGACACTGAGTAAATAGTAATGTGTAAATTAGTATTTTAAATGTCAGTTTTGTACAGAAAGCTTTAAATACCGACATTACCAGGTACTCAAATAGCTTGATACTCAATATTCCCAGGTACTAAAAGAAAAATAGTGATTTGAAAAAAAAGTTCAACATAGGAATAAAGCCAATTTTTGAGTAGATCATTGAGACCAAATAGATCAAAATCATTGAGTATATGTATGATCAAACCCACATTTTCTGTTCACTGCTCAGCAAAGGATATCAAAAATAGAGTAAACTGAAAAATTTCTTCTTACAAAACATTTTTCAACTGAATTCAAGTGAACTGAATTAACTCTAAAAACTCTTTATCCGATTTTTTTGTATGAACTTTACTTATATTTACTTAAAAACAGTTCTTAGTGCGCTTTTCCTACTTACTTCCAAACCAGTGAACTATGTGTTGTTTCAAGAAATTTAACATTTAGTTAAATAACATTGCTGCTGTACAATATGTACTATAGTAAAGCTTTATTTCTCACATGCCACAGTTTCTTAATCTCACTATATACCTGTTAGCTGACACCAACACTCCCATTTATACATAACAGGACCTTAATATACTTGTTACACATAACGTGATGTGACAAAATAAATGTGCAATACTCAGATTTATTTGTGCTGTAGTGGCAAACGTGATTAAAAAAATCCACATAAAAATTGACTGTATACAGAAATTCCTTTTAATATAGCCTGCTGCAGGTAAAATAATTAAATAATTTTGCTTTCACTGATGAGACAATTAGAGAACTTATTCATAGCAATGTTATGTCAATATCCACAATAAAACGGAGTATTTTAAGAATTTTTTATACATTTTCTTTTGTATTTTATTTATAATTAAGAATAAGATTCACAAAAACACACCCATTTTCATTCTAAAACAAGAAAAATCTGCAAATAATGTTGATATCTGCTGTATTATGATTGGCTTGTGGATCCGCGCGCTGTGTTATGATTGGTTAAACTTTCATAAACAGAGTGTAATTGTTTAAAGCGCGATGTCTGAATTGTTTCACTCACTCAAAACAGGTTGGGAGAACTGTCCACTGACGCAGGTTGGGACATTTTGTTGTGTGTTGTTCTAACATAACGATCTAGTCCGTGCAATTGTTAACAAAAGTTACACGACACTGTCAAATCAGCGCCCACGTAAAGCCCGCGGAAGGAGGCGGGAGTTGGCTGAATACGGGTAGGAATAATCAACGCACCAATAACAAGTGGCAACTTCCGGTTTGTCACCAGGAGAGGGAAGTTCGGAAAAACGTTTCTTCGTCTTTCTGTTTCTCAGGTATGTTTCAGCAAGAACAAACACTTGAATGTAGAAGTAGAAGTAGAAGTATCATGTTAGTGACTTTAACCAGTTTGCCAGTTAAAATAATGTCTAGCTCGAAAAAAATGACCAAGTGACCGTTAGTTGTTGTCTCGGTCGCAGTTAGTTACCATGTTGATATGGTTGCTATCCTTGTTTTACCCGGACAAATTTGATAAGCACACTTCCAGTCAAATATGAAAACGATATAATCTAGATGTCCATATGTTATAGAGTTTTAAAATGGGTCCCTCATGGTGTTTTTTTGTTTTGTTAGTAGGTCAGACAGCAGTGCCTTGCATCAGTATAATTACAAATAAATGACATAGAGACAAGTTATCCAGAAAAAGCTGATGCAAGTCCTTGATCTTCAGTAAACAGGTAATAAATGGTCAGAGGTTGTCCTGTGATCACTGTGTGTGAAGCAGGAACACACCGTGGATGGGACACCAGGGTATTGTCAGGCAGCAAAGACATACACATTCACTCACTAATCCACTCCTAGGACAATTGACACTGACCAATACACAGTTCAGCATGTTTTTGGCAGGTGGGAGGAAACCAGAGAGTCAAAAGTTTACATGGTGACAAAGCATACAGCCAATCATATGGCAACAGTGCAGATACGGTCAAGATTGGTACAAATCGTGTTCTGCATTCTGAGATGTTTTTATCACCAAATTTGTAGAGAATGAAGATTTCAGTTGGCATTGACTTGCTGTCAGCTTGATACCTCTGTCATCAGCAAGGCACAGAACAACGTTTTTTTTTCCTATTTGCCTTTTTTTTAATTTTTTAATTTTTTTATTTTTTATATTTTTGCATCATTCTGTGAAAACTTGAGTGAATATTCTGTAAGAAAATTCCAAGTGATCATCAACAGATATTTTGATTTTCAGAGCTTTGATTTTTAGAGCACCTGAAATGCCCAAACTAGGCCACCTGGCACCAACAATCACGCCACGGTTAACATGGTCAGGGAGATCAGATTTTTCACATTTTTGAAATTTGAACATTAACAGAACCTATTGACCTGTATCTGAATGATTTTATGCGTTGCACCACTGCCAAATGTTTGGCTGATTTGGACACGTGCATGAATGAGTAATGCATGAATGTTCCCAATAAAGTGGTTGGTGAGTGTACATCCAATTAATGTCTAGTGTCTAGAAATAAGATGTAAGCTGTTGGCATCCTGGGCAGCTGAATGTGCTACACATTAAAAAAAAAAAGGATCCGCAAACCTAGTAGTTATTGGGTTAGCATCAATTTAATTATTGTACTCTTCCTATATTCCTATATATCTTCAAATGATCTGCAGAAATTTGAATTTGTAATTTGTTTTTTTTTTTTGTTTTTTGAAGAAGAAATGTTCCAAAATGTAAGTCAACTGAATAAAAGTCCAAACAGGTTACTATAATAATACTTATACAATCTTCATCTCTGTGACTGGTCACAGGTTCTTCATTTAAATAACACATCCATAAGTGAAGTGCATGCTAAATAACTGTATTTCAAATAATTGTATCAAATGTTGTAATGTTAAATCAAAGGTTGTGTTTTGGGAAAAACTTGTCATACCTCAGGCTTTGGGGTACAGGGTGGATTGTATTGAGATCTCAAGTCAACAAGAAACGTTTGTTCATGCTTTTGGTTCGATGATAAAAAGCTCAGTGGGTAATTACACATCGCCTAACCCATGGGGGCTTTCCAGCAGAGTCAATGGAAAGACATTAAATAACTCCATGTTACGAGGTGATCATAAAAGTGGTCCTTTGCAGACCTGTCATTAAACTTAAAAACAACAATTATCCATGAACGCTAGCTTCTGCGCTGTCAAGTTCGAAGGTCTGGTTCTCTATAGCCGGTGTTTTCAGCTTGAAATGGATGTGAAAACCTTGCTTCTTAATGGGATCTGGCGATGTCACAGTCTGTCACTGGACTTTGTTAATTTGTCAGAAATACTTGTATGCTGCGCTAAGCTGACTATTAGAAGTTTAGACCAGTGTTCAAGAGTACCTTTGATACCCGGTAGTATCACGGTGTAGTACATGAAATACAGGATAATGACACTTTCAGAAGCCCCAGCTGGGGGCGCATTTTCAGGCACTTATTCTCTTATGGCTTGTTCAGACATATTCATAACCATATCCAGAATGACATATTTCTCTGAAAATGATTCACATCTTATGTGTACCTATTTTACAATAGTATTAATCTAGGTTTACATGCATGTCTGTGTTTTTGCAGATTTACAGTCATGGATCCACTCTCTGAGCACCAGACTAGGTTCTGGATGGATAAAGCAGTGCAGTGGGGCCAGGCAACATCTCCCTCTGCACAGCAGGATATAAGTCAACACATGCAGTCTTTGGGAACTTTCCTCCAGCAGCTTGTACACACACTACAGACAATGGTAATTGCAAGTGTCATGCCACTTTACTCAAGGGATGGTCTTGTGTTATGATCCAGAAAGTGGTATCACATTGAAGACATTTACCCGTTTATCTGAGTGTTTTTCTTCGTTCATTAATTTTTCTTCTCCTTTAGCCCTTATGGTGGTTGCTGTGGCAACAGGCTGAGAAGGTCATCCCATACTCTGTTACTAGCTGGTCTAGTCCATTTTCGACTGAACATTACATGCATGACCAATGCTCTTCATGTTGCAGAGAGAGAACCCACAAGATTATGTGGGTTGCATGTGTGGCCTGTAGGGCTGCACAGTTCATATTGCTGTTAATATAGGCAATTTTGTGATTATGATGTTATGAACAAATGGTATTACAAGTATGAGTGCTTACAAAATAAATATGAACCACAAGTCTGGTGAAGTTACAAATTCATAAAGATCAGGTATAGCAATTTGAGATGAAAAAAATAGTTGCTAAGGTAGCTGGTCATTCTTGTCCAAACTATGTATCAGAACTTGTCCAAACTGTGAAATCCCTGTTTGCTAATGGTGTACATCATTATTGCTAATGTCATGTCTCTTGCCAGGCAGTACGCTATGAGGTCAGTCATTTTTTTGTATCTTTGTGAGGACTTGTCATACGGTGTGACACTCCCAAATATATTTGTAATAGAACAAGGCTGTAACACACATCCAGTTACCTTGATTATTATTTATTTTTATTTTTTCTTTGCCTTGATGTTTTAGGAGACATTCCAAATGACCTGGATGACCAAGAGCCTCCATAAACAAAATCTGAAAAGCTTTAAGTTTCAAACAGAAACTGTGTGTATGGCAAAACTGAAATCTCCTAACTCCATGTTTCATTAAGAACCCTGTGATACAGTCCTTGTCCTGAGAACTTCAGGGAGTCTGTGACTATACCCTAGAGACCATGGTCTGAACCTGAACAGTGACTTCTCTGTGCTGGATTAGGTAGTGTGTTGGCATGGCCATGGTGTTGAGTTAGTGTGCTAATAGCCACCAAGGGACTGCATGCATTAAGTTAACCTGATGTATTCCTGCATCAAGTGTTAGACCAAAGTTTGAATCATGGACTTGTCTGTCTGTCTGTCTGTCTGTCTGTCTGTCTATCTCTATCTGTCTGTCTGTCTATCTCTGTCAGTCTGTCTGTCTGTCTATCTATCTATCTATCTATCTATCTATCTATCTATCTATCTATCTATCTATCTATCTATCTATCTATCTATCTATCTATCTATCTATCTATCTTGTGTGTGTGTGTGTTTGGGGGGTGGTGGTGGAGGGCTATGTCTCTGTGAAGGTCTAGTGTTTATAAAAGTCAAGCCTCACACCATTCATGTAATCCTTGAAAGGAGCCCTTTCTTTAGACCACTGCAGTCTTAGCACCTTAGCACACGAGCTCTTATTACTATAGCCATTTGCTTCAGTGCTTACCTTGTCAGAAAGGAAAACAAGTTTGACGTCGTTCTTTCTAATTTTACTCATTATAATGATGACTGTGCCCAAAAGCAGTGATCCGTCACCTCCTGATCTTCCTATTATTATAGGTCCAAATACAGGGCTTGGTTAGAGATGAACAGTTGTGTTACTGTATCCCTAGATTTTAAATGCTTAGAAATACTCGAGATTAATGGTTGGCTGGGTCTGAGGGCCCCCAGGGTTCTGAGAATTAATAAACAATCATTGTGATGCATCAGGACATCCTTCATGCCTGGTGACAAATACATTGATTTATAGCCCCTGAAAAATTTGCATCTGAAAGATCTAGATTAATATCCAGTTTAGCATTTCTAATTGAGGCCTGTTAATTGGGATACATAGAGCACTATTTTTGTTTCTATATAAAGTAGCACTGCTGTGTTGTATGAGAGATTATATACATAGTGAAAATCCATATATATTATTCCTTGTATTTTTGGTGTTTTCCCTGTTGTTAGGAATTCACAACTCCCCACAACACCTCTCATTCTGTTCAGTGGATAGATCTCTATGTATATATACTATAGAAACAGGCATGTGAGTTAACATTGGATTTTTTTCCAGTCAGAACAGCCTCCAAATCAGAGTTTTTTTTTAATTCATTCATCTTTTAATGCTATGCATTTAGCTCTGTTCTGCCCATGACCATTTTATAAGCTATACATTCTTTCAGCATTTTATCATTCATTTTGCACACACGCATCACTCTGGATCACACTGGGTATTGTATGTATGGGGCATGTAAAAAGGGGTCTGTTCCTTTGAATGGATTCCAGTATACAGTAAATTAACAGCACACATCTTGAATTAATGCAGAAAGCTGTGAACCCCTAGATTCCTTTGTGTTGGCATGCTGGTGTTCATTAACTACATAAATGTCTTTTAAAAGTGATCAGTGACTCTCCATTTGGCTTTGTGGGAATAGAGTCTATAAAGGGTCATCAAAGCCTTTTCTTGGCTTCAATAATCCGGATGGCATATTCGGATTCATCGTTCATATTCACTGGTAGTTTGTGTGTTGTCACGTTATAGCAGCTATATCGAAACCAAATGAAATATTTGTTCAATTGAAAACCTACCTAAGTGTAAAAGACCATTTTAATTTGTTCACATGTCCATGGTCATATTTAATGTATTATTTTACAATATTTTTCCATAAGACAACAACTCCCTGTAGTTGGTGGTTCAAAAGTGTGTGTGCTGTTTTTCAGAGCTCTACCACTGAGGCCATGAAGAGCTTTCCTTTTGTTGGCCAGTTCCTGGGAAGACTTTGTTGGAACCCATATGTTACTGCGGAAGGTAAATTTAGGACTCTCTTACTCTTTGGGGGTGTGTTTCCCAATTTGGATGGAGAAATAGGTCTGCAGCTATTGGTATTAACACTCATTTTTAGTGAACCGTGTAGCATCCTCTTGTTCTGTTTTTTTTTCTCTGCATCTTTCTCTGAAACCATGTTGCTCTTTACTCTCTTTTCTCTCCTTAATATCTTAACATCAGTATATTTCTCGTGATTTTTCTTTGTCTCTCCAAATACCACAAAACCCACAAATTCAAATAGCCTCTTAATTCAAAAACAAAAACACTTTTTTTCTGTATTTTATCTTTCAGGAGCAAGCAGGAGGCTTCTGCTGCAGTGTATGTGGCTACTATATAGTGCAGAGCCTCAGAATGTAGTGGAGCATCGGGCCAATGTGTGGATAAGGGTACACACACACGCGCACACACACACACACACACACACACACACACACACACACACACACACACACACACATGAAATGTGTGATGGACAAATTGGCTATCACCTGGTCCTGAAAGGCTTTTTTACTTGGAAGTATAAAAAAGAATTACCAATAGTTGACTTTTTTACTTTCTTTTTTTTAACCCTTTTTGCTTAATAGTCTTGATAATATTTTGTACAGTTAAAGACAAAACAGAAAAATCACAACTGAATAAGTGTACTTATAATCAAAATGGTACAGTACTGTCTGTGGGTGTAATATGACCGTTCCCCCCTTTTTTGTTGTACACAGAGTGTTATTGTACAATACACATTAACAGTGCTGTTTCCAAACCACTAAAAATGTTTTAACACATGCCATTTATACAGATATGATCAGAGGGGGGAAGGAGCAATAAAAAAGCAGACTTTTAGTTTTCACACAGATGGTTTACCATAAGCAATATGGAACCTTTCACATTTTTACCAGATTACAATGTGTGTGTGTATTCTTTTTGTTTTCATCTAATAAAACATTGTGCTAATTAGAGGAGTGCTTTTAAAGTACACTTTTAATTTGCCAGATGTGTTTTGACCTATACGAAGGGAAGTGAAGACCGAGGGAGGTGTGGATGTTCCAGGAGGCCCTGCACTGCAGTGATTCATCTTGCAGCATTTTCTCAGCTAACTAGCTCTTGTACCGCAGTAGGTAGATACAGTATGTGGGAAAAGGCCTAGGGCGTGAACGAGAGTACGGTAAAGAAACAGATTAGCTGCTTGAAATTTTCAGCGGTGTGAGTAAATACAGTACCATGTAGTGATGGTTCTACTTTTCTTGCTGAGTTTAGTGTCTGTTCTAACTTGTTTTCATCCTCTCTTTACCGTTGTCTTCAAGAACAATTAGGCACAACGGGCAGTGGCTATAGTTTGTAACAAGACAGCGAATGCAATTTGCTGACTTGCCTAGTCATAGTGATGGCTAGCAAAACCAATGTATTCAAGAAATACACTATATATCTATGCTTTCTATCACTTCAGATGTCAAGTTGCACACACTACCTAGTACTAATTCCAGATCCCACTGAGGGACCATTGCTTTGAATGAGAGTTTGAGACATACCACAGCTTTCAGAAATGCTCTTATTAGTTTTGGCAATCCTAGCAACAAACCCACAGTCTGTCCTCAGAATGTATGCAATCAGCTTATGTACATATTTATTATAGATAAAGAGGTGCCTCAGAAGGTGGTTTGATAGGAGGTTTGTATTGAATATTTCATATCACCTACCACATAAAACTTTTTTGCATACAGATCTTCCATAGATAACTGTGCGCTCAATGGTGTCTGACCCCTTGTGAACATACCAGTATACTGGGTTCTTCTTTCTCAGGAAACATATCATTTCAGGGTGTGTGATCTCCTCTGGCACAGTGACACTTGTCTATTTAAAAGAATGTCTGGTCTGAGGGTTGGTTTACACAGAGGATCCATCAATAACTTTCAGTTACACACATAGCCAAACCCGGTTTGGCCAAAATTGGGCTGTGAACAATACCATCTCATCCATAACAATGACTGCAGTGGGAAAGCAAACAGGTCTTAGAGTTGTCTAGTCATGCTGAAGGCATCCTAAACCCAGAACTTGTCACTGAACCTCACTGGCAGTCAATTGATTTCCTGTTAAACAGATCGACTAGTGCCCATTTGAGAGGTGTTTAAAATTAGCTAAACATCCTCTTTGCCATTCTCTAGTCTAAGCCGGCGCAACAGTACATCCGGTGACTTATAGCAACCACCAAAGTAGGTAAGTATAGCCCTCTATAGAAAGTTTACTATATGTTGCTACTTGCAGTTTTGCAAATCCTTAATTAAGACCACTTAATTAGGTTTTAGGTATTCACAGGCTAGTTTTTTCCTGTTGTCTAGGAAGGCTTGAATCCAGCATGTCTCTGGAGTAGACCTGTGCTCTGATCTGATGTTATCAGCTTCCAATGTTTTAATTGCAGAAGATTAAACCAGCCCACCCTAGAACATGTATTTTTTACTTTAGGAATTCTCTGGAACTTTTGATGAATGCTTTGGTGGTTTGGTCAGTCCTAATTTGAACCGGTCTTTGAAATATAGTCTGCTGCCACATACCAATGTGTGTATCCTGAATAACTCCATATGCTGTTGCGGTATTTAAAACTCGCTTCTTCTTAAATAAAATGACTCTGAGTAGTTAGTTTGCTTAGTTTGTGTTTCATCCAAGGATAGGTGATCAAGTGCCACCTGAACATGTGCACCATGGTAGATCAGCTCTATTATATGCAGATTGTATGAGCTACACAGCTGTTGTATATACAGATAAAATACTAATAAACCTGTAATAACAGTGCTTAGTTACTATCACTCCAGGTGCATGTCAATAAAAATGTATATACAAATTTTTTACAAGTTTTATTCCAGATTTTAAATTGCTTCTTAACATCTGGATTCCGTCACTGACTATTCTCAGGATGACAAGAAAAGATATGAGCAGCGTGATGTATAGGTCTTTTATAGGGTGCAAATGTGAGGTCACAGGTATGAGGTGACATCTTTGCTATTAGTGTTCAGCTAGTAAACAAGTGCATGTGGAAAGCCCAATTTTTCTTAAAGAAAATTTTCCAGCTGACCCAGAACATAAAAATATAATTACTATGGCATTCCCTAGTTACCTGAAATGTTTTATTTTTTTAAGGACATTGATTAAGTAGGGAATACTTCTCTACTTTTCCTTTTTCCTGCTAACATAATAACCCCTCTGAATGTCTGTCAACTAAGACACTCCTTATTTGTGAGGTTTTCCTCCTGTTATTCCAATAGTTTTTTGTTTTTTTCTTTTCTTCAAATTTAACTACTATTGTCAATTGAGTCCTGCATTCCTTTGCTGTTCTGTATGAATAAACAGACAGCCTCAACAAATGGAAAGCCAGTTCTGTCATGTTTGGGAGTGTTAAACATTATTTCTCCGCTTCATGTGGGTGGCAAAGCCTGAAAGAAAGTCAAATGGGTGGTGCTGGGGTTTTCTGCTTCCTCAATTCTGCCCTGTCATTAATGGCCCCATTACCCATCCACTGCCACACCAGCCTGGCTCACTCGCAGTTCCACATCAGAAGACATACTTTGTTTTTCAGGCTCTGAGCAATAGGGTTCTGAGGCTAAGTAGTAATAACTATGTTTCATATCTCTATTACAGCCATCTTTTCATCTTTTCTCACTGGTTCTCTCAATGCTTTCCTCACCTTTTCTTTCTTCATATTCTTATTATTTTCATTTCTTTATTATGCTCTCACACTCACTAAATCTTACACATTTTTCACTATAACCTCCTACGACCTGGTTTCCACATACGTGGACATCACTGCATCTAAAATGCAAGGCCAAACCAAAGCTCGGGTCTTAGGAGGTTAAAGTCATACACATTGTGTTGATCTATTGCTTCTTAAACAGTTCCTCCTTTTATGAACATTTCTGTATTTTTTATGAAAGATTTAAATCATGGTTTGATCCATGTTGAGAGTTTCTTTTTTAAATGACACATTTTTCATTCTGTCAAACTGAGGAGGTAACTTCATAACTGTGCTAGGGGAGCTTAGTGTGTGTTTTTTCACATTGGTTGGCTGTAATTGAGCCCATTTTTACCATGCTGTAAATCTAAAGAAACCACATGGCAGCCATGTTTTCTATCCAGGAGGCTCAGGGTTATAATACTTGTTTCTAAGAATGGCTCTCAGATTCTCTGAAAGTAATTATCTTTCATTTTCTCATTTTGGTAAATAAATTGCATTGTTTGGCAACCTGCTAGTTTTTCAGGATTACGAATTTGTTTTGTTTCACAATGTGCAATAATGTTTTGTAATATTAAAGTAGTTATTATATAATATTAAAGTACAAAAGGTAACTGCCTTTTAAATGTCTATTTTAAACAGAGTTTGCTATGCCATTTAACTTCAGAAGATGAGGGCAGTATGGTGTATGCTTTGGAGAAACATGCTGGCTTCCCACCGCAGCAGTATTATTCAGGGAGTCTCAAAAAGGTTCTTGTTTAGCTAATTAATGGTAATGCACTTAAATATTTATTGTTAGTGTTGTAGCTTGCTGATTGTGGCTGTGTCTGCTGCAGATGGTGGCATTGCTGGCAACGGAGGTCAACCGTAGTCCCATCACTTCAGCAGCCTGTTTAGAAAGGTTTGTAGCATTCACCACACACATTTAGACACTTCAGTATTTGAGTATGAAGTAAAGCCAATTCACATTCAAAACATCATTATTCATGGGTGTGATGTGTGTCGATCAGCAGGGACATCCTTACTGAAATGCTTTAATTCACACTGGCTCCATAAGGCTCCTGTGGGGTTTTTTATTTTATTTTGCTGTACAGGCTTTACTTATCTTCAGTTAATAAAAAGCCATAAAATCAAATTCCTTCCAGGAGCACGTAGATGTCAATTTTGCACAATAAGGAAATCTCCGTGTCATTCTGTGCCTTAATCACATTCTCTCTATCTTGTGTTGCTTTTACTGCAGGTGCATGTTTGACAGCATCCATTCTCTATCAGTAACTTGTGTCCCTTTGGTCACATGTCCTGAGGTAGCACCTCTTATTGGTGCACTGCTAAAGCATTACAGTTTGTGTCGCTGTTCAAATCTCAGCGAAGAGTTCATAAAAGCAGTTAACAAAGCCTGGCTCAGGTACATCACTTTTAAATTCTAAGGTATATATTGTAAATACTAGCAATAGCAATAATAGCAATACTGTATAAAATCTCCTAAATAAATCACATTCAAATCTACATCTGTACATATTACATAGATAAGTAATTGTAATCTCTTTCTCTCGATCTTACTATGTCTCAGTAAGAAGCTGATGATGGACGATGAAGCAGTGATGGCTCTGTGGAGTACTAGCTTGCCCAGCTTGGAGCAGGCGATTCTGATTCTGCTTGAGCGTGTTCTTTCTGATCCAAAAGTGATGCAGGATCTAGAGACAGTTGTCGCTGATTCTTTACTGGTGAGTAAACAGAATCTCGATCACTGAAAACAGTATCTGGAGTAGCAACTCCTGCTGCACTGCATTGAGATTGAAAAGGAGCTGCTTCGCAGTGATCTCTTAAACCTTTTGAATGTCATTTGAAGCTTTTAAGTAGCCCAGGTGTTTTATTTCAAACACTGTCAGAATGAATTTACTGGGTTGATTTTGGATTATGGAAAATGAAGCAGTTGTTTTTGTCAGCACATGTGTGTTTGACATGGTTATTTTTGATAGCAACAGCCATGTCATAATATTTACACAATCTACTAACAAGTTTCCAGTTGAAATATTGAAGGTGAGTACAATGCAGTCCTCCCCTGAAGATCCAGACATTTATTTAGCCATACTTTTTCCTTCTTGGGAGGATTGTGAATAATTCATTGATGAAGTGTTACACCGAATATAGTTTACAGGAAGTTCTGTTGTGACTGTGCCCCGTGTTCATAATACACTCTAGCATGAGGTGGATATCACTATAATGGACATTCTTCTTTTTCTCTTCCAAGACATTTATGTAGATGTTTAGAGTAGATCTTTAGAGCTTGTTTATATCTTCTTTCATCTGAATCAATTAACTGAGTTACAACATGACTTTATTTGTTTCTCTAGTAAACATGTCTCCTCTAATTGTAAGAAAATTACAAAAGTCTCAGTGAGTTCACCTTAATCTCTTGGTTGTGTATTTGTGATCCAAGACTTGTTTGACAAATGTTGGCTAATTTGCCAGCTCTCGACTCTCCTGTGCTGTTCACCAAGACAAGAAGGGAATTGAAAATTGAGTTTTGTAGCTTTAATCCCGACCCCAGTGTTTACATCCAATAACAATAAACAGCATCACCCTACATGCTGAGTGCCAAAACTTCACAATTTTTGGCCCTGCTACAATTGAACTTTGTTAAGAGTTCAAAGAGTTCAAAATTTGTTAAGAATGAACACTCATGGTTTCACAGAATTTTGACTAGATACCATTAGCAACTTTACTATCATTATGTTTGAAACTAATATGACAAAAACATAGAGTCTGACAGGTTGGGACATGGTTAAGTAGCGGTTTGCCATGACTAAAAACACAACTGACTGACAGACAGACAGACAGACAGACGTGTACAGCATGTAATATAAATAGGTATATATGTAAACATATGTACAGTGAATAAATATAAAGGCTATTGCATTGCAGAGATGTGTGGACATTGTTGAAAAATACACGTAAATGGTTCTAAGGTTATGGCATTGAAAAAATGTGTAGACACTGTAAAGGAACAAGAAGTAGAAGGTAATAAGGTTTTATGTAAAATATTAGGCAGAATGTACAGTAAGGAGTATATAGATACACATAAATAAAACAGTGCCGATGTAATATGTACATTGTATGTATAATAGTACAGAAGTTTTACAATGTTTTTACAGTGTTCTCTAACAGTGTAGTGTAGAGTTCAGTAGTGTGATGGTGGATGGAAAAAAGCTGTCCTTAAACCTGCTGGTTCTTGTGAGCATGTTCCTGTATCATCTTCTTCATGAAAGGAGGTAAAACAGTTTGTGACTGGGATGTGAAGAGTCTTTGACGATGTTGTGAGCTCTGTGCAGACATCTGCTGTGGTGAAGGTGCTCAGTGGCAGGTAGTTGGGCGCAAGGGATGCTTTGGGCGATTTTGACCAAAATAACTGTTAAGTCCACAGATAAAGCAGAGATGAGTGATGTGAATGAAATTGCTTTATAATTAAAATTATTATTCAAATATAATAATAATTATTGCTTTAATAATCATTTAAAAAGACAAGTTGGCTTCTTATTTGCCAGTTTCTTATTTGGATTTTCCGTCCCACTGGAAAGATCCAGGCAGTATGAGCTCACACAACCTTGAAGTGCACTTATTTACAATGCTTATTTCTTTTGACAATCCTCATTCACATAGCATCTCACACATTTGAAATGTAACATCATTTCCTGATGCTTTTGGGGCACTCGTACAATGCAAGCTCACATCCCACAACAAAGAGCAAGGCATGTTCACTGCACACCTCCTCAAGTGAATGTTGAGGAAATTACATGATGTGTATTAGGTAACAGTATTGCTTAGTTAAACATATTGCGTAGTTAAAGAAGGTAATTACATGGAAATGTGTGTTTTTTTTTGTTGTTGTTTTTTTTTGTTTTTTTAATGGGGAACCTTTCTTTAATTATGCCTTACATTAACAATGAAAGTTAGACATGTATAAGAGCATTAATTGTATATTAATAAACACACTTATGGTGTATTCTGTGTTCTCTATTCATCCCCCCCCAAGTACTCTGCTTTCTTCCCTCATTCCAAAAACATGCATTGTAGACAGATTGGTATCGCTAAATTGCCTGTGGTGTGTGAAAGGGTGTGTGTCTCCTGGGTTAGGTTCTGGGTTTCCTGTGACCCAGTATAGGATAAGCACTACAGAGGGTGGATGGAGGATGATGATGATGATGATAATGATAAAGTGATGGTGCTAACTTGTTGTGGATAATCCTGTTGATTCTTTTCATCATACTGAAGGACAGTTAACTAATCTGGATTTAATCTCTCTGTGAAGGGCAGATGTTTTGCTAATATCTTTAAGGTGTTCTTTTGGAATATCGTTGTCATCTAAAAGTAGACAAAACATCCCATGTTTAGTTCCACTAAACTCCTGGACCCCAAGAAAACTAGGTGGATTTATCTCCGCAGTGATGATATCATCTTACTGCACACGGCAGACTTGCAACATAATAGAAGTATAATGTGAATAGTCTAAAGGAAAATGAGGTCACCATGTTATGTCATGGTCATAGAAAGAACCCAAAGTATTAAGATATGGAATCTACCAGATTTTCATGTTTTAGAATCCACAAAGTACATATGTTTGCATTGTATAAGCCTACAAGGACACACGTGCTTTTGAAATAAGTGCATGTCCTCATTTTTGTCACATCTACCTTTTGTATAGCTTAAACTGATACTTCACCATAAACACTAGACACAATAAATGTATTTCCTTTTACATTTTTCGAATGCCTAGAGGGTAGAAAGCATACTATTCATTTTGTTACACTTTCAAAGTTTTCATTAGGATTATAGCTTATTCAGATAGAAACCAGAACTAGCATGCTTTGGCACTGAGCACTGATTAAAACTCATTCAGCCAAAGTTCAGCACCATTAAAAACCAACAAAAAACAAAAATATTTATTGCTCAGTTGCTGGTTTCTGCCACACAGAACCACAGGTTTAATTCTAAGCTCAGGTAAATGTGCTGGGATTTATTTTTATTATTATTATTATTTTTTGAACTGGTTAGAATGAATTGCTCCGAGTTGCTCTAGTGCTGTGCAGAAGAATGGTGATGAATGATCTTCACTTCCACTGTGACCCTGTTAAGGATAAATCAGTTACTGAAGGTAAAGAAAATTTGACTTTATGATATACAAGTTCAGTAGCCTGGTAATGTAGTCCAATGTGCATTTGCTATAGATGGGTTTTATGAATGTGAAGTTGTTTCTAAAGCTTTAATGAGTTTTTAAATTCCTGAGTACAATTGCCAGGCTTTTAAACAATGCAAAAATCTCTCATGAGAGTGAGAAAAATTATGTCCTATAGATCAGCCAATGTGTTTTAACTTCTGTTTGCTCAAACACATTTTATATACACTCAAGGGACTCACTCACAAGTAGTTTGAGCTGTGAAAATGACTAATGTACTAAATGGAAATATTTTGTGGGTGCGACATTTAAAAATTCATTTTCTTTATCATTTAAGGACATGTTTTCGTTGTCACTTTTAAAATCCATGTAGTAGAGTTTTGCATTTATGGCTGTTACATTTCTCTTTCTCAAGAAGAGGATCAATGAGCAACGTCTGGTGTTTGTAGCTGAAACACGTCTCTTTTTATTGGAACAGCAATTTGGCAGCTCTTAGCAGGCGTTGAATAGCAAGGATTACGGGAATATCTAAGATGCTTCACGTGTGTGTGTGTGTGTGTGTGTGATACACACCCTTTCCTCATTGGTCTTGCTTGATCAAAGACTGCAAGGGCACATATGGGTCTTTTGTGGCACACATGTAGATTTAGTGTATGTAAAACTGTGTGTTTTACTGCATTCCTGGCCCATATGACTGGTTCAAAAATGGCAATATAATAATTATTCCTATTTTCCCATAAATATATGAGTAAATTCTCGACTTCAGGCATGAATGTACAGCTGCTTGGATAAATTTTTATTTTTTACTTTTTTTTTTCTTTAGTAAAAGCCACTAAATTTGAAACAGATGCTGAAATGTATATGTCTGCATGTTTAGAAGAAAAGCGAAGATAAATCTAAGGCCACTGATGTAACTGCAGCATTTTGTGTGTGAAGTGTGGATGGAACGCCACAGCTTGTGATCATCATTGGTGTCACCACATTGCCCTCTAGTGCTAAAGCTAGAACTTACATGCATATTGGAATTATTGCTTATAATCTACTGCCTTTTTTTCTTTTTCCTCCTCAGCCTAAAGCATCAGCACTGCACTGCCACATCTTTCTCATAGTGAATGATGTTTTCAGGTGGGTTTCAGCTGTGTGACCATTTAAACTGCTTATTAATCAGAATCCATATTCAATTTATTGTTGAGTCAGAGATCATGAAGAATATTTAGTAGTTTGTGATTTCAGTTTACATTTAATACCAAAATACCTTTTGTTTAATTATTGCTAACTTAAATCAGGAACCATGCACTGAGGTTTACAATCAGTATCAGATATGTTGGGCATCAAAATGACCTTAATGAACATTGTGTTAAAAACACAATGAAAAAACTCTTGCAAAAGATAGCAAAATAGGAAATATTGATTTGGCAAAGGAAAATAGATTTTTCCTTAGATCTCTTAAGCATAAAGGTTAAAGTTAGTGTTCTTAAATAATTGACATCTCAATAAAAATGAATTACTAACCGTAAACCATGGAATTAGAATCCTAATGGTGGTAAACAGTTTAATGTTTTATTGTATGTGTGTTGTGTATTTGTAGAAATGCTCTAATAACAATAGAAGAAAATCTCGCACTAAGAGGACTATTGCAAGTTTTCACTAGCTGTTTTCTTCAGATCCGTGCTGCCCAGAGGCCACAGGTATCAGCTACATTCACCATTCTGTCATCTTTTGCTGGAGATTTATTGATTGTTTCATTTTTTTTAATGATTGAAAACACAAATGAGAGTTATCAGTCTGAGCAGATTGCAAAGTGAGTCAAACATGTAGTAATACGAAGATTATGTATTAATGGTAGAAGAACACATATGAATGTGAAATGTTACTAAATGTGTGCTTTTATATACAGAATTGTACAACTCCAGGCTTATTGGCAATAAAAAAGGTTAATTGGACTAATTCCCTTTAGTTCCCTTTAGTTCAACAAAACCATGTGCTGCAGTGGTTTAAATTGCCTTTAATAACTTCAGCTCACTATTTTAAGCTGGTTTGGGTCAGGAGACTGGCATTGTGAAGCATGATCTTATGGTCAATGAACCATCTTTTGTGGATTAAGTAATCTCCCAGCATGTCATCATGTATTGTAAAAAGTCTCACAATATCAGATAATCCAGCGTAATAACAGTAGTGATCAGGTTCATTTCTGTACAAGCATAATTTCTTACTCCAAACACTAAGCGAGTTCAAGCTCTATTATGTCTCATGTGGCCAAAGAACCCAGATCTAGGTGCTTACATTTGTGTTCGATGTAGTTTCATTAGGCATTTGTTTTCCAAACTATACTTTCCTATATTCTTAAGACTTTATATTGTTGACAAGAATTGTGATGTTGCTTCCTTAAAAGGATTTTTTGTTTCATTTGATTAATATTTATTAATAGTAAAAGGTTTTGATACAGGTTTTTAAGATCTCAATTAAAGTTTGTGTGTAAAACATTTTTGCCCAAAACATTTTTTTGCCAATAATTCTGCCGCTGTATATATTGTAACAGATCCCAGTCTGGAGGCCTCTGAGCAACATAAATGTGTATTTAATTTCAGGAAAGACTACCAATAAGATCTTTTTTTCCTCATGTGCCACACAACTTGCTCACACCTTTATTGATGGCACAATCAGGTACTGTAAGATCAGTCTATTTATTTCTTTTAATTGATGTGTGAGAAATCTAAAAGATCTTGTTCTAAATTTTTTTCAAGATGGGAAAAAGTTTTTATTCGAGATTCTGATTCTTTGAATGTTTAAAGACATGGCAACTCTTTAACCCCTCGGAATTGGGATTTAATTTGAAATATTGGAATTGGGTTTGAAGAAGAAATTAATTGAACTAGAAGTATTTAAATAAAGAGAGTTGACCCGTTGTCTTTTGTTAGGATTGATTTGATTATATTGACACATTTTTCTTTACTATGCATTGTAAGTAATTGTTGAAGTTTTTAAAAGAAAACTAATTGGTATGTGCTGATACTCAAGGTTTCAGTATCTGAAAAGAAAAAAGGTATTGTACCACCTGGACTGTTACCCCTACTCTATTCTGCTAACCATGCTTTTTATTCACAGATGTCCCACAGCATGTGTGGCTGGAGCACGTGAGCTGGATTGGGACATTATTTGAGAAATTCCTGTCAGAGAGAAACCAGGAAGAGGACAGTGGAAGGTGAGAACTCGTACACTGCTTCATTACACACATTTCTGTAATATGATCCAACCTGTCTGAAGTTTGGTTTGAGTGTGTTTCTGTTGATTTGCTTATACTCACCAGTCATTTTAATACAAACTTCCACCTTTACCCCTCGTTCGTGCAGTTATCCAATCAGTTAAACAAATAACCAGTCAAATCATTTCTCTACACTGCATAAACCAGGCATGTATTTTCGGCTAATGTTCAGATCCAATAGGAATAGGAGATATATTTTTTAAATATTTTCTTCTATTGTTTGACGTGAACAGTAATTGAATGTGCACAATTTTATATATTGTAAATACATTGTAAATAGGACAGAGATTGGAGGAATGATGTCAAATCAAAATATTTTTTACAGTACACTGAGCCTGTGTAATCTCTTAGTTCTTCATCTTACGTGTGGTCATTGCTCAGCTTTCTTTTCTGCTCTGAATGTGTTGCAGCGGCAACAAGGCCGTGTTTGAGGCCTGGTTCTTGCTTGTCCAGTGTGGTCACTGGATAGACGTAGCTGCTAAGCTGCTGGTGTCTGTAGGATCAGAGCAATCAAAGCCTTTGCTCTTCCTCTTGATGTTTTACCACCACCCCACCAACAGAGGGCACCAGAGCACTCAGCACAATGTAAGACCTCCAGCTAAACAAGTGAAATTAATTGAGTATGATTTGAGCGAGACATATAAAGGTATTTCGGTATCATACGTATAATAAGGTATAGCGGTGTGATGATAATCAAATCATTTACATTATGCTATACTGATATAAATCAAATTACAAGAATAATATATTCGATATATATATATACAATTTAAAAAATTTTTAGTTATACCCCTTGAAATATGAGACCTATTACCAGTTCACGATCAATGAAATTAATTAAAATATTTAAAAATATAAAAAACATATAAGAACCTGCTGACACATCATAGAGCATCCTCAAATCTTATTACTGTCTTTATTACTTTATATACGAATTTTGTTGTATGATTATTATCAGCACATTTTGGAAAGCCCCACTCACCTAGGCTATTCAAAATAATTGGCTTACACCTAATTATGTATTTGTACTTTATGTAGGCTTGCACCTGTTGCATCATGATCCTTGAGAAATGGCATTTTTTTCCAATTAATACAAGCTATGTAGAGGATTGATGCTTACTTGACCTGTTTTTGAATAATTTTTCTTAAACTGAGTTAACTACAGTATAAAATTACTGATTACTACTTTATTCTACTCTTTCTGCTAGATGGTGGCAAGACAGACATTGAGTGATTTGAGGAGCCTCTTCCTCGCCCACACTTTGTCTCCTGATCGTCTATCTGCTGTGAATGAGTCGCTCTGCACTCCATCAACAAACTTTGTTCTCTGTCTTCTGCTTAATTTTGCCATATTTTCTCAAGCATCAACCAGCAGGGTGACTGATATAATACAGAAGGTAAAAACATACTGTACACTTGGTTCACCGAGATGCAGCTGCACTTACCCCAACATCAGTGTCAACAAGTGCAGAACTAGGTAGCCTGGCCTCTATTCCCTATATTCACTGTATAGGTATAGAGGTTTGTGTGGTATGCAGAGAGAAAGAGACAGAAACATGCCCGTGTGTGCTTCCAGCTGTTTACAGCCCCTTGTAAAATGAAGAATGTTTTAGTCTGCCCCTTAACACTGAATGAAGTTTACAACCTCCAGCTTTCTGCTTCCCCACTGCATCTGCTGCACTTTATTATTGACAAAGATTAAGTGACATGACGGTGACAGACTTAATTTTTTAATTTTTACATTTTTAATAGAAGAGTCTTACAGATAATCACACTGAAACTGAGGTGAGCAAAAGTAAGGACATACCCAACAATCTAGGCCTGCTAGTATCATTATTTGGAAACAAATGTTTTCCTATATATGCATTTCAGTGTGACACAGGAAATAATGTATAGATAGACTTTGATTTTGTCAATCCAGATTTGATTTGATTGTGAAAGCAGTCATTTTAAAACACACCTAGGCGGCCTTTAAGGCAGCTGAACATGTTTTGATTTGTCATTAATCTTTGGCATTAGTCTTACTACCACGAAACGTCTGGGAGGTTTTATACATAAACATATTAATCCTCACAGATGATTGTGAGAAATGGAAATAAAAAACATTTATATCAAACAAAATGCAATTTATGTAGAAAAGTAAAACCTTTTTTTCAAAGGTATCACAAAAGTGTGATTTGATTCACCCTTGTATGGTTGAGTACCTTTTTGTTTCTTGTTGTTTAAGGTGCTGACTGATGCTGGTGTAAGGTGCAGAGCCATGTCTATGCTATGCTTTATGCATCAGAGACTAAAAGGAGACAGTGCAGTGGACGCCTGGCTCACGATACTTGAAGAGAGTCTCCACACAGCATAGTGTTTCTTGCTGCACATAAACACGTGGACGTGCCCAAACTCTGACATGCGGTAAGCTGTTTATTAGTACAAGGATTCCTGACATGTCACAGTTCCACACAGAAAGCCTGGGCTGTTGAAAGTGACATTTATACACTGACCCCAGCTGCTAGTTTTATTTTGAAAGCCAGGGATGTGTGATGACATAGCCCAAATAAAAGGAAGAGACATGTAAGGAAATCAGTTAAGAAAAAGGGCCTCAGTTCAGGAAAATATGTACAGAGGTTATGAAATTATCATGATCTTTAAAAAAAAAATGATGTCAAAAATGTCATGTTTCTGCCATGTAGATAAATAAGCTTTATTTTTGCTGTTGAGCTCAGGTGACATGCATACAGTGCTGTATCTCCGCAGCAAGAAAACAGAAATTAATATTTAATATTATTGTTTTTGTGACGTAAAACCAGAAGCTAACTAAATACAGGCTAGGTTACTAAATGCATGGCAGTAGTGAGGTCAGTATTTGCTGTCAGCTAATACCAGAGCTTTAATATTGGGAAAAATCTGATCAGAAATGAAAACCCCATCTAGATGAAGATTATGTGGTCAGCAGTGATATTTTATTTCCTCCTCACAAAGATGTGCTTAAACCTAAAGGCTTCAATCATTGGTAGTCTTTCCTGCTGGCCTGTGCTTGTTAGCAAAAGAACACAGGAAGAGGATATGCCCTGTTCTGGTATTTCTCTCTTTCAAAACCACTATTAGGTATACAAAATCAAAACTATTGTGTTCTACTGCACTAAAGCTTACGTAGTACACCATTATTCCACATGGCCAGTACACCTCCTTATATAAATAGTAGGTTAATGTCACAAAGCATTGTATAACATCTTTCATTTTATTTACCAAATCCTTCAAACAATGTAAACATTACAATCTATTGTTTTTATTTTTCATTTTTCTATAGTATAGTAGCATACAGCATGTGTAGCAGTAGCATTACATATCCAGTGACAAGGCAGAATTAAATACCAAAAACTGACCTTTCTGTGTTGTCAAAAAGTCATAACTAGAATATCAATGCTGAGCTAACACGTTTTGCATGAAAATGAGTCCTCTTTCCATGTTTTTAACACATTTACCTTGTGTTTGTTTCCCTGTTTACCTGCTATAGTCTAGTGAAATTCTTCCAGTGAAGCACTACAACATGCAGCACTGACTTTAAACAAATATTATTCATTGTTAGCACTAATGTAAAAGTTCTACAGTGATCCACTTAGCTGCCTTAAAAAAACATTTTCTCAGTTGTCCTGTATCTCCTTGCAAGAAAAGGTGGTGATTAGCTGTGGTGTCGGGTGCCTGTGTGCTGCTGTGGATTTCCCTGAGCTGATTTCACACCCGGAGACCTGAGCTTGAAGGAGAGCATCTGCATCGGGTCCTGTTCAGAGACAAACAAGTAGAGATGTATTCTTGAAAACAAACCTAAAGAGGCGTGGTGGTAAGGGTGGGGGTGGATATAACACATTCACCCCTAACATAAGGGGTGGTGGGGGAGAGACAAGACCTGTTCTGTGAGTGAAACGTTCTCAGATAATTATTTTGTCCATTTGGCTTACAATACAAGCCCCATGACTCTGCTAGATTGCTGTTAGCAAACGTATGATACTGACGCAAGTGTCCTGAGCTGTAGTCACCATGTCATCAGTGCAGGAGGATGTTGTATGTTCAGGGGTCTGTGGACCAGACTCCTGTTCCTGCTGAACTGAGCCAGTGTTTCTGCAGTACTGTAATCAGCTCAGTAGGCACGGGAGGCCAGGTCCATTTGGCGCTCTTCTCCCTCTTAACAGTCTGTATGCGATCCATACACAAAGCGTCAGATGGGACTAATTCACTTCCACCAACGATACTTAGCACTTCATTTCCCCTGAAATAGAACTTAATGATATTTTAAATACAGCCTGTGCCACTAATTCCATTTGTGCTAGCCTTCTGATGGTAATACATCTTTAACTAGCTTCTAAATATAGACATTTATGGCCCAGCTTCTCCTGGACTTCGTATTTATCTCCTGTATCTGTCATGGCTTAGGCGACAGTGTTCTGGCAGAAAGGGCCGTTAGCTGTCCACTCATTCGATGTTTCCTGTCTCCACTACTGTCTTCTCTATTTTAAGCAGCAGGACTAAAAGTAGGCCCGTATTTTTAAGCCTGCAATGCAGATGTTTCTGTCTTTTTGTGGCTAAATGCTTCAGACATCTAAAGGCACCTGCTTCCAGCATTTGTCTGAATTTTACCCCTTTAAAGGCAGGAAAACTGAGCAGAACTGTCAAGTTGTGTAGAAGTTGTAGTAAATCTAAGCATCACATGGCAAGATGTGTTGGAGGAGGATGACGAGAAGGAAGACTCCTGCACACTGGCTTCTCACTATGGGCATAATTAGCCTGGTCTATTGGTCTTTGGCCATGAGTAGTAAGAGAGAGATAATTTAGCCCACAGCTGCTTGTCATCTCACATATCAGCCAGCTTCTTAGAGTAACAGTTTGGTATAACTTATGCTTCAAGTCAGATAAAGGGGTCTTACACATTTTAAAGATGTTTAAGTTCTGTATGGTGATAGAGGAAGGTTTTAGATACTGCCTAATATCTTAAACTTTTGCAATTTCATTACATTTAAAAAACAAAAATAAAAACAATATGTACTGCAGTACTGTTGTATTGATTTTTCCAGACCTCCTTTCCTGGGGCCTCTCTAACACCCTTTCTCTTAGTAATGTCCACTCTCTGGTGAAATCAGGTTCTGTCAGGTTGCAGGATTAATTATAAACACTTTACATCCTGCCACAGGAAGGGCAAACTATCTCCTGTTCTTTCATCGTATCTCTCTCTCTCCTCCTTTTCTGTTAGTCATGCTCACATCAAGTGCAGAACTTAGCCACTGTGAACAAAGAGCTCAATCACTGTTCACCAATCAGCTAAGCTCTGCACCTGGCCTGAGAAAGTCTTGTGTGTGTGCATGGTTGCCTCTAAAACAGTCTACATACTTTATCTGAGGCCCTCATTCCACCCTCCTGTGTTCGTCACACCTTCTTTTATTTGTATTACTTCAAACTGCAATGTTGCCTCTGGTTGCTGTGGCAGCTGTCCAGGCGGCGGTTGTGTGGTAATCCCTGGCAATGTGATTTTTATCTTAAGTCACAAATCAGCACGCCAGGAACCCACACAGCCCCCGACATGAAAGGAAAGAGCTGCGGATGCTCTCACACACTTGCAATTGGCCACGCTCGGCTGAGCTGAGGTTATGGCCCTCATTAGCCACGTTGAGATGGATTCCAGGGAAGAAAGCTCATACATACCTCTTGCACTTACTTGTCTTTGACATTTTTAAAGCCTGTACATGGATAAACTCAATGTAGTGTGGATATTAACAGCATGGACAAAAATACTGTAAAACCAAATAAATCTTCAAAACTTCAAGGGAATCTATTTTAATTGTTGCTTTAAGAACTGAAGGGTCTGTTTTTCCCATATAAGCATAACAAATGGCCCCAATTCTGTGCTCATAAACTAAGTGTAGAAACACTACATGATTTATTCCACCACACACCTCAGAACAACAGGTGTCATCCACCACCATCACCCTCCATCTCTCCAGGCACAGAGGATCAGTAACCCAAAGGCGCCCGGCAAGCAAATTAATGATAACAACCAGGCATCCGACAAAGACAAATGGACCCAAAAGCAAATGCTGTGTCTCAGGCCTGGGATGTTGGATAGCTGTTGCAACCAGCATGATTTATCTGTGTTGCAGCTAGCAAAGATCTTCACAGCCTGAAGAGAAAAAAAAGCCACTCCTCCCTTGCCTTTTTCCAAACACATAAAGCTGTCTCGTTGGTTAAAAAAAGCGCGGCGACTACAGCAGAAAGGTTAGCAGGAGATGGCTAATGGATTTATCTACCAGCCTATCAAGGCCCATAAGTCCTCCTTTCCCAGAGGCTGACAAGTATTTAGCAGCTCCTTCAAGCGAGGCCCAATGTGACATGCTGCTCGTTTAAACAGGATCATATCGATGCGTGAAGACACGGTAAGATAGGCTGCTTCAAAGCCATTATACTCCCTTTCTGCCCACAGTTCACACCATATGTCTCTGCTTCACAGCTCAGAATGAAGCAACAAATACAAGACGGTAATGAGAAGCTTGGGAATTTCTCCCATGATGCTTCAGAATGAAAAACATGATGAAAAGGTGGACTGGCAAGCAGTGAGAACTGCGACTAGCTCTTAAAGCCCTGTCATAAAGGAAGGAAAACACTTGCAGAACCTTATTTCCTTATACCCCAGATCTGTTTGAGGAATGTTTTCCGAAATTCTTCTTACAAACAGAACTTGACAGGATTCCTGGAAGAGAGCAAAAGGCAAGCTGAAGCTCTTGGAGAATAAGCGTCCACGGTGGTCAAGGCACTGGGTGAACTCTTACAAAAAAAAAAAAAAACATGGCCCATTTTAAGGCATGAAAACACAATTCAGTGTGCAGTGTTTTTCTTTCATTGTTTATTTGTTTTCTGAAAAATTCAAAAGAATTGTTCTTTACAGGAAGTTTCCTTTTAGAGGAACTTAAGCTTTGGTCCAGACTTTGGTACAAAACCATGCATACCCTGCCATAAAATCCCACTGATATAGTCAGATAAAGTGACCACATTTTGGATTTGTCCCATTTTAATATATGTGATCTCATTCATTTGTTCGTGTTCTCGAATCACTGTTATTGTTAAGTGTACATCAAAAGCAGCTACTGCCGCTTAAAGGAAATGTGCTCATTACTCCTTTACATGTAATGTTTAAAGTGGAGTTAAAAGGCTGAAAAAGAATCTTACCCTCTCTTTTCCTGAATTAGAGAATCATTTCTTCCACAATCTTGCATGCTGATTGGTCCATATCATCTTTGATGGCTGACAAGCAGTGTCTTGCTAAAGCTTGCTGACGCCCGTCTTCCTGCAGCATCAGCTCACCAAACAGATATACACCCATGGCCTAAAAACACGCGACACATACATAAATATATACACACACACACATATATATATATAAAATATATGGATTATCTTTTGATCTCTAACAAAGGTTAATACAGTTTTATTTATAATTCTTTACAGTCTGATTCTATGAGTCATGACGTACCTGGTCATGAATGAGGAAGTGTTCAACATCTCTATATGCAGCTGCATATTTATGCTTGACCACCAGCTCACACCAGCGATGTTTCACCTACAGAAACACAGACATACAGTCAGCAAGACACCTTCCACATGTGTTTAAAATCACACTAAACTAAAGAAGACACACAAACTTGATAAACAGAGACTCTCAACTGTGTGACTCTGTGTGTGTGTGTGTGTGTGTGTGTGTGCGCGCACACCTCTTTTGGTGTATGAAAGAGAGCTCTGTTAGCTGTGCTGCTCAGAGAGATCACAGACTGGCTCTGTCCCCTTTCCTCATTCTCATTCCTATTCTCATTCTCTCTCATTTCGCTGTCCCTAGAAGCCTGCTCAGCTCTCTGACCTTAGAAAATCCACCCCCAACCACCACCTGACCGACTACCTCTCACTCACATTCCATGCCGAAGCTGTTTTTTTCCCCTACTCCCAGTCTTGCCTCTCTGGTCACAGTAAGCAAGAGATAAACGCGTGACCACAAAACGACAAATCTGGCTTACGTTATTCCTGCTTTCCTTTTAGAAAGTGAAAATTATCTTGAGTGCAGTCAATTCTTGAAATAATCTTGTATTTCCCGTTAAGATTACAATAATCTGGTTGTACAGTATGCTTAAAAAAAAACCTATTTCAAGAAATCAAGATGATTTAGTAGATGAAATAGTTTTTAAATAATTATTTCTAAATAGAAGCCAAAGGATCTGTTATTTTGTTAGTTGAACAAGAAATTCTGAAGCTTGAAGTGAGTTAAAGCATCTAAAATCAAGCTGCTAATTTTACATATGATTTATATGAATCTCATAAGAAATATTAAATACATTTACCTATATTCAGGATATTTTTTACAGAGGCCAATTGTTGAGATTGTTTTAGCAACATAGCTGTGTTTGTTATTATCACCTGAGGTAATTCCACATACACTTCAGATATGGTGGACAAGGTTTTGGTGAAAAAACACTGGAATATTCCATTTCTTATATTTCCCCAAGCAGCATCAGGTCTTCTCTTGTATCTTTTAATACTTTTATATTATATATGTATGATATTATATTCATAATGCTTTACTATAACCTTTTAAAGTGTGTTCAGAGAATAAGGCTGTAGCGTCTAAGTTGTGAGTGTGTACCGTGCATGACGTGTGTGTGTGTGTGTGTGTGTGTGTGTGTGTGGAGATTTTCCATCCCACCTGCTCTCTCCTGTGAGATGAGGCCACTCTGCTGTGGAGTGGCACTGTGCTGATAACTTCTACTTCCTGTCTACTGCTGATTTACCTCCACAACCATATACAGACACATTAACCTGTTGGAGGCCAGCCAGCTCCCTCATCCTTCTATAAGCCCTCTCTCGCTCGCTCATTCATGTCCACAACAGTCTCTTTTGCTACTCTGCATTTTTGGTTAACATTAATGGTCTGAATTGACAGAAAAATTTGCGAGATATTTAGTATTATTGTGAATTATATACCACCACCGTCTCTTGCACTGCCTGTTTGATTCTGTGCCCGAGTCTTCACATCCTAACATTTCTAGTTTCTCCTACTTCCATGTAAGGTCCCCTCTAAAAGTACTGGAACAACAAGGTCAGTTCTGTTTGTGCTTTACACTGAAGATATTGGGCTTTGAGATCTAAAGACGTATATGAGATGATGGAACTGAATTTCTGTGTTTATTTCCTAGTTGATGAACAAAGGTCCTAAACCACACTATTAGTTTGCATGGCATGCTGATAAGATGAAGTTAGATTTCTCTGTAAACTGACCATGTATCTGTGGACTTCTGAATTTATTCTGCTGCTGTCATGAGTTACATCATCAAAACAGATTAGTGGTTCTGTTCCAAAAACAGCCATGCAAGCCCAATCCATGATGCTACCGCCACCATGTTTCACAGATGAGCTTGAACAGCAGGTTTCGGAGTCTTAGCAGATACTTTCGTTCTCTATAATTTGGTATTTTTCTCACTTTGGTAAAGGTTTTTTTTTTTTTTTGGGGGGGGGGGGGACCTCTGAGTCTCACCTCTGCATTTCTTTGTGAATCTAATCTGGCCTTCTGAGTCTTACTGTTGTTGAATGTTTTGCATCTTGTAGTATGGCCTCTATACTTCTGCTTCATGAGGGTTTCTACTTTCTACTTTTTAACAACAAATGCAGCTTTAAATTGTTTAAATAATCAATCTAACAGGACACACCTGGATAACACCAGTCAGTTACAGGTTCTAAAATTTTTGTTTACTTGATAAATTGGTGGCTTTAAAACAAAAGGTAAATAGCTAAAATTCTGATCTTCATTTTGTGATCTCAAACCCAAATGTCGTCTGAGTATAGCAAACGTGATAGAATTGGTATTTGTGTGTGCATGAGAGAGAGAGAGAGAGAGAGAGAGAGAGAGAGAGAGAGAGACTGTGTTGTTTGGAATGTAGGTAAATAAATCGAAAGGAAGGAGTGTGTGAAATAGCACGAATGAGTCAAGCAAAGTTTAATGATTAATGAGCTGTACAGGTTGACAATTTTTTGCTTTATGCTAAAGATGTGAAGTAATTCTGGAAGATAGGAAACAGAATCACTGCTCACACACACACACACACACACACACACACACACACACACACACACTCACTGTGTGTATATGTGTGTAGGAGAGCAGCAGTAAAACACTTTTAATGCTGGACTGCATACAGAAGAGTGAGGGCAGGCAGGGTCATTTCCTAGAGAAAACACCCAGCTGTAATTATCAGAACACATCCACCAGGTACAAGGCACACACTGGGAGTAACACACAAACCGTGTGTGCGCGTGTGTAGACAGAAGGGGGAAAAGCAGGAAAGTGAGAAAGAGAATGGTTGACTCCTACTATCCTGACCTGATGATACTGACAGGTAGAACACTCAGAAGAAAAATGGTGGCTAGAGTGTGTGTGCGTGTGTGTGTGAGAGAGACATTCTGTACTTTTCACACAGATTACTTCCTGTCTCACCAGTCTGTCCAATCGCTTCAGTAAAAACACAGGGTAGACACTATAGACAGAGAGGACTGTTATTTGCTAAGCTGTGTCTATGTCTAGGACGGGAAAGATAATGCATTAGCATTATGTGAGAGAGTGTGTGAGATGATGTTTGTATGCTGACAAGCATTTGGAGTAATAAATTGTGGAATGCCTGTGTAATTACTGACTTTCCACTGAGGCCTATGGGTGGTGGGTGGTGGTGTTCAGCTGCTATGCCTGGGGTTCCACAGAAATGTAACTGAGACCTGCTGCAGCTGCTGTGGGTTACAGAGGAGACACACACACACCTACATACCTACATACAGGTACGACATCTTAGGACACTGACTGGGAAATTTTTTAGAAGGCTTTTTTACTTTTTTGTAGGACTGGTTTGACTTTTATAACAACTGTTCTTTAAAGTCGTGCCAGGCTTTAGTCATGACATTTTGAGTCAACGATTTAGATGACAAACATGTGCACCGTTCTAACTGAACAAACTAAACCGAGTCAAACTGAACATGACTTACAAGAGAAAAACATTCATCTTATCTTGAATACAGACATCACAGCCTGTTGTTCACAATGACACCGGCCAAGCTCGAGCGTCTCTGACCTCATGTATGTGACGAGGTCATACGCTGCTTTCCTGAGTGTGTGTTCAGCTGTCCTGTGATGCAGCAGTTATAAGAATACAAGGGTGTTGTATGATAAGAAGCTGACTGCTGGCTTAGAGGTGCTGCTGTGAACTCTTTATCCTATTTAATTAAAAAACTTTAATTCTTAAAAAAAATAAAAAAAATAAATATTTAAAAAAAATCATCTCCCGAAGCACTTGTGCTACTCTATTTCTCTACTTACATGAATCAAAGAAACACTTTTTACTAACTATATGAAAGTGTGATATTTTTATGTTAAGTGACAACTTGATAATGCAGTTTTACAAATTATTTCTGTCTATTTTCATCTAAATTTATTTATTTAAAATCCCTAATCAATAAGCATTTTTCATTAGTAATTTGGTTGAAACCCTGGTTTGGAAATAGCAAGTAAATGGAGAAACTATTGACTAATCTCTTGCAATTAAGAGAATATCAGATAGGAAAGGTCATGGACTAGTCTACTCTCATACTGTATATGTGCGTACACACACGCGCGTACACACGTACACACACATGTACACACATACACACACACACACGTATACACACACACACACACACGTACACACACACACAGAGTATCCAGTGGGGTTTTGAGGCTCTTTGGCGTGGCTCATATCAAATGCTCTTTTCCTGGCTGGGCTGACCGAATGAACTTTGAGACGGGTCTTTGAAAGCAGCTGTGGGACAATGCTTTCTGTGTGCCTGACCAACAGATGGTACTCAAGCACAAACACGCACACACAGAAAGAGAATAGTCCACATGAAACAACACGCCATCATGCTAAAGCCCCACATCTCACACCATGCTCACACGCCATGCGCTGCATTCCTGGGAGTGAAGGGAAGCGCCAGGTTCGGAGAGTTGTGTAGATTTCTGTGGGAAACTCAAGCACAGCTCAAAGATTCCGTCATGATTCAAATAAATTTTTGGGCACAATACAACTTCATTAGTCAAAAGAATGAAAACTTGCCTGAGGGGGAAAACTGACCAAAGTCTAAACCAAACTGTGACCCAGTGTCAATTTTGCTATAAACCTTAGACTTCAGCTCACCTTGTCACAAAGCATCACACTGAAAGCTAGAGCTGGCAGCCTGGGTGAGCTACACAAGATTTACAGTCCCTTCAAACACAACATACTGCCCTGAAGCATAGTACAACTGCATCTGCTTCATGTTGAGGCATTTTAGGTTATTGAACAGATCACATTCACAAACTATAAAGCATCAAAGAAATGAATCTAATTTTCTGTGAATGCATTTTCTCATAATTTCCCCCGCCTCATGATGGGACGCTCAGTACTGACTACTGTGTTCCTATAAAGCTGATTGTTGGAAAATTGGAAGAAACGTCTCAATATTATTTGTCAATCTGAAGAAAAATGTGGTATGTTTTGAGCGCTGAGCACCACCCTGCCCTTGAAGCTAATAAAGTCCATGCTAAAAGCCTACATTACCTAAGTGTAGCAATAAATGGCAGGCTGGAAAATTCTGTCTGCTATCATGCAGAAGTAGCAGGGAGGAAGAGGAGGAGGGAGGAAGGCAGAATGGGAGAAGGAAGGATGAGAGGAGAGGGGGAGTGGTAAGTAATAACCCAATTTATTTTTAGAGAGCCTTTTGTTTTTCCTGGAAGGTTCGGCTGAAAACCTGCCCATTGGCTCCGGGCTGAAACAAGCCGTGGTAGTCTGGGACTCACTGTGCTTACCACCTCCTATCACTTTCCATCTGTTAGCCTTCTAAAACTGCTCCATTACAAAAGAACAGGGCTGGTGGCTTACTGCTGATCTGCCAGATTTCGCTCCCGCAAAGAAGCTGGCCTGCTCTGAATGGAGCAGAATCACAGAGTAGCCTAACTGGCTGCAGCAAAGTGTAACCAAATCACAGATTAAATACTGGAAAGGTTAGGGTGCAGCTACAGTCAGCTCCAGAATTAATGTGGTTCTATTAAACAAATAAATAGGTTTTTTGATAAGGATGAATTATTTTCTTAAAATCTGTCTGATTTTCAGCATCATATGAATCTAATTAGCCACAAGGACAATAATCCTGGACTGGCCAGCAACAGAATGGTCCGATACACAGATCACTGGTGCAGATTGTTATGACTAAAATGGAAATGATGTATCTGTAAAATAAAGGGTATCAAGCTCAGTACAGGAATAAATTCATTAAATAGTGATCTAAAAAGATAAGACATTGTTTTTTTCCCTGTTATTTGAGAACATAAAGGTTGCACTGTGAGCCTGCAGGCGGCAGGAAATATTTCAGAGGTGAGCCGAGGCTGTATGTTGTGTAGCTGCTCGAACTCACAAGGCCTCATTATGCCAGGTTATGCTGCAAGTGAGGCAGAGACGAGCAACGGGATTAAGTAAAATGAATGTGATTAAGGTGGCGCCTTCGCTTGCTCAGTGTTGTGTTGTGTTTGTGAGATGATGTAGCATGTATAGTGGTTGATTGCTCAGAGCATACTGCAAGCACTATGTCTGAGATAAGATCGGTCAGAAAGTCTTATAGAACTGAATGTCATTTCTGACCATTAAAAAAGTTAAACATACATAATGTTTATGAAATGACTCCTCCAAATGAAATGACATCTTCACCCATTTAAAAAGGCCAGAATTTATGAATTATGAATATGCAATTTGGTCAAAACAAATAAATAAATAAGTGCCTCTACCATCCCAAATAGCTTACTCACTAGGTCTTAAACATTCTGGAGCCAAATATCCCTTTAATTTTCCAATACATTTCAGTATCTCTATATATCAGTATCAGTATATTTCAGCATCTCTTTCCACATACACACGACAGAACATATTAGGCTGAAGTTGATATTATTTATATTATTAATAGACCGAATTGTTGTGGAATTATCGACATTCAATTCAAATGAGCAGTCAGCTCAGTAATATATAAGAAATAAACCTTGATAAAGGTGGAGTGATGGTGAGTAATGTATAAATGACCCCTTGGCTATGCAGGTAACAGACAGTTAACTAGTTTGACACAAGTGCTATTTTATTTTCTGGGTCTCAATTCATACTATCATGTTCTCTGCGTTTTATTAATCAGTCACCAAAACAAAATACATCGTATCAAAATAATATAACCATAATTATCATGAACATTAACATCGTACTGCAGCTAAAAGCTTCTGGGTGCCACTTCACGTGTTAATATCACATCACATTATACTTATACATATACACAAATATGAGCCAAAGAACTAGCAATTTATTCAGAGCCAGTGATAAAGGAGACGTTCAGTTCAATTCATCTGTATACCTTTGAACAACAGACGCTGCCAGTCTGCACATCAGGGGATTGGTAGTGCAATAGGACATGTAAAGGAAAACTGGTGTCTACAATGGTGAGATGTGGTGTCTCTCCTTGTGTGTGTTTGTTTTGTGTGTGTGTGTGTGTGTGTGTGTGTGTGTGTTGTTTTACCTCAGCATCCTGGCTGCGTAGTTTGTATGTGGCTTGCAGCAGGTTAAGACAGGACACCCTCAGCTCTGTCTCTTCCAGAAGGAATTCCAACAGCAGGACCAACTGCCACGGATTCAACTGAAAGAGATCAAAAAGTAAACATGATTTTTAACCAAATTCCCATACGTTATCACCTCACTACAATCTCCGTATTGAAGTTTTTACCATAGACTGTAATGTAACTACAAACAAAACAACTCAAATATACAAAAGAAACATTTACAAAGCTAAAATTACTGCACAAATACAAAGATTTCACACAATTTCCTCCAGGTCTTAGGAGCTCCACATTGCTGTAATCATAGACTTTAATGAAAACACCACCAAAAAAATGACTCAGCCATCATAAGCCCTAAATGGCATTAAAACCTAATCCGACTGAGCCTTGTGGCATTAGCAAAGTTACCCAGGAGATGTTCCTTTCCACTTTGAAGCGAATTAGAAAGTGGTGGGTTTGAGAAAGAGACAGGAAGTTGGATAGCTGTTCTGTAGCCACAGTGGGATGAAAGCAGGTTGGGGGAAAATAACAGCTTTATTAAAAAGAGGCAATGTTTAAAACAGGAAAATCTTATTCCTGGGCTCTTCTTAAAATGTAAAGCTGGCATAATGGCATAATTTGGTTGATATTAGACAGCAAATAATGTAAATGTAAATAATGTCTTTTCTACAACAGTTTGTAGTGGAAATACGCAACCAAGCTCTCCTGAGGAACTAACAGGTCAGCACAATTTCCCACTTCACCACAGACCCGACACTAATTCCTTCCTGCCGAAGTCTTTAAATGTTCGCTGGTGAAAACCCGAGCATAAAGCTCAATGACGCAACAGTGGACAGGAGGGCGTGACGGTCTCCGGGCGTCCCTACCCACAGCAATGCCATGACAATCCCAAGAAAATAACATGCAGCAGTAGTCAATGGGTATATGTCAACAATAAAGACATAAATACAACAGTTCCGCCCACTAACCTGATAGCATGTCTTTGGATGAAGAAGTGAGTGTTGTGTGTAAGACTTAAGAGGAGAAGTGAGTCAGGGAACCTGGGTAAAATCTAGAGGCACAAGAGGCAGGACCACACGGGGTGGGGGAAAGAGAAATGAAGTCAGCTGAATGATGTAGAAGAAGATGGAGGAAACAGAATGTACAGAGAACAAGGAGGGATAAATAGGAACATGCAGAGCGAGAGAGAGAGACTGATGTTGTGGGAGATGGGTGGTGGCAGGACTGCTATTATTACCCCATTATCACATCAGGATCTGTACAGCATTGATGCACAGCCTCCTCCCTCACCACACCACTTCCCTTTCTCTCCATCGCCAAGCCCAGCACTCTCACAAACACACACACTCATTTACCTTTATACATTTTCCAGATATTTATATCCAAATTGATTCTGACTACAGACAAGACACAGTTCAAGTGTACAGCTGAACAATTCAAGGTTGAACTCACAATCTTCTGATTACAAGTTTTGAACCTTATCTAGTTTAACCTAAAATGTCTGAGGACTTTCTCATGACTTCATCTTGATTCTTTGTGCACATTCTGCCTTTAGTAAAATGTATTATCCAAACAAAAGTGCTCATGTCTGCAATCAGAAATACACCTCAATCCAGCTCATCTTCTACTGAACACAATTTTGCAGAAAATCCTTCCCTAAAATGGTTAGGAAATGTTGGACTGCACCCCGCCTAAGTAAAAAATGTGCTATATTTGTCCACATTACTGAAAGAGGGAACTATTTTACTCTTACTAAGCCCATTTGTGGACTCAAAAAAGTGCCACATGGACAAAAGCCTCTCAAAGTCTCAGTGCAAGTCACATAAAACCAAAATTACAGTAACCTGACCATGAGAGACATAATAACCTGGCCTTCTTTTGAGTCACAGGGTTCTTTCATCCTTTAATTTGCTGCAGGAAAAAAGGCATCTAACTTTCGGGCTGATAGTTGAGTATATCTTCTTAGTCTCCATGTCTTATTGCCAGCGTTAAGCAGCATTCCCAGGGCCACCCATGCCCATCGGATCTGCCGCCTTTGAAAGATGAGAAGAATTTAAAGTCATAAAAGAAGTGAGAGTAGAGAGTGTGCCTCCTCCACACTCAATTGGCCTTAGGGAAAAGCAACTAAACCCTTCCCACCTTGAGGATCAAACAAGCCGGACTGCTGCCCAATATTGATAAATCTCAATTTCAGTTCAGGGAGATGAGAAATGACAGCAGAGATTATTAAAGATCCAAGAGAAAATACACTAGTGTAATCCATCAGCGGCTATAAAAGCCACGGTTTTCCATCACCAGACTGCCGCACTGAGATCCAGGGAGGAGATTTTCTACTCAGTGGTGATCTTTCAAAGGTCTCTTGCAGTCTTGGGTGTAGTTTTAAGGATAAAAGGCAGCTGTGGGTCTTGATAGCATGTGGGATTTTAATGCTTCACTGTGTGTGACATGAGGATGAGCATAACAAAAGGTCTTACAATGAAGTTCCAAGACAAAAAAAAAGTCCACAGAGCAGGAGCCAAGAGTGGGCACTTTATGGACCAGCACAAACACGCACACACATGCACACACACACACGCGCGCACACACACACGCGCGCGCGCGCACACACACACACGCACACTCGCACGCACACACACACACGCACACACACACACACACACACACACACACACACACACACACACACACACACACACACACACACACACAGCAAAGAAATAAGATGATATTGAGCAAGATCTTTGAAAGGATTATAGATAAATACTCCTTAACAGTACATACCCAAACTATGTCCACATGCATACACTTGTTTCAAAAATACATGACTGGATCAAAACCACTTAAAAACACACCCTTACCAAGCTACAGTAGTATGGTCTGAGAACACTGCATACTGTACTGAAACCAACCACTCCACACGTGTATGTGCTCAAGACCAAGCCTATATTTGCTTTTCCGCTGACTTTTTCATTCCTCGCCACATGAAAGTCCATGCTCATGCCATGCTCATTAAAACCACGGAAAAGTTAGCAGCATGCAAATAAACATGCAGCAAAGTTTAGTAAAAAATGGTGGACTTGTCAACTCGCTTATTTTGGCTGACTCCATCTGAGACACCGCATACTTTGTTGCAAGGTTTGTGATAATCAAACTAAGTGCTGATTAATTTCTCCAAACAATACTGATGAGACTTCTTGAGCCAAACGGGGATAGAGAACAGGGATAGAAGCTGTTGTCAATTCATCCTGTGTCTGATTACGCCTCTCTGAAAGGTGGGGGCGGTCGATCCTCGCAGGCAATGTGGCAAATAAAAAAGGCAGGGTGACTCACTGTGCTGAGCTTATGTTTCTGCCTGTGGAAAGTGAAAGAGTATGACACGCACTCTCAAACACATCGAGCCACACCCTGCCGCTGAGACTTACCCACATGCCACAAGCATATCATCATTGAGCTTCAGTTAGAACATTACACCAGTAAAGATGTCTAGATGCTCTTCGCTAATGGCTCAATGGATTCTATCATGGCGTTTCTGTCAGAAAGCCTGGTGCTAAGAAAAAAGACTACAAACTACAATTCATACATTTCCAATGTATTTTTTGGTTCAGTGAGAGAGAGCTTTTATCCTAAGAGAATCCATCAGAGCCACTTGGATGAAGAGAAGGCGGGGTTTTTCTCTCATGCAGGCCATTTTAAAATTGTAAATGCATGGAGGAGTTTCTGTCATCTTTCATCAACTGAAGCGTGTTTGAGCGGCTGTTTGAAAATGGCAAACTTGGGGAATTCTTCTTGTGCAGTATATATCTGGAACAATAGTTTTCTGACATGCCGGCGTAGGTTTAGTCAAAATGAGTGACAGTTGTGAGCGCAATAACTCAGGAAATCAATGACATTCTCCCGCAAAAACAGGAAAAATAACAAAGATGCCAGCACTCATACTTTTCCACCTTTTGTCTACTCACTCACTACAGAATAATGCATGTGTGTGTTTCTTTTACGTGTCATCACGTTATTATTCAGGTCACAACTGACTAAACAGCAGAGCTCAGAATGGCTGTGTGAACCAAACAGGACGTGACTATATTGGGACTGGGCAACATTTCTTTAAATATTTGTGGGATTTGGATAAATGTTCAAGGCTCTAGTTTGTTTTTCAGAACAGCAGAGAATGCATTAGTTCTTCTAAGGCTGTTTATGCTATAGAAACTAAGATAAAAAAATAATCAAGGAAGACATTCAGTAAAGGATTAATCATAATTTTGTATAAATTAGTACATTTGGCATTGAGAGAATTGGGATTAGCCACAGCGGCCACTCCATTTCTCCCACTTGCACCTTCTGAGAGGTGACATGCTCACACACTGGGGAGCAATACTGCTTAGAGACTCTTCTTATGATTGGTCCAGTCCCATTTAGTTCTAATTGTTAATGTCCACTATTCAAATGGCTTCATAGTCCTTTGACTGAGTCATTTGATTATATTGTGTTCATCAAAAATCTGATGATGACGATTCATTGTCACTACAAGTTAACAGGTGCTATCATCAGGAATGACAAGTTAAATTCAGTCTCCAGATGGTTGTGGCTAATTTGGACTTTATTTAGGCTACAGTCAGGTTTGGATACAAAACTTGGGGCTGGCTGGAGCAGATCAGTCTAGAGATTCTCTGAAAATTGTTGTATAAATGTTCTTATAGACTTGCTGAAAACTAACATTCAATGCCATATACCTACCAGACATATTCAATATGAACATGCTGAATATGCTGCAACGGTATTTTGGTTGCGTGACGACTAATTGACTAATTGTGTGACTTTTGGCTCGGCTCACATCCCCAATATGGGATTAGTGTACAAGTTTCAGTAAAGTCAGTTGTCCAGTAGTGTGTTGACTCTGACTCTTTCGGGGACTCACACATCCTGTCTTTGTTCATTGCTATAGCAACATAAGTGAACAACAAGTCAGAAACCTAAAAAAAGGGTGTGTTTGTTTTACGTGGAAAAGACATCTGATGACTTCTCAACTCCTTTTATAAGCGAAAGCAGAGCCAAGAAGAACATTAGATGTCAGTGCAAAGAACTGAAACCTTTATCATCCATTGGAAAGTATTAGTGGAAGGGATCACATGAGATGACCATGACTCATATCCTAACACAGCGAGTAGAACACCACGAATGCATTGATGAAAATAGAAAACGGCGCCAAGCTCTGATCGTAAAACCACCACTAAATGGCAGCGTAATGTTAGCAACCCTTCTGGCGTGCTGATGTGAACAGCCCACAGACAGCATTTGAAGGGTTGCCTTTTGTAAATGAACAGATTTTGTCCGCAACCTTGGAAACGAACCCCATACCTTTGTAAAAGCAAATCCTTAGTTTCTTTTCAGCTACCTTTCTCTCTGCAGAGGGTCTTGGTTGTAGAATGCATGTCTCTTGTCTCCCATTTCCCTTTTGCGAAAGAGACAAAGTCATAGTGACATTATTAAACGGGATAGCCTGAGTTCTGTGGCGATTTTCCCGCTCCAATGAGTTTTATTTGGTCTGCCCATAGTCTCGTAAAACACGTGCAGCCCTGTACATAAAGCCCTGGCTTGGGTTACACTAATTTCTCACTCTCCTTCTTTGGCGGATTTTTTTCCCAGCGATAAGTTGCCCCCGAGGCCAGACCACTGAATGAGTCAATCCATCTCCCAAAGAAATCCTCTGGAGAGTTATAGGCTAGTAACCTAATATGGCTACTGCATGACATCAAACAGGGATGAATTCATCGTTGCAGGTGGAGCTTTCCTTTCGATTTCAGCCAAGCCTTACCAATACGCAAGCTTCCCTGTGCACCATGTGGGACTTTACTGAATTATAGATTACATGTGGGTAGGATTGCCCTTTACCATATCATCACTGCTTGCATGCTCCGAAAAGCCTTGCTTGGGTTTTTACTGAAGGCTGTAAACAGATGTGATCTATTCTTGCTGCTTTGTGTTTTCAAGGTAAAACACCTCTGACCCACTGACCCCGAACATGCCTTATCTTCCATGTTCAGCCACTGCTGTTTGAAGCCCACAGGTCTGTTTTTGAAGAAAAAGGAATAGATCCATTCTGGGCCATAATCAGGTCAGCTGCACCAGACAGAATGTCGATGGGATGTCACGTAGAGAAACAGTTCTGTCTGATTTCGAAGCATTAGCCTGTGTGTGCAGAGAAGGTAAAAGACAACGTCCTCCGGTGGAGAGAAATGAAGGCTAATGGAGGTGGATCGTTAAGAAAAACATGCAAAACAGCTAAATGCTTTTTTATTTCATGCAGGAACCAAAGGCTTTTACTGACATCTATATGCAAGCTGATATAGCATGAGTCAGCATTATGTAAGCATTCAATCACTCATCACTCTGACATGAAATTTCTGTATCATCTGAAGTGTTTCTAAAAACAGAATGTATAAAGAACTTTGGAAAGTGTTTGTGGTACTTCAGAGAAGTATAATGATCTTAGATGATGAGTAAACCACAGCAGGTTGTGTGGAGAGTGAAAAGCAAGGATTAACAGGTTCAAGTAAACATTCATTCATTCATTCATTTTCTACCGCTTACCCGAACTTCTCGGGTCACGGGGAGCCTGTGCCTATCTCAGGCGTCAAGGCAGGATACACCCTGGACGGAGTGCCAACTCATCGCAGGGCACACACACACACTCTCATTCACTCACACACTACAGACAATTTTCCAGAGATGCCATTCAACCTACCATGCATGTCTTTGGACCGGTGTAACTCCACACACACAAGGTGGAGGCGGGAATCGAACCCCCAACCCTGGAGGTGTGAGGGGAACGTGCTAAGCACTAAGCCACCGTGCCCCCCTTAAGTAAACATTTTGTTGTCTATTTAAATATAATGGTGGCACACTTTAATAGAGATGAGGATGTCCCTATTGTTTTTGTTGCCTCAACTGAGCAAGATTATACAAAATTGTGCCATATAATGAGATATTAGCAGCCATTGTTGGCATTATCTGAGGTTTCTGGACTTTAATCATATATCCTCCTAAACCTAGTGAGCATCTAGTTTTACTTCAGAACATTTTTTCACCTTTTTTTTTTTTTTTTTTTTTTAGAAGTTCATTCAGAAAGAAGGATAGATCAGGCTTCAGACTGGATATGCACCATATGCAGAACACTAGTTGTTTGAAATGCCACATGCCATCTTACCACTTTAAAAACATAGTGAATGTAAAACCTAAATAGTCATTAAATCTACCTCTGATTAGTTTACGCTGTTGCCGGCTGTGTACATTAATCAGACCTGAATTTCTACAAGATAATTGCATGGCCTTTCTTCAGAACCCTGCAATCAAGAACAACGTCAGTCTACATCGAAACACGCTACTCCCTTATATAGCCTCTTTGTAATTTCAAACACTATATCTAATGAAGATTAACTAAGAGTCTATCTAAAAGGTATTCTGCAACATACTTTTCCTGTCCTAATGTCAATTTCAGTAACTGCATTAGCAGACACTGCTTCAAACCAGAAGCAGACCACCAATTTTCATAAATGGAATCTATGATTTGCCCCAACCACAGATTAAGCTTCCAGAGCCTTCCAGATCCTGTATCCTGTCTAAAAGCCTTAGCCTGTAGAGTTAAAAGCAGAGCAATCAAGAGGTCTGTCTGTGAAATGTCCTGCAGCTGAGACAACAAACAGCACCGATATATAAGCACCAGATAATATACACGACAGATCTGTTAAGTCCACCTCCAGCTGTTCTAACTAGTAACATTACAGTGACCTTGAATCACGTGACAAAGCTGCTTTTAGGTTTTCTGTGGAAACGAGTTCCAAGATATCACTGATGTGATCAAATAAATCATTTGTAGCTCTAGTGTTTATCCTGAATCATACTGGCAACAGATAGATAACAAAATAGTGCTTTTTAACTGTATCACACCACACACATCACGCTGAAGACGTTTAATTAATTTCTGCCAATCAACACCTCGCCACGGACCACGGGATGGGAGTGTGTCTCTCAAAGACACCTTTTATCCTCTGGAGTGGAGTGAGAGGGAGGGAGGAAGGGAGAGAAATGTTGATCTTAATGCACAATGACACCGGCACATAAAGGCCAGTTTTTGTGTCACAAAAGGGCCATTTGTGTCTAATATCACCAAAGCGGCTGACAAACACAAACAGCACGGAGCTGAGCTTTGAGAGAAGCATCGCTTCAGCACAGCCAGTTTAAGTAAAGCATGTTCAAAGCAGGAAAGTTGGGTTGCAGGTGCTCAGAGAACACACATAAAACAGCACAAACGTATGAGTGCGTTTCTCAAATTATGATGGACTGGTGAACACGGAGGGGATGGACGTACGGAAGACATCAAAGGAACAGAGATATATCTAGCAAGGGACACCTGTTGAAAGTAGCTTTGATAATACCTGCTTAAAAGAGCATCAAAAAGGCTGTGACATGTATACGTACTACGAGACAACGCAGAAGGAGAGGCAAATAATCTGAAACAGAGCAGACCCAAACAGAACTGGCACACGTATCAGAGACTGTGTCAAAAAAGATACAGTTCTGCAGCTCTGGATGTTATCAACAAGGTTATTTACAGGTGGCTTTTTAAGTTTTCAAGATGCTGTTCTGTTTTTAGACACTAATAAATTGGGCTGCTGGCCCACTCTCACACAGGTCACGTTCAGGTTTTATTATTAAATTTAATCAAGTCAATTAATCACAGAGATCAGCAGTGAATGGAATAATATTCATGTGCAATTTAGTGATGTAGGAATAGTGTGGATTACTGACAAAAGAATATAAATCAATATTTCCTTCTTACTGTTAATATGTCCCACACTGAGACTTCAACATTACCTTGAAATTAGAATTAGATTAGATTCAACTTTATCGTCATTACACATGTACAAGTACAAGGCAACAAAATGCAGTTTAGGTCTAACCAGAGTGCAATAGTAGCAAGTGCAGGATATACAGTTTGTACAAGATTTAAATAAGTTAAGTAAGTGGTAATATGGTGTGATTTACAGTTGTGTGCATACTTTGAACAAATATGGTTAATACTATAAACAGTAATTTACAGATATGTATGTTCTATAGATATAATATACAAATGAATATATATGTACTATGAATATAATGTACAGATGAATATATATATATATTCTGTGAATATAATATACAGATGAATACACTGTATATGTGCTATGAACATAATATACAGATGTCTATTACTATAAACTAAAATTTACAGAGGGTATGTGCTATAAACAAAATATATTATTATTATAGCCCAGCCTGGTAGCCTGCTTATCTTAGACAGGTTTTTCATGGAAAAAAAAATTAAGGTTAAGTCAGGGTACATTGGCAAGATAGGGGTGCAGTCTAAATAAACACATCCAAATGCAGCCCCTTGAACCGGCCTCGGAGATTGTATCAGTCTCTGCTAAAAGCCTGCTTCAATCCGCCAGGCCGCCACCTCACTACACCCTAGCATGACGTGTTATGAGAATGAGCTGCTGTGCTATGAAGATGGACTGTCGTTTCTTTAACCCTGCTCCTGAACCTGGATTAGACCTAGGTCTGACAGAGGTATGCGACCCAGATCTCTCTCTTTCTCTCTCCCACACACACACACACACACACACACACTCCCTCCCTCCTGCCGCCATGCTTGGCTGAACCTCTAGTCAAAAACAATCCTGTGAACAAAGGTAAAAGTGTGAAACCTGAACAAACACACGTACAGTGAAGCAAGATTTCACTCACACACGTAATATAAACATGGAACAGACCAATTTCCAAGAATACATAATAAGATTTCAGATGCTGAAGAGAATTTCCGGTTATGACCAGGCATTAATACCTGTAAATCCATCCGACTCTCTGGAGATTCCTTCAATCTCAAAGGCTAAGAGGAACATTAAATCATAACATCACCAAATTGTTTCTTATTATACGAAAGAGAAAGCAGTTATTCTCTTAGGAGTTTAGAGAAGCCATATAGGCTAAGACTCAACTACACACACTCACTGAGCCGCATGGCAGAGCGTCCCACTGAGAGCCCTCTAAGAAACACAAACTGTAAATTACGCTTCACTTTGACTGGCTCTGTCTCAGGAGCCCAGACTGGTAGCCAACAGCAGTGCTTCTTAAACTTTTTCTGCTGTGAGATGATTACTGCACAAGCTAAAAGATTTCTCCCAAGTGTGCTTCAATAAGTTCATGCGAAATAAGCAGCGGGAGATGGTAGACCTCACGATAAAGTTCATTTCTTTCTTTTTCATAGTTCTCTGCTAGGAAAGGTCACAGAAAGAAGAAGTGACAAGTAGGTGGAAGGGCAGAGAGATAAAGAGATAGGACACCACACCTTGGCACTGTCCTTATCTGTTCTCTTGAATCTTCCCGTTCTGAGTTTACTGGCCGTGTTGTATATACTTACTGACCTGCATTAAGCAAAGCTGCATACAGTCAAATCTGAGGGTAAAGCAAGTGTACCACAATCAGTTTTCTTTTATAATCTTTAGGTTTCGTCTTTGGCATATCTGTATAATCAAATATGTGCTCAGAGAGCATGAAAATACAGGCAAAGCAATTTTACAACCTGAAAAACTGCTTGATTTATAGTATGATTAATGTGTACAGCAAGTATAGAAAGTAGACTAAGAAAAAACACACAAGAACACATGAACCTCACAAACCTAAAATATAGCTAATGGGCTTTATATTCCACAAATTGCTTCATCTGCATCTCTGACAGACCTTCACTGAACTGTACTTTTCCTTTCCTTGGGTTTTCCTCAAATCTTAATAGTCGACTGAAAGCATCCTGTTTTTTTTGCTCACTGTGGCAAAATCTGTACAAAAGAGGGTCTGTAAATTTATTTGAGCTTAAACTGGGTTGTTTTAAGTAGGTATATGACATGTACATGTCATAGTACTAGTGAGCTTGCATCCATGCCGCTGAAGATCACAGCTTGTTTTAGACAATGATATATTTCTGTCATGCTGTGGCTCAAATCTACATTCTTTTCTAGCAACTTTAATGAATAAGGGCTGGTACTGGGTTATGTGTAGTCAGAGTCCAGAAAGAAATTAACTACTGCTGACCTCGTTTCAGGAGTGATTTATTTGATATTCACATACTCTGCTAGAAAAAAGGGTTCTTTATGGGTTTATATGATGCTGAAGAGAAACTTGACAAAGGAGCTTCTTCATTGAAATGGATCTTATGTTATTGGCATCTCGACTAAACCTTCAGTGTGCAATACAGAACATTAACCTGGACTAAGCTGAGACTGGAATAACCATCTTTAATTTGTACATGTGCACATACATTTACTTGTGTTTTCTCCACATTTTTTCTGTGCACACACTGTTGATTACAGTTATCCACCTACCCCAGAATCCACTGAATAAGCCTTCCTGCTATTTCTGCCCAGACCAGTGATGCCCCCTCTTTCAGACCCCTGTGCATTTTAGACCCAAATAAAGTGCTGCCAATCCAATCTGATACGGCCTGGCAGAAGGCCTAAAATTACTAATGCCATTTTTATCCAGTAGAATCTTTGCGCTGTGGATTTCTGCCCTATTTTAAACAGTTCAATCAATGTGGTGTTGTTGGAAGGCGTGTTTTATAAGGTGATAAGCTGCAGCGGGTATATTGAAAATTTACTTCAATATATATTTCCAAATTTAATTACCTCACAGTCTCCACCAAAATATAAATATGACAAATATAGACCATATATATATATATATATCACAAACACACACGTATATATATATATATAAAAAACATAATTTCAGTCATATATATATATATATATCACAAACACACACGTGTGTGTGTATATATATATATATATATATATATATATATATATATATATATATATATATGACTGAAATTAAATTATACGATATTAGACGATTAAAACATACTGTACATCTCTTGCTTGTACTGCAAGAGAATCCCAATAAGCACACTGTGTCTGAATTTCTCTGTGTTGTGTCGAAAGATTCAAAAGACGATTGTTCACACACAGCGCACTGTTCACCTAAGAAAATATTGACTTTTACCAAAAGAGATGAGTAATGTTGACACACAGGTAAACATTTCATTGGCAAATTGTAATGAAATTTCCACAGAAGGAAACGCATAATATAAGGAACTCAGAGGTGATTGCTTTAAGACTAGTCTTAAAGCAATCACCTCTGAGTTCCTTATATTATGCGTTTCCTTCTGTGGATAAACTTCAAGTCAGCTGCCACACACATTTCCATATTACTTCCTGCCATATTCATCTTTTTCCCACCTGGAATTTCTTTGTTTAAATCTATTTTTTATTTAAACAGATTCCCACTGGAACAAATTCAGGGTTCATTAACAAGGGTACAAACGCAGCAATCTTCAGCAGGGGCTGTTAAACTTTGGGTTTTATGTCATTAGGCAAGTTGTCAGGCTTTTGAACTATCACCACCCTCCTCTTTGGCCCTTCAGTTGGTGTTATCCACAATCTGACCATATGTTTATATTTCAACTGTGAAAATAAGCTACAAAAGATGTTTGTTTAGCTGTAAAACGTTAGCTGTAATACGGCCTTGATTCCAAAGTCCAACCACATGACTAATAAACGTAATTATCAAAGCGTAAACTATACATTTACTGAACGCTCTGTGCTTTGGCTCTGTATGTAGGTCCCTGAGTCCTTAATTAAAATGATGATCATAGCAAGCTAGCAAAGAGAGGAATGTGATATGTCTGTGAAGAACCTGTCAAATTTAGCACCCACTCAGCCAAACAGTACATTTACTGAGAAAGAGCTTTAACTGCTCCTTTTTTAAAATCACATGCAGAGCTGAATAACATCTAGAGCAATCACAGTTTTCCCCCTTGAAAGGGAAGTACAGCAGTTGAAACGGTCCCAAATTGATCCATCCTTGCAACACTGGAGAAAGAAAAGCCTTCAGAAAAGTTTAGACTCACTCAGACACAGTGGTACCAGACTTGTACATTAAAGGGATGGCCATCACTGCCGCTGGCTTTACAAGTTTATCCCATAGACCTTCCAAGATGGAGAAGGAGGCGTGAAGAAAGAGGAGCGCCCAGATCAAGTTTAATAGCATCAGAGACGTCTGTGGGAGTCACCGCCTCCTTCGCTCATTACCAAAAAACACAACCCTTAGTCTCTACATCTGACAGATGTTTTCAAGTTGTGTTTAGTAGGGAAAGAACTTATGGCTGAGTTCACCAGAGCATAGGTTCTTTTTTTTTATTGTGGGAGCAATGATTTCATTTCCCCACCAGACGAGGCCCCTTCAAATGAGCTAGACATCAGGGGGAAAAACCGGCAATTTGATTGACCACTATGGGCTACTGCACATTTATGAGGGAGCACTTACTCACAAATTGCTACTTTACTCGAAACCAGCTGGAGTTTTGGTGTTGAACGGCAGTGCAAGAAGGGGGGCGACATGCATAATCGGTTAATGCTGTATGTGACTGTATATTTCCTGGCTGACGTCTGTTCGGTTTGTGCGAAAAAGACAAACACGGATGGGATCAAAATGATACCATGATTTCTTTCTGTTATTTCTTTCATCACTTTGAGGAAAGAACTCACACTAAAAGCCACCTAAATCTCCCACTGGAGGCCTGGAAAATTCAGAAAAACAGCTCAGGCGTTGAAAGAGAGTCAGATCGGTGATGTGAGCCATTAAAGAATAGTGATTGGAATTGGACACCATATACCACACAATTCCACACAGAGAAGACGCCAGACTAATTTGTGTTTGTCTCTCAGTAGCAGTTTGGTCTTCAAGTGTCACTGAAAGAGGAAGCCATGTGTGAACCTGATGTAAAGATATCACTCTTTCATACAGCTCAAATTCATTTATATCTCTAATTTTAATTAATGCACGCCATCTTGCTTTCTATTTTAACACATTATTCCTATGAGATCATTATATAGGTACAAAATTATGATGTGCTTGTGGTGTGTGAGTCCATCCAAAGTAACATACATCTGGTATTTCTTTCTACACACACATACACATACACATTCTATGTACCTATTAGATATAGATTCAAAAGGTGCAAAAATATAAGTGCAGCTTGATTTTTAGTTTCTGTAACCTACAGTACATTGTGATTGTGTTCCATCATGAACTCATGAAATTCTTTACATCCATCCTGATTAATACATTTCCTTTCTGCCAGTTGGTACAAATCTTTCTATTTAAATCTTATTAGTATTATCAGATTCAAGAGATTATCATCAAAAGAAAATTAAAAAAAACATATATAAGCATAACATGTCTTTAGCTGGTTAAATGATTGCATTTTGCCTAAACTCACTCTTATATGAGGAATGTAGAGTGTAACGTGCATGTAGTGTGTGTGTACAACAAAAAGCACATGACTTCATGGCATATTCTTTCCAGCATTTTTTTCACTCAGCAGCTCCTGCCCTTCACATGACTCTCTATTTCATCACAGTCTCTGGACCGTTCCTACACAAAGACACACACAAACAAAACATGCAACTTGCCTAAGCAAGCATAGTGTCCTGTATTGCACTTTTCTCTGTACACACACACGCACATACACGGTTAAACACGCAACATGCCTCATGCAAGCAGGGTGTTCTGTTTCTCACACATAGCCCCATATATGTACACACACACACACACACACACACGCACACACACACACACACACACACACACACACACACACACACACACACACACATACACACAATATCTACAGTGTCTGACTCAGTGCACATCTCTGTGAAGCTTTTGAGAGAACCACAGGGGCCGTATGTCCATTTCCTCTCCTCTTCATAAATCAGATTTAGCCACTCAGACAAGGAGAAAACAGACGTGAGGCAGAGACGGGGAGAGGAAAACAGATTTACTGGATATATGTTTCTGCAGCAAAAGGGCAGCAAAGAGAAAAAAACCCAAAATATACAACACACAGTGTACAAACAACATTGAATATCAAACGTTACAAAAACATCTAAGGCAACAACTGCAACCTGTAATGAATACAGCAACATGAAATGGGAGGTTCTTCAAGTCAGCAGGTCTGTGTGTCAGATTGGATACTTAAGTTCGAGTAACCATATGAAGCTGAATTTTGTGTTTCTGACAAATACAAATCTATATATTGTTAATGTACTAAAGCGACACAGATGTACAATGTTTGCAGAACAAATAAATCAAATAAAACAAATCCTGATAATAAAATGATATATAAATATACACTCCAATAATAACCAAATATCCAAATATAACTGCCATCATCTCCATCTGTTTTGTGCTCAGAATATTTGTGTTCCCTCTATTTGGATATAGCTGGAATTTGTGAATTTCCCGGAGGGAGGGAGGGAGGGAGGGAGGGATGGATAGAGCGATGGAGGAAGGGAGGGATGGATGGAGGGAGGGGTGGAGGGATGGTTGGAGGGGTGGAGGAAGGGATGGATGGATCTATCTATCTATCTATCTATCTATCTATCTATCTATCTATCTATCTATCTATCTATCTATCTATCTATCTATCTATACATTTATATTTAAACTGAAAGTGTGTGTGGTCTACAAAGAGGTGGGCTGCTGGGAATAACTAGTCAAGAGGCTTAACCATATCAGCTGATGCAGAACATAGTGAAATGAAACAAAAGTCACTCGATTCTATGTCATTTTTTTAAAACTTTAAATCTTTTAACAATACACAGTTGCAGAACATGATTTTATTCACTGCTGAACTTCTGCAAATCCTCAGCTGCTCAACTTCATAAATCAGTCTCATGTGACTGGGTAAGGAACCGACTTTTAAAAACAACATATTTCCAAAAATCAAGCAACTGTTATTTATAGTTAAAAACAAAGCCAACTAATAATATTTGAATAATAAAGTCCTGTGGGATTCCAGACCTGGTGCAAATCTCTTATCTCAACTAGAGGTCCTATGAACTTTACTGGAAAACTTACGATAAAATAAATAAATGATCATTAAAACAAAAAATATTTAATTAATACATTTTAAAATAATAATAATAAAAAAAAAATAAATACTGCACCTAAGTATTTGTATCTCTATTTGTGTTCCTACTGCTTATTCTGAATAATACATTTTGTGCTCTGTTACATCCAGAGTCTACACACGGCAGGTAAAATCAGCCTTGGCTGAATGGACAAAACCAACATGGCAAAAGCACTGATTCATTCTTTTGGTGTCCATCTCCAAATTCTATTAGTCAATCTTAATCAAACACAAGCACTGAACACACTAATTTTACTCCAAGTGCTTTTTTTAAACATTATTTTATACTCACATTTAACAAGCCTCTAATGTATTAACCCACTAAAACTATGTCCTAATCTTTAGTCCTTAGTGCATACACCTCGTGAGGTACTGATCAGGCCTTCTGTGAGGTACTGTATGATGAGAGCAAGACTGGAACTGAGATCCCTTCTGCGTTTTACCTCCTACAAACTCTCAGTTTATTCTTCAGAAACTCAGTAATACTCAAAAACTTAAACTTTAGTAACGATGAAACAAATAGGAAAATCTCTGGTGCCACAGACAGATTGATTTTAGTCAAAGGGGTTAAGGACAGGAAAATAACACATAAAAATGAAACTTTTTATTCTCAGCCTCTGCACTGTGTGAACCGAAAGGGATTTCACAAAATGTAAACCTCAAACGGGTGAGAAGCTTCCTCTTTAATTTGAATTTCCAGTTATCCATTAGCTAATGGACCAGATAGAGCACATATTATCAAACAGAAAACTGATGACTTAATGCTGATAGTGTACATGTTCATTTTTATTTCATTCCATGCAGTGATGGAATAGGAGACAGGAAAATGTTGGAATGTGTGTCTCTCTCTCTCGCTCTGTGTCTCTCTCTCTCACTCGCTCTGTGTCTCTCTCTCTCTCACTTACTGTGTGTGTCTCTCTCTCTCGCTCTGTGTCTCTCTCTCTCTCACTCGCTCTGTGTCTCTCTCTCTCTCACTTACTGTGTGTGTCTCTCTCTCTCGCTCTGTGTCTCTCTCTCTCACTCGCTCTGTCTCTCTCTCTCTCACTCGCTCTGTGTCTCTCTCTCTCTCTCACTCGCTCTGTGTCTCTCTCCCTCACTTACTGTGTGTGTCTCTCTCTCTCACTCGCTCTGTGTCTCTCTCTCTCTCGCTCTGTGTGTCTCTCTCTCTCACTTACTGTGTGTGTCTCTCTCTCACTCGCTCTGTGTCTCTCTCTCTCACTCACTCTGTCTCTCTCTCTCTCACTCGCTCTGTGTCTCTCTCTCTCTCACTCGCTCTGTGTCTCTCTCTCTCTCACTCGCTCTGTGTCTCTCTCTCTCTCACTCGCTCTGTGTCTCTCTCTCTCTCACTCGCTCTGTGTCTCTCTCTCTCTCTCACTCGCTCTGTGTCTCTCTCTCTCTCACTCGCTCTGTGTCTCTCTCCCTCACTTACTGTGTGTGTCTCTCTCTCTCACTCGCTCTGTGTCTCTCTCTCTCTCGCTCTGTGTGTCTCTCTCTCTCACTTACTGTGTGTGTCTCTCTCTCACTCACTCTGTCTCTCTCTCTCTCACTCGCTCTGTGTCTCTCTCTCTCTCACTCGCTCTGTGTCTCTCTCTCTCTCACTCGCTCTGTGTCTCTCTCTCTCTCACTCGCTCTGTGTCTCTCTCTCTCTCACTCGCTCTGTGTCTCTCTCTCTCTCACTCGCTCTGTGTCTCTCTCTCTCACTCGCTCTGTGTCTCTCTCTCTCTCACTCGCTCTGTGTCTCTCTCTCTCTCACTCACTCTGTGTCTCTCTCTCTCTCACTCACTCTGTGTCTCTCTCTCTCTCACTCACTCTGTGTGTGTCTCTCTCTCACTTACTCTGTGTGTGTCTCTCTCTCTCACTTACTCTGTGTCTCTCTCTCTCTCACTCACTCTGTATCTCTCTCTCTCTCACTTACTCTGTGTGTGTGTCTCTCTCTCACTCACTCTGTGTGTGTCTCTCTCTCTCTCACTCACTCTGTGTGTGTCTCTCTCTCTCACTCACTCTGTGTGTGTCTCTCTCTCACTTACTCTGTGTGTCTCTCTCTCTCACTTACTCTCTCTCTCTCTCTCTCACACTTACTCTGTGTCTCTCTCTCTCTCACTCACTCTGTGTGTGTCTCTCTCTCACTCACTCTGTGTGTGTCTCTCTCTCTCACTCACTGTGTCTCTCTCTCTCTCTCTCACTTACTCTGTGTGTCTCTCTCTCTCTCACTTACTCTATGTGTCTCTCTCTCACTCACTCTGTGTGTGTCTCTCTCTCACTCACTCTGTGTGTCTCTCTCTCTCACTTACTCTGTGTGTCTCTCTCTCTCTCACTCACTCTGTGTGTGTCTCTCTCTCACTCACTCTGTGTGTCTCTCTCTCTCTCACTCTGTGTGTCTCACTCTCTCTCACTCTGTGTGTCTCTCTCTCACTCACTCTGTGTGTCTCTCTCTCTCTCTCACTCACTCTGTGTGTCTCTCTCTCACTTACTCTGTCTCTCTCTCTCACTTACTCTGTCTCTCTCTCTCACTCACTCTGTCTCTCTCTCACTCACTCTGTCTCTCTCTCTCACTCACTCTGTCTCTCTCTCACTCTGTGTGTGTGTCTCTCTCTCTGTCTCTCTGTCTCTCACTCACTCTGTGTGTCTCTCTCTCACTGTGTGTGTCTCTCTCTCTCTTTCTCACTCTGTGTCTCTCTCTGTGTGTGTGTGTCTCTCTCTCTCACTGTGTGTGTCTCTCTCTCTCTCACTGTGTCTCTCTCTCTTTCTCACTCTGTGTCTCTCTCTCTTTCTCACTCTGTGTCTCTCTCTCTTTCTCACTCTGTGTGTGTGTCTCTCTCTCTCTCTCTCTCTCTCTCTCTCTCTCTCTCTCTCTCTCACACACACACACACACTCAGTCTCGCTCTCTCTCTCTCTCAAAATTAGCGAGTGCAGAGAAATGCTCTCCCTAATGTAGAAGAAAATTAAGCAAAATGAATCTCATTAGCACTTAAGTGTACCTAATACGCCACAGCAAACCTCTTTCACTACACATTTCCGCTCATGCACACCCACTCTCTAAAAGAGGCAATAAAACTCTTTTCCAGGGCAAAAAATTCGTTTCACATTTAAATGACCCTGAGCTCTGTCTCGGGTTTGGTTGGGGGTGTCTGGCCCTCGACAGCACCAATTAGCAATGATGTAATTACTGTGGGTAATGGCTGTGTGCTGGGGCCTTGTGCTTTCCTCTGTTTAAGAGCGGCCCCAAAACCTGATTTATGTACAGACAGGAGATGGGGCACTTGCGTTTGAAGTCTGTGAATAAGTAATATAAAATACACCTGGAGGACTCGGGGGCTCCCGCTGTCCTCTGTTAGCAGGCACTAGGAAGAAGGGGGGAGTAGTGTGTGTGTGTGTGTGTGTGTGTGTGTGTGTGTGTGTGTGTGTGTGTGAGAGGGGTCACTAGTGTTTCCTTTCAGGCTGGCTTTTATGGCAGCACTTCAAACAATCGCTCTTTCGTTCTCCGTCTTCTCTCCACCCGGCCCATTGTACAGAGCCAACTAGACTGTAATTGGCCTTTCTTTTTTTCATGGACCCACCACACCAACCCACCCTCTAACCCCATCCCACATGTCTCTGAAGTTACTTGAAGCGAGCACGTCAACCTGCCATATAGGTGTGAATCCGGTGTTGTTGATTGTACATGACGTGTGTTGAGCTTTTCAGACACTTTTCAAAGAGCTAGATATCTGCAAGCTCAAATCTCTAAAAATTCTCTCCCTGGACTGATAAATGGAATGTCCTTTATCAAAATTACAGGGTGGAAAGTACACACGACCAAAAACTTCATCCAAAACAAGCGTCATACATTAGAGCCATTTTCAAGGGTGCAGACTTCAAGAAATACCTGATTGTTGAGTGTAACGTTTTTGACACAACACAGTGAACAAGTCTTCTGTTAATGCTCCTTTCAAGTGTTTTACTGCTCACACAAGTTTGTAAAGAGGCATTGTGTTCTAATGCTCCTTTCAAGTGTTTTACTGCTCACACAAGTTTGTAAAGAGGCATTGTGTTCTAGCACATTCTCCAGCCACACACACACACACACACACCCTCACACACAAAACCCTACCACCAATGTGACCAGAGACTCAGAACAGAAATGACCTCACTGCTGAAACTCGAACACGGCCCAATCAGAAACGCACACACAGACACATTTCTGCTACTGAGGTGTAATGCACAAGGTAAATCCAATTACTGTAAAGGCAATACAAGTGTATGCATCAAATCCCACTGTTTTCTGTTACAACTACAAAACGATTACTTTATTTATCTCTGTGCATAACTATGTGTAACGGATAAAAGATTTAAGGGTGGAAAGTAAAACAACAGACTTATGCGCATGCCCATACACACACACCCACACACACACACACACACACACACACACACACACACACGCACGCACGCACGCACGCACGCATGTAGGCACGCACGCACAGCAACAGGCAGTACTGGTGAGGGCCATTTTAAACGCTTCCTCAGGAAAACATTAAATGAGCTGAGTCACGGCTGTCCCATGATGTCATGCAGAATGACCAGCCAAGCCATTTCAGGACAAGTTTTCAAATCACTGATTGTCCTCGTCTGTCTTTTCCTGGCACCTCATTGCCGAGAAATATGGGCGAAGAACAATGTCCACCCCATTTCCCTCTTTAGGTCTTTACACCATCCACAAAGTCAGATCCGATAATGTCGTGCCACAACACAAAAACAAAACAAAAATCAAACGAACAAGTGTAAAGCCAAGCAGAGAAAAGATTCTGCTGGTGGATGTTAAGGACAATTAGCTTAATAAAAAGGGGAAAACCCTGTGAGAAGGCAGAAGAGGATAAGACACAGGAGGATGTGAGGGCGACACAGGAGCTATTCAAAGGCAGCTTGGTGGGGTCTTACCTCTTTGAAGTTCACCTTGGGCCCTGCTCTCTTCCGCTTGGTGCCCTTTCGGGTGCCGCCACTGAGGTGCATCCATTTTACAACCTGCAGAGCAGTAAAGTGAGAGACAGAAAGAGACAAAGAATACTCAATAGATAATATGCCTCAGAGGGAAGGGTAATGCATAATAATGTGTACAATGGTAATGATTATGGAGCCACAATAGTCTCTGTCTCTTTTAGAAACACAGACACACAGACACACACAGACACGCACACACACACACGCACACGCACACACAGACACGCACACACAGACACACACAGACAGACACACACACACACAGACAGACACGCACACAGACAGACAGACACACACACACACACACACACACACACACACACGCACACACGCACACACGCGCACACACACACACAGACACGCACACACATACACACACAGACACGCGCACACACAGACAGACAGACATGCACACACAGACACACACACACACACAGACACGCACACACGCGCACACGCACACATAGACACACATAGACACACACACACACACAGACACGCACACACACATACACACACAGACACACAGACACGCACACATACACACAGACACGCACACACACATACAGACACACATACAGACACGCACATACACAGACAGACACGCACACATACAGACACACAGACAGACACACACACAGACAGACACGCACGCACACATACAGACACGCACACATACAGACACACAGACAGACACACACACACAGACAGACACGCACACAGACAGACACGCACGCACACATACAGACACACATACAGACACACATACAGACACGCACATACAGACACGCACACACACAGACAGACACACATACAGACACGCACACACACACAGACACACATACAGACACGCACACACACAGACACACATACAGACACGCACACATACAGACACGCACACACACAGACAGACACACATACAGACACGCACACACACATACAGACACACATACAGACACACATACAGACACGCACATACACAGACAGACACACATACAGACACGCACATACAGACACGCACACACACATACAGACACGCACATACAGACACGCACACACAGACACACATACAGACACGCACACATACAGACACGCACACAGACACGCACACATACAGACACGCACACATACAGACACGCACACACACGCACACATACAGACACGCACACACACAGACACACATACAGACACGCACACATACAGACACGCACACATACAGACACGCACACACACGCACACATACAGACACGCACACACACAGACACACATACAGACACGCACACATACAGACAGACACATACACATACACGCACCTTTCAGTCTTGGATTAAGGGTCAGCAATGTGAAAATTATCACTTCTTAATATTCTAAATATATCATGATATTCAGGTTAACTAACAAAGTAAAAACAAAAAAAGCTTGAAAAACATTTCATTTTACATAATAAAATCATAGAAGAGAAGATAAAAAAGTGTAATACTGGAGTCAGTCAGTACTGACATATGAGACTCTCAGTGGCTTGGTGCTGATAACGTATCATAGTACAGATATTATATTACCATATTGCTAAACTCTACCTCTGCGAGTCCAACAGTCCGAGTCAGAGACAGATGAAAAACAGTCACAGTCACAGACAAACTAATAAACAGGTACAGTTACAGACAAATGAATATCATTCCAAACACTGAGCACTTGATGAAGTGGCTAAATGTCACCTGCACCACACACACACAGTTGAAAAAGCATCTGTTTTCAGTCTCCATTCCAAAATAGTAACAGAGTCTGTGATTTCGCTTTTCAGCCACTGAGTGATGCTCCAGCCACAACTATTCTCAAAACACTGGCAAATAGTATATGAAATAAGCCTCTCAAGAAAAGCACAATGAACCAAAGGCTTCACAAATCACATGGCTAAAAACTCTATTACCACATACGCTTCTTGAAATGTGAAATTTTCTGAGCGGTAAACTGCTGTTCTACAGTACTACAAAAAGCATGACTTATCAGAATGGACTTACCTCCTCAGAGACTTGTGCGACTGGTGGAGAGAGTGACCACGTCGAGCTGGCTTCTCCAAGCCACTGGAGGAAAGGAAGAGAGGAGGAGAATGTTCAGTGGAAAGAAAAAGAGGCAGAGAGGGAGAGACAAGGAAAAATTCCCTCATTAACTTGAAACAGGGCGTCAGTTCCTCAGATCCACTCCTCCAGTCGTCCGGTCTGTCTCTCTTTCATTCTCTCTCTCCTTCCTTCAAGCTCTCACGCAAGCTGCACTTAACCTTATTACAGTCTGCTCTGCCAGTCAGTACACTGCTCTTCTCTCTCTCTCTCACACACACACACACACACTCGGTGGGTGAGTGAGAAAAGCCCAGCGGAGGAGAGAACAGGGGGAGGAAAAAGGGAGAAGGAAAAGACAGGCAGGGAAGAGAGATAATAAAGAGAAAGAGAGAGAGAGAGAGAGAGAGAGAGAGAGAGAGAGAGAGAGAGAGAGAGAGAGAGAGAGAGAGAGAGAATGAAAAGGTGAGAAGCACAAGTGAGTAAAGAAAGTGCAAAAGAGAGGCAATAAGAGACGAGACAGATGTGTGGTAGCTGGTATCCAGTGAAAAAAGCCAGACAGCAGTAGCAGTTCACGTCTGAGAGAAGAACCTCATTGTAATCAAACACTGCTTTCTCCTATACAGCCTGGGGAGGAGCTATAGCACTCGCTTACTCTCCACCTCTCTCTGTTTTACAAACACACACAAGTATAATTAAGCAACCTAATACCACACACACACACACACACACACACATATACACATATACACACACACACACACGGAACTTTTCCAATATAAAATTGGTTCTCTATGTATACTTGTCTTCTTATATTCACTTAAATAAATTCTGGATGTATCTGTGAAATAGTGTGCTTATGTGTGTGTAAATGTGTGTATGTGTGTATACACAGCAGAACAGTGTGGACAAAGGATTAGGGGCTGGCAGATCCCACAGATTAGCCATTCCAATCAGTGGTATAACTCATGAGTCCTAAATTTAGGACCTTAGTTGCTTAAGTACATACCATATAACTTAATTCTCTATTTATATACCCTGAGCTCAGACAGCTCACAAAACACCAAATATACTCTTCGGGCCACAAGCTTCAGAATCCTGAAAGTTGGAAGCCAATTAGTTATCCACACTTCAGAGTGGGAGCAAACTGTGCATAAGTTTCCATTGTGGAAACTTTTTTAGCACAATGAGCTTTCAACAGCAAGACACATCACATATTTATTGCAGAGTTATGTCTGAAATGATTAAAACGGAATAACCTGCTGCAAATTCATTTGTTGACTGATTAAAACGCAGGTCTCCTCCTTCCTGTGAAATTGGTGGGCATGTTCAAAGAGGAAACGTACCAGACTCTAGCTAAAGCAATCAGGCTGGCTTGCAAAACTACTTTTGACTTGTAACCTGACTCAAGATTGCACATTTCTGTGCCAACTTGCAGCTTTGGAGCGAAAAATCTAAACTGAATTTTGCCTTGAAGCCTACATAGGCAGGTAAATCATTTTTCTTAAATTTAAAATAACCCCATTCAGGTCCTTGCCTGCTCTCAAACTGAATAGCAATGAAAAGACTTTGGCTTGGAAGTGAGAGTATAAAGACATACACTCGACATGGACATAAGATCTGCTGCCTAGGTGGTAAGTGACCTGACTACAGTACTGCTCCTGGGTAATACAGAACATCTGGAAATGACCAACAGCAGTCTTTCTGTCTCTCACAATTCAATTCAACATGTATTATTATGACTCTTATTACTACAGCTATTACCAAAGCAAATAACAGAGAGTTCCTCTCCTATGTGACAAATTAGGTCTCTGACACATGAGCTGAACTGCAGTCAGTAACCAGCCTCATCCATCACTGCACAAAGACCCCTGGCTCCTAGGACCTGTCATTGGCTCTGGTCAGAACATCCCTTTTTCTTGTAACTACATACATTTCCTATTAGAATCACTGTAGTTACTGAATAATAAACCATAGTAGTTACAGAATAACTTTAGGGCAAATGACAGAATAATAAGTAGAGGCATTTAGTGGTTGAGAAATTCAATGGCTAGGGAAATCCCATTCTGTTGTGGACTAATGAATTGTAAGCTGCTAGTTGGAAAGCAGTTTCATAGTCTTTAAGGATCGGCAGTGAAGTAACAAACTATTTCTGTGTTTATCTGAAGGTGTCAACACGCACATACTAGAGATATTAGTTGCACGTTTAGCATACAACTGCAGAATGTGAATCCAAGTGTGTGTATATCCGTCAAAACCAATGTATTAATAACAATACAAATAACCTGATAAACATCTTGAACATAAAACTATGTGCAATGGAGTGTGATTGATAGCAGCACACAGCAGGCGAGGTGAGGAAAAAGTCTACATGGAACACTAGGTGAGTGACAAGATGATCTCCAGTATGTTGTATTGTACATTGTAGGATTGTATTGTAGGTTTTCTAAAGTAAAACACAACCTGCTCATTTACTATCCAAACTAGCTAACAAATGCACTTTATTTATTTGCTAACATTATAAAAAGCAATTCTAGTAGGTTCAGTGTTTATATGGTCATGCTTTAAATCAGTGATAATTAAACAGAGCTAAATAAGTAATAAGAACATGAGCTAAAACATGGTTTTGATGCATCTGTACTTGTGACTCTAGGCAGAAAAGCGAGTCAGTGTGTACAGATGTGTGCGATGGTATTTGTGTGAAGTGGGAGCATATTTGGAGAAAGGCAGTGTGCAGTCCAGAGCTCTTAGGCAGTAAACTGCTCCTGTTAACAAGAGATGGCTTGCATAGCTGCCTTATTGCTCTAAAGACAGCTTTCATTATAGACATAAACCATCCTTCAGGGTTCAATCACACAGCATGCCTGTAAAACACTGCCATGACCATTAGCATAGCATTATCCACACACAAGCAGAAGAGGCACTAAGCACTAAAATATGCCCAAGCCATGACACTACCTCCACCGTCCTTTACCAATGAGCTTGTACAGTATGGTTTGGGATCATGAGCAGATGATTCCCCCATACTTTGGTGTTTGTTATTTTTGTTATTTTGGTAATTCTTGGTTTTTGGATTCTTTGCAAATTTCGATCTGGCGTTCTGATTCTTACTGCATATCAGTGTTTGACCTTATGGTGTGCTCTTTATATTTTGGCTCTCAGGATCATCTTCTATCAGTGGATTGTGATACTTTCACCTTGCTCTGTGGTGTTGATGTAGGGTTTTTCTTCACAGCTCCTGTTTAACACCAGCTGCTATTTGTTTCCTCAGCTGCCCTGTTTGATGTGTAGTTGTTAGTACAGCATTTTTCTTTCTTTTTCTGGACATTCCAAATTGTTGTATTGGCTTGTGAACTTGTTTCTGCTTGTGCAATGGCTCTGTTTTTTTTTTTTTTTAGTCATTCCTCAGCTTTAAAATAGCTTTTTTCCCTCCCATAGTCAGTTCTCTAGTCATCATGCTGGTTTATCCTTTTTAACAACAAATGCAGTCTTCCCAGGTGGAACCCAGAGCTCACACCAAGAGTAGATGTTCAGAGGTGTTAACAGTTTAAAGATTCTAACAGGACACGCTTGCGTAACAAGAAACACCTGTCAGGTGCACATTCCAATATTTTTGACCACTTGAAGAACCAGTGATTTCAGACAAACAAGTTTACAGCCTACGTTACGTTATCTAGATGTAAATGTCATGAAATATATGCTGTAATATTGTCTCATATTCATCTTTTGACCTCAAACCCAAATGTCTTCAGTGTAACAAACATAAAAGAACTGGTCTTGAGGCTTCAGTACTTTCAGAGGGGGACTGTACACACTCCTAGAACAAGAAGATGAGAGGGACATTTGTGGCTTCGCATCGAA